>NC_064882.1:12386053-12691456 GCF_929443795.1 Astur gentilis
GGAGCAGAGACAGTCTCCAGGGCAGATCTCAAAGAGGCATGGGATCCCTGAGAGAAAGGTCATGAGAGACACCACAACACAAGCTAACATCCAATGCAGGGCAGCCGGGGGGGAAGAGCAGAGTGACAAAAGGTGGGGTATCTACCATCTGCTAGAAGAGAGCTGGCCGACAGGCAAATGAGAAAGAGGGGAAAGAGATTGCTTGCAGATAGGAAAAGAGCATAGGCATGGAAAAGGAGGGAATAATAAAAGAGGGCAAAAATAAGCAGCAGAAAAGCTGACCAAAGAAAGAAAAGATAAACTTCATATGGACATGACAAACTGGAGACAAGAAAGAACACAAAAAGAAAGTTAGAAAAGACACAGGCATACATCTGTGAATCTTATTCCATAGCTCTCCTTAGACCATAGGCCTCCTGTCCTGCAGTACTTCACTGACTGACAGAGCATCTCAGTTCACTGCTGCTGCTCTTCACTCTACAGTTCAGGAGTACAGTTACTTAACGGGAGACCAGCAAGACCGCAAGATCTGATATCCACCAGGATGTGCAGTGTGTAGGAAATTGGCCATCAAACCCATGTGGTATATTTAAAACCACCCCTAAGGGACATAGTCCATCTGCTGACAAACATAGTCCAGATGAGCAGAAGCTGGTTGGCTGCACCTCTCGTACTGAAGAAAAGCTTTGTGCCGTTTAGGGACGGACCTGAATATGGCATGCCTGAGCTACTAAGTGATGGGTGAGCTGCTGTTCAAACTGATAGCAATAAAGACCTGTGGGTGTCATGGGTTCATCCTCAAATGTCTCAGCTTTCAGGTTTTAATAAAAACTCTTCTTGGACGGTAACACAACGTTCCTCTGAGCTGTCTCACCGACCTAGTCTTTCTACCTGCCTCTTTCTTCTTCACATCACCTGTCATTTTTCTCTCCTACTCCTTCTAGCTAATCTGTCTCCTGTGGGTAGGAGAGCCTCCTTGCTGTCTGGCTTTGTGCCAGATTTCTTCTGTCCTATAGAAGCTTCACAGGATTTAAATCACATCTGAAAAAAGTAGTTCTTTAAATATTCCTTTTCCTACTCCAGCTTTCATTTCCAGTTTAACATTGTGACTACAGTATTTATTTTCCAAGCCTGTAGGCAGCCAATTAGGGAAAAAAAGAAGCCCTAAAGCTAGAAAACTAAGAAACAAAATGAAGCTGTATTGAAGCTGGCTGACCTACAGGCCCAGCAGAGAGTGCAGGAGGGAAAAGAAACCCACTGGGTATTGTGGCCGGGGGCTGTGTCTGACAGCTGGTCAGGAACGAGAAATCTCTGTGTGAGAGGATGACTGGTAATCAGAAGACCAAAACACCTCCTACATGTGGTTTGGATTTGGGGAGTCAACAGGGAAAAGAAGGTTATTTTTAGAGGGTGGGCGATTCTAGGGCACATGTGGTTTTGGAAGGATGGGACTAAGTTTTAACCCATAGCTGGCCTCTTGCCTTAGCTCCTTCTCAGATGCAGCACTGAAAGCTGACATTCATTCTTTGTCTTAATCTTGCCTGCCTGTTGTGACAAACTGTCTCTGAAATCTAGCACAGGTTGTAGCTACCAGTGTAACTCTATAAATGATACAGCAAACTACAAGGTCGTAGCTAACATGTATATGCTCTGCAGTACGGACTATTATACCTTTGTTTAAGGTTTGAACCACGCCTAGCTCACTGGGGTCTATAGGTGACACTGTAACTTCTCAATCAGCATCATCAAAAACATACAACCTTTAAAAAGCTCATCTGCAAGGCAAAATAACTGTTCTGCAGAGTTAGATGGCTCTCTGCTTTTCAGCCAAGTGACTTGGTGTCAGTATTCCCTAATGAAGCTATCAGCTGAGAGAATAGCTCACACAGTATTTTAGCACTCTAATTTCCTCTTCATACAGAATAGCAATAAATAAATTTGCCGAGGCAAATTACTTAGGATTTTCAAAAGCATTTCTTATGTAGCTGCTCAATCTGAAAAGACAAAGTTTGGAAGGAGGTTTAATCACAGTTTTCACTGACATCAGGATATATGTTGAGCACTTCTCAAACCCCATCCTACATAATTGGCATATATAATTTATTCTTGCATGTACTGTACAAGGAATGGAGGAATTGAACACAGCATAATCTTCCTTCCAAAACTGAAGCAGTCAGTTCCAGCTGTGCCACTCACAAGGCAACAGTGACAACAAAGCACTGCTGTAAGAGGCAAGGAATCAAAAGTACCATTATTAAACGTAAACCAAGAAAACTGAACCAGTCTAAACCTTTCCTCTATGAATGTACTGTGAGGGGAAAGAGGTCAGAGGCAGACAACCAGTGCCTTGATTCTGCCATAATATCTCCTTTCTGTCTTGTGCATGCAAACAGCCTGCTACTGCTATAGTCAGCAATTTGCAGATTGGGCAGTAGGAGCCAACCTACTGATGTATTTGCTTTCTGGAGTAGCTTCCTCCTCTTGGAGTCTGTAAGCAGTAAATGCCACTTTGAGCACATATGCCTTTTCTAATGTTTCAAAGTTAATATTCAGAATACTATGTTTCCTTAGAAACCTCGTCTCACTTCTGTCTAATATACCTGTAACAGATTCTTAATAACTTTTGTCTTTATTAATCCACTTACCATCCTCACTAGTATGAAATGCCATTATAGAAAAAGAAGTTAGATTTTACCATTCTTGCTACACTAAACCTCTGTACGGTTTTTCTACGATCATGGACAAAAGGTTCCACATTACCCTTACTGATTATATTCCCTCAGGCTCACAAACTATCTTCTGCTTCCAGTCAGTGCAATTCTTTAAGTTCTCCTCTTGTTAATACCTGTGAGACTGGGAATGAACACACTGTTCAGACACTGAACAGTGGGCTCACCCTGTACCTTTACAGTTTGTCTCAGGCCTGCCTACCTGGCTGGATAATGAGGGAGGGATGAGGGAGATCCGTCACTGCGTGAAAGGGGAAGCCATCACAAGCCAATGCACAGCCATTTCTCAGCCAGACTGAGATCTTCTAGAATGCTCTTTTCCAACCAAAGTAACACCTTATTTGAAGATAAATAATACATTTAATTTATTCTAAACTGAATTCCCGATTCAAATGTTATTTCAGTAAATGAAACATCTTCACTGCCATTTTAATGAGGTATCTTCGATTTTCCTAAATGCTTCTTTTAACTTCCTGTTTCACAGAAATTATTTAAAGAAGAACAGGTATGAAAAGAATGAAGAAGCAAGCTTTTTCCTTTTCTAAGAGAAAATGAGCAACAAAGGGCCATGGAAGCAAGAAACACTCTGAAAATATGTCTAAACTGAGACAGCCAGGAGCAGCTCCAGGACTCCCAGCCTGGCTGTGTACTGAGAATGCATCATACGTCATCCATTCAAGGGACATAGGTCTATCGATGCTTCTCCTTCCCACACGCCCGTGCTGTCAGTGGGAAGATGAGAAAGGAACCACAACATATTCCAGATTCATCCTTGATATGGAGAAGCTGGAGCTGTGACTCCGGGGCATGTTGAAACTCCTGCAAACTGTGTGATTTAGACGTGGCCTTAACTTATCCTAACGGTGGCTTCTTAATTCTTCCCCTGGCAAACTAGATGCTGGAGGTCCCTTGAGAAGGAGCCCTCTCTCCATGTGTAGGCAGGCGCACTCACAAGGATAGCTTTCTGCGGCAGTGCACGGTGGCTGTCTCTGGTCGGGTCCTCTAAGCCCATTAAGTAGCAGCTGCGTAAGGTCGGAAGAAGGCATTTGCACTATATCAGAACTACAGGAGAGGTAAATCAACTCAGCTACGGCAGACGCATTGCACCCCTCCTGCCTTCTAAAACAGCCCCCCCTCCACTCTGGAAGGGAGAGCAGCCCACGGAAGGCCCATGACAGAGCAAAGCAAAAGAGCAAGATGGAAGGAACAGCAGAGAGAAACCACTACATCCTGACCATAACCCCCTCCCCGCTCCACACCGCTCCTCTGGCTTCTTTGCTGAAGGGACTGAGTGTAACCAATGGTAGTAACAAGGAGAAAAGCCTGGAGTAAAGGAGTGAAGTTGATCCTGGGAAAGGGGGGAGAAAGGTCTTTTCCCCATGTGTCTTAATGTGTCTTTTTTCTTCCTAAATTAGTAATTAAATATATATATAAAAACCGGCAATAAATTAAATTAATTTTCACCAAGTCAAGTCTGTTTTGCCCACAATGGAAATTGGTAAGTGAACCTACGAGCTTTCTCTTTCTTATTCCTCCTACTTCCTCCCTGCATCCCACTGAGTGAGTGAGCAGCTGGGTGGGAGTTTGGCTGCTGGCTGGGGCCAACCCACCACATACAGCAGAGAATCTGGGACAATGCCTGAAAGCAACGGTTGGTTCTATAGAAGGAAAGATGTTGGGGGGCAGGGGATGAAAGTGAAAATTCTGATATCTCAGTTCTACATTGCGTTCTCAGTTACACTCCAGTTTTGCACTGGAGTAAATGAAATTACCCCACATAGAAGTAATCTGAGAGAAGCATCCGGCCTCTGGTTCTCACCATAAAGCAAATAAAGAGCTATTACCTAAGCTATGCTATAGGGCCTATGCACTCTCTCCCACTCGACTTGAGCAACAATAGTCCCAGTGAGCATATATAATTATTTGTTTGGATCACTTTCAAATACAGAATTATGCCACGGAAGGTATAATGATTTCTGCATCAACACTAATTATTTCTAAACAACAGGTGTAGGCATGATAATAATCTTTAAAATGGATAGATTTAGTGAATTCTGAAGGTTGACTTGGAAATGGGACTACTCAGTTAAAAAAAAAGACCGCAGAGAAAGCGTTTCATCATTGAATGATGAGGTTCTATTATTTCTACTGTGACAAAAGCCAGTCTGTAATTTTAGTCCCTAAAATCCCCTCCTCCCTTATTCTCCGTTTCTCATCTAACAGCTGTTTCTCCTGCAATTAACACGGACCACTTCTTCTTATAATATTCATCCTCTTTTTCATATATATGGTCTACCTTTGGGTCGGACAATGTTGGTATGTCTGATGGTTCCCTGGCAAAGCCCAGATGGTGCTGGTGCCCACATGTCTGACCTAAACCTATTCTTGGTAGCATTTGATAGCATTTGATAGCAAAACAAGTACAGCAGTCATGCAAGACTTGGCCCATATAAAACTCAACTTGCGCATTCGACCGTTCAGATTCCAGAGGTTCTGAGGAGATCTCAATAGTATTTCATTGGCAAGGGACGGTAGTTCAGCTTCTAGGGTTCCATGATTTTTTGTGGGAAGATATGAGGCCAGGCATGTCCACAGGTCCCTGGCTGATCTGGGGAAAAAAGCCTTCATAACCCCATAAGCTTTTTTTGTACGTCCTGTACTTCCTGTGGCATTTCTCTGCTACGCGTCCAGGCTCCCTTCCCAGTGCACTCCCATTTAAAGCAGGCAGCTTTAACTTGCCAGTTACTGTAGATTCCTTCCTTCACTGATTAATGTAGCTGGACCAAGTGTTCTAAATTACTTTTGAAACTCAGCAGCAAAGTCCTGGATGTTGTCCGTGGTCCCCTGGTAGATGTCAGCCTTAGAGGTAGGCTTTTATTTCCCAGCGTGTCCCCAACTCACCTTGGATTGCAAAGGGCCTGAAGGTGGCAGAGCTACATTAGTACAAATTTGGCTTCCCACATGTCCCTACAGAACACGGTGTCCAGTTTTGGTCCTGGTCCGTAAGAATGTCGGGTGCCAGTCTGCATGTTAACTGCTATCTTGCTGACATCCTCAAGAATATTACACAGCACGGTTTTTTACTATTGAAATAAGGGCTCAGTGATAGCTCTCCTAAAGGGCTATGAGTAGCTGTGAATACTCCTAGGGGCACACTTCAAGACAAGGTCACAGCCAGTGCTACACCCTGGGCTAAATGCAGCTCCTTTGTGGTGAAAATGTGTCACTTTAACGATAAGCAAACACAAGAAAATAATTATTAGAAATAGAAAGAAATGCAGTGTCCAAATCCATCTTAATCCATGAACTGATGCACAGAGACAAGACACTGCTGAGAAGCATCATCTTGCCTATTTTAGGGACATCAGCTTCTCTTAATTTCAGGATTTCCCCGGACATGGGAGCTGAAGCAATGTGTCTGTGAGGAAGAAAGGCAGGAAGCCCGGAGGAGGGTTACTGCAGCTGAGTGCACAGCAAGAGGAAGGAAGTAGAGGCCAGTGTTGTGCACCTCTGTATATTTTATTTTGATGCTTTTGGTTTCTCAAAGGTTGGTCAGCTTTGCTAGATGGTCCTTACGCTCTGTCTCCTCTTTACACCCTTACTACAGGACAACCAGGGAATACTCCTGGAGCTGAGACACTTCACAGAAATTCATGCACAACCAGATCCAGGATAGCTGCAACCCAGTCAGCAGGCTATAAAAGAAAGAACTGGAGAGGAGGCCTTGGCAGTAAAAGCATGCGAGGAACGGGAGCCCACCCCAATGCAGTCAAGGGTCATTTGAGACAGTCTTGGAGATTGCCTAGGAAATACCATTCCAGAAGGTCATATGCATCTCATGAATCCTGTGTCATATCCGACAGCCCTGTGTGCAAATGTGTGGACAGCTGAATTCAGCCCCAAAGCTTCCTGAAGCAGGAAGACAGAGACTGAGGAAAAGAAAGAGGAAGAGTGGAAGAGCAATTAATGGAAAAGGAAGGAAGAAGTGGTCGCATTAAGTTTGCAATATTTAGTTGGTTTGTTACCTGAAGTGCAGGAGGGTACCCCGTGTGATTTCAGTACAGCAAACTCAGAATTCTACCTACCCTTCGTGTGTGTATGCAAACTAGATATACCCTTACCTGCTAAATAACACAAAAACATTTGCACTCCTGTTTGAGCAGTCTAACTTTTATGTGTACATGCAGGTGTGTATGAAAGTGCTGGAATTTACTTCTCCAGATTTCATGGGTGAAACGGCTTTCTCCAGTCCCAGATTCCACAAGACTTTTGCTCACCTCAGCAATGTCACTGGCTTCTGCCCTGCTACTGGCATGACAGTTTTGGGGATTGAGCCCTAGTTTTTGGAAAATAATACAATATCTCTATCTAGCCCAATGCTTCTTTATTTTAATCAAACTCTAATTCACAGCTAGGCCTTGGAGGCTGAGTAGAGCTTCTGTTAACCAATATCACCATCTCAGAAGTACTTCAGGCTACATATAGGGCCTGTAAATGCTTCAAGTTCTCAGAGAGATACTAAGTACATTTATTACCACTTTTTGGAAATAATTAGCTTTTATTTAGAAGTCTGTCATATTTCCCAGCCTACAGAAAGCACGAAGGTATGTTACATACCTTTTACATCTTTCTTCTAAAATATGTAATTAACATGTAAAGAGCAACTAAATTCTAAACAGTATGCATCCATAACATCAGCTAATTTTAAATGTAATCAGCATACTCCACGCAAGAAATACATCGTAAAGGAGCACATTTAAGAAATAAGACTCAGTCTGGAAATGTTATGTGAGCCTTTTAGATTAAAAATAATTCTACTCACAAATGAGAAACAAAATGCATACGCTGCATACCAGGAATCAAACCTGGCCATGAACTGGGGGTATCTGACATTTCCATCTTCATCAAGGGGGATTCTGTCAAGTAGCAGCTCAAACTCTTCATCAGTAATCTCCACACCAAACCTGAAACAAACAGCAGTTAGCAGCACTCGCTTGCGGAGTTCACATTTGGGTCAACAGTACCCACAATACCCTGAGCATATGGCTGCCATTAACTCTTTGTTACTGCTTTGGTCCTCAAGATCAAGAGCACCACGTGAATATCAGAGGTTAATCAGGGTTTTGATCGCTTCAGCTTTCTCAAAGAAAGAAATTCTACCCTAGAATCCCGGCATTGGTGGGGCACAGAAATAGAAATACTAGCATATTGAACTGTGTGCAATTGTCCTCTATAAGAAGTTATTCATTACACTAAAACACTGGTATTGCTTAAACTAGTTAACTCTGAAAGGCTTTTCATTTGGACTGTTTAGCATGAAAGAAAATGTGGAGAAAAACTGTCTTTTCGGGAAACAGCTTCTCAGTGCTTTTGGAAAGCATTTCATAATGGCTTTAAAGACATTTTGCATACAAATATTTAAAAGTGGCAGTGTTTATTCATCAGCAAGAAAGTGTTTTCACCTCTTCAGAACAATCAAAACATAATCCTTGAAATACTGGCATAAACAGGAATGACTTAAGGAATAATAAAGAACAAGGCGTTCATTCATCATTTTGCAAAGCTGATAAAACTCAGCTGACTTTTGGGAGGATATATTTTCTTCTGGCAAGTCAATGAAAGGGTATACAAAACATAGTATTTATTTGTTGTTTTGGTTTCATCATCACGCTTTCCCATTTTACATAACTCAAGAAACCCTTCTGTTAGTGCCATTTGTCCTTAACTTATTTTGGGGATTTCTGACTCAGAGGTTTGGAGCATGGAGAATGGCTCATTCTGTAGAGTCCTTTACCCTGCTTTATTTCTGAAGAAGTCTGCTGAGGAGGGCAGATACAGCTGCTTTTGCATTTGCCCTCAGCTGACAGTATCTTATTTTGCTGGCTTTCAACTTCACTTATCTACATTCACTTTTCATTTAGACACATGCATTTAAGGAAGCTTGGGTTCCATCAATACACATAAAACCACACAGAAACAATGTAAACCTGCAGCATTTTTTACCTATCAGGAATATAAAACCTGACTTGGCTGGGGAGTGTCAGTAAGAACAACTTTTCAGGAATCCACAGCTGTTCTGGGGTTAAACACCATTGCACAGGTCATTGGAACACTAGCTATTTGCATACATGATCAATGGACAAAATCTATTTGCTTACATGATCACTTAAAATCTCCTGATTGTTGCTGTCTCCTAATCCTTCTCTCCATCACTTGCAGCAAAGGATGCCATCCCAGAAAGGAGTTTAGGCTGTATATAAGGCATAAGCAGGGGGGAGTTTAAACGGAGAACCAGAAAGTTAGGTAAATTGGCCAACTTCTGGCTCTGCAACTAAAACAGATACACTGTTTAGTCATTATATTACTTCTCTGTGTGTAACCACAGTTACAAAGCAAGCAAAACAGGTTCCACGTAAAGTAACACATGACACCCAAGGAAGAACAGCACTTACTGCAAGATTTATGGTTTTGTAGAGAAAGCATATGTATCTGTGGTAAAGAAAATGACTTTTCATATTCATCATCACTATCTTCAGAGAGACAGGGAAGCAGCAAAGCTGCAAACTGTTTAAAAAGCAAAATGAAGCTTTTTGAACATTGTTCTAGAGTTAAAGACAAAGAATTGCCATGATCTAAAAAACAGGAATAAGGAGAGGAAAATAACCTCATGGGATTGGAAGCTATGTCTTAACATTTATTATCCATTTTGTCCTCTCTTAGAGTAAGACTAAATAATTACTGAAGAGAGGCCTTACTTCTCTGGCAACTTCCTTTGCCTCAGTACAAGAATTTTTGAAAAGCCTAGAAGGAGACAGAAGTTCACACACAGATCACTCCAGCACCTTTAGATGCAAATAAATAACCTTTCAAACCCTAATTAGGCAGACTTCTTTGGGGGGACTGGCTTGTATTATTTTTCCCTCTCCATGGCAAAAGACAGGTGCTCTGATTGTGCCAATATAAGTGTTTGTATTAAAAAAAACCCATAAACTATGATTTTTTGTTGTTGACCAAGAAGATTTTTGATGCAAAAATGAGGGAGAAAAATCTTCACTTCTGGTAACCAAATGGGAAAAAAACCTCAGCACAGAACTCCTTGATAGGCAAACGAGTAAGGATTTTCTTGATACTGAACCCAATCTGATCATGACTTGTTACTGAGAATATTTCTTATTCTGTAAGTTCAGTATAGCTCTGAATAACTGCTCATTTAATTTCACTTAGGGAGGCTGATAACTCATTATGTGCTGGTAGCCTGAGCTAGATAGGCAGTTCTCTAACATGGAGTGAACCATGCCACTGCAGCAATCACAGTGAGAGCTTCTGATCATACTTCTTTCATTAGAAGAATGTCTCAAACTGCTCTGCATACCCAGCTACAAGAAAGGAGTAATGAAAAAATCCAGTTGTCTAAGTTTAATGCTCAAGAAAGTTACTGAACTCTCAACTGCCAAGATGGGCTTATTTATACCATGGAAGAATTAACTATCTCTTTCCTCTGTATAATTTCCTATTCCTAGCATTAGCCTATAACTGTGATTTGTGATACCCAATCTGGGCAGCTGATCTCTGAAACTCCAGACATATACTTGACAGTCTACAAATATACCTTATGAGAAAAATACCACTATCATTTAATGAGCTAAATAAATAATGTCATTTCTACAAGGAAGGTGGGTCAGAATCATGCTCTCTTCAACCCTTTGCTGTTCACCTTTGGTAGTACAAAACAGCCTTCAGCCTTGACTGAAGCATTGGCAGTGACACATAGTTCGTCCCTGAACGTGGCTGGGGAAAAACAGCGGTCTGGAAAGAACCCAGTGATCTCCAGGTGCCACAGTCCCTCTTAGGGGATATCAAAGTCATTTCAGTGTTGAAGGTCCCCAAGCTTCCCAAATACATCTAGGGAGATGAGAACTGATCCTGAAGGTCTGGTCTAAAAGTACGCCTGTACACAGCTTACTTTGTAGGGTGGTGAATCCTATTGGAACAGGAGGGGAATCAATGCAAGGTTCTGGAGGGTTTCCTATCCCTGCCTTATGTTGTATCTGCAAGGTCAGAAAATACACAGACTCGTCTAAAGGAGTAAAACTGGGGGAAGGGAGGAACAAGGCTGCACCAACTTTGCATACTGACATTTTCTCCATTATTAAAATTCCAAAGACCTATTTTACATTACTGATCTCAGGATTTCTGGAAACATGCTGTGACTACATTACATCCATCGTGCTCACTGGTGTGGAAACAGAAAAAGCATTGAATGAAGAGAGTGTATTGCCTATACCATTTGTTATCCCAAACACTGATATTATACCTTTCATTCTGAACTTCCCCTCAAGCTTTACAAACACTTCCACGATATACAAAAGCAGTAAACAGGAGGATCAAGTGTCCAGCACGCAAACGCAGCCACCTGAAACTAAGCAATGATTTAATCAAACAGCAACAGCACACAACGGATGAATCACGGGTTTCTCCAGGGCACATTTTCAAAGGCAGGTGCAATAGGCAGGGCTTGAGAAAAAGATATCTATTAACTGGAGGGCTAAGCCTATTTAGACAGAAGCTGATGCAAAACGCAAGGGACTGGTTAACAGTGAGGTTGAGAGAAAATGCTTTGGCAAGAAGCCCAGAACCCTGGCAAAGGGAACACCTGCAAAAAGTCACACGTGGTTTATCGTACCAATACCTACATTTGCACATGCAAACTGGGAAATTGTTATTTCCATTTTATCACATGTTTAATATCTGCAATATCCCCAAATAAAGGCAGTTCTCACCTCTCAGATCTTAAATCAGAGACAAGAGAGGAAGACAAGGTACATTGGGAAATTCAGCAACTGTTTCAGTCAGTTACTGAAGTGTCTTTTAATCATCTATAAAGACACCACTCCTGTGTAACAAGAGAACAGTGTGTTTTTAAGAGGTCATTAGTGGAAAAGATGCAAAAAACCATCCTCTGCAAGAAAGCAATTGGGAAGCACAGAAAGCAGAGATGAAGAACTTAATAGGGTGTCAAGACTAGCATACTACAGGAGTAGAGATGGCAAGGCAAATAAGACAGCAGACCAGGTCAGAGGGATAAGCAAGCCTAAAACTCTGATGGGCATTTGAAGCAAGAATGAGACATTTATAGTGACCTGATTGTAAGGAGAAGTAAGTGGGAGGAATTTTCAAACAGGGCATGATATAGCCAGAAAGATAAACTAAGGGGATTATTCCAGCAGTGTGCCCTCAGATCTGTTCAGGGAACAAGGGCGAGGCAGAGGTACTTGCAACTGTTGAGAAATCGCAGGCAGTTGTGAGATGCACAGCTATACAGTTCTATGTGCAAATGTGTGTGGAAATCGTGGTTTCTGCTGGCAGGCAGAGCATGAATTCACTACATGCTGCATTTGCTTATAAAAACACGGCCTGTCCTCAGCACCTCTTGTGCGTTTTATAAGAGATCACCAGGTATCTTGCCTGTGAAAGCAACATTAATGAATCAGGGAGTCACAAAGGCATCAGAAGCAATCTGCCTCTTACGGCATTTTTTAAGGAATCAGCAACAACAAGTTGGGCAAGTACTTAAATATTTATGAAAAGAGAATTTAACAATGGACTTCAAGGAATCTAAAATGATGTTTTATTGGCATAAATCACAGGTTCCACTTCCCTCCCTTCCTTTTTCCACCTCTCATGGTACGAACACTAGAAGTACCTGCATGTCTTCATCTCTGGTGTTGGTGCCTATTTGGCCCCTCAATTCTCTCATCACTTTCAAGGAAGACACCAGATATATCTCACCGGTCTTCACCTGGCAGGCAGGTTTCCTGAAGGAGAAACATAACATGTAAAATCTAGGCTTAGAAAGCTGAACCACTGCAATCTCTGTGTGAAACACTGCCTGGGAAAACTGACCTGCAAGATTTAGAGGCAGGGAAAAGAAAAAAAAAAAGAACAGATTGTCCCCTAGCCATTCTTTCCTTATACGCTGTTGTCCCTCCGGTTTGTAATGCTTCAAATAACCCAGGTACTGCAATTCAACTCCAAGTCATCATTAGTTCATGCTATTGCCATAACATCTTTTTAGCAGGATGTTTTTCCAATTAATCCATTTTTTCTCCCTTTCACAGATATTCCCCAACATGTCACATTAACCAGGCCCCTCCGCTCTTGGTATTTAGATTTACATACTGGAACACTGTTTCACAGCATGCTTAATTCAAAAGCCAGATCCTTCAGCCACTTAGGCAAACAGCAGTATAACACAACTATTTTATGATTTCATTACAATTTCTCTGGTAAAGCATCAGCCAGAACGATGCAGCAAAGCAGGGCTTAACCCAGTGCTCTGGGCAACATGGTGCTCCTACAGCCTCAAGTTGTTCCAGCTCTTATTTTTATCCTGCCATCTAGACCCTGCTGGTAGGCAACGAACTGCCAGGGATACTGGATCACACCATAGGCTCTTCAGAGCCTGATCTCTTCCCAATGGGAGTGAGGAACCTAAAACGCCTTCTAAAATTTGCCCCAAAAGTCTCTTGCAATTTTTACTATTTAAACACAATCAAAGCAAGAAAAATTCATTCCGTGGGAGCAGTGTGAAAAGGAAAGGTAGCACCAGGAGTGCCTGGCTCCATTTTGTTTCCCTATAGAAAAAAGAGGTCTAACGTTTAGGTATGCACACAGCACCAGGGTGGTAAGAGGTGGAGATGGAGTTTGGCAAGGGGGGTTGCACAGACCACAGTGTTTTAGGCTCTGGATCACTTGCAAGCTAAGATCCCTAGTCTAACAATCACTGTAACTCTCCTACCCACACCCTCAGTAATACCTCAGGGAAAGGGTTCTGACAATGCTAATGTAAAAAACAAGAAAAGACCAAATATTTCCCTGTTATTATTTCCCATATATATTATGAGAAAGTGCAAGCAAGTCCATACTGTGTCAAAAATGTTTGTTATTAAGAGCTAACAGTGCAGCATGTGGTATATGTACAGTATTTTGTTGGACTGACCAGTTCGCTGTTTCTGTATCCTGGATTATTCCACTCCTTAGATGCAGAAACCAGATTGTTCAGCATGTCTAGATAGTTATATGACTTTTTGTCATCCTGTCGTACCTCTGCCCTTCACAAACTGATGGATTTTATACTTACCGACCTCTACCTGCCACAGAAGGGAGAAGGGATGCATTGTCCACAGTCACACAACACCAGGAAACAAAACCAGGCCTCTTGAACTCTCATGTCATGTCTCTTAAACCACCCCATTAGTCCAATACCTTTCTACCCTTACCAAAGGAATCTCCCAGATCCCAGTTCTGTGCATCTTCCCCTTAGGCAAAACTATTTCAATGTTACCATATGTTTTTTGTAGTACTATAAAACTCATGCTCAGAGGACGTCTAAGCAAAGTAGCGGTTAAAACACTGCAAGCTGTCACTACCTGTCTGTGCTAACTGTGCCACAGCAGCAGTCTCCCTTGCTGCTGAATAAGTAGTAGAAACAACAGGAATTGGGAGGAAATGAAAATGGAAAAGAGTAATTGTGCTTGACTATTAAATACCTTTCCATGGTAAAACAGACACTTACAACGGCATTGTAAGGATCTGCTGCTGCAAGCATTCCTCAGCTACTGGGGTTCTGTCTTGTACTATGTTCCCCAAGAGGTCAATCAGTTTACCAAATGACAACGACAGACTTACATTGCCAACACTACGTTACTTATGGGAAGCACAAGGCCTTAGTTCCAACTCCTTACCACTGCTTCAACAGCAGGTAACAAGTCAAAAACCATCACAAGAGGCCTCGGGGGGGATTCTGCCAGAGCACACGATCAAGAATTATCAGAGTTATCTTCCTCTGGATGCTAAACTCAGAGAGGATGTCATAAGCGGGGACACCATGCAGGACCATTGCCGTGTCCCCCACAGAGACTCTCAGGGCTGCTTTACACTGGGCTCAGGTCTAGCTTTCGTGCCACTGAGGCCTGAGAACATCTGTCATCCAAGAGTTGCTCAGCAGCCTCCCATCACCTATGCGAGATCTATGAAGAAGGATGATGTAAGCCCCATCTCTTCGTCTGGACTGTTGACATTACATGCAATGGAGGGGGTGAACTGCTTTGCCTGATCCTAGGAGCACTGCCACACCTATAAACCATGGGTGAAAATTGCAGGCTGGGTAACAGGCTATCAAATAGAATTAAGGATTATTTCTTGCTGAAAAGGACTTCTTTCAGGAACAGCTTCCTGATTCAAGAACCGCAGTGTTTGGTACCTGGAGGGTACAAGAGGTGTTATTTCCCAACCCTGAAGAACCGCTGAAGGTATTACAGTAGTTTTCCGAAGTTAGGTGCAGACACAGAAAAAGGAAGCCATTCAGATAGTACAGTAGCAAAAGAGAGTATTACAAAACAGAAAGAAATAGTGATATAAGAAAGAAAAAGAGCTTTTCATCCACACAGGATGTTTCTTCTGAAAAAGAACTTTAAAAACGTCACAACTAACAGTTTTGCTACAGTAAACCAGAAACCTTACATTATATGGACTAAAGATTTTGCTACTCTGTTCATTTTCACTGAGGCTGTCTGGGCAATTCCACCAAGCACCTCTCAGCAAGAAGCAGTGTACCAGCTGCAGCTTTGCCAGCACCGCCTGCTCTCACCACAGCTGGGTTCTGCATGCTGCAGCTGCTCCCTCGTGCCACAGGGATGCTAAAAATTATAGCATCTCCTGCTGGAGCACAAGAGATACCCCATGTCTGATACCCTGGAAAAATACATGTTCAACTCCAGTCCAGATGTGATTGGAAGTCCACCAGTTAGATCACCCTACTCTAAAATCTGTCCTTGCACACAGATGAGTAAGACAGGTAAGAAGGCTAAGTGCAAACCAAGTAGGGTACAAGCAGTGTACGTGCAATGCGGACAGCCTCAAGAGAGCTATATCCTTGTGTAATAGGCTAGGAAAGCTGATACCTTTTTCCTCTGGAGGCAGATGTAGATCCTTTCCAAACTGAGTGTGGGCAAAACTTGGCAAAAAATTCTTACATTTCATTAAAAGCCAAAGGATCCAAGTCATGATCCAACAGGCTTAAGCAGTGTCATTTGTAACAAAGCTTAGCCAGTGGCAAATACTACAAGTAAGTAGCTTCTGAAAATGTGATAAAAAAATTGCACATCACATCATACACCATTTGAAAATATCTTTTGCACAAGTTAACGTGTTGAACAATGCCCTCTCTGTAACTGCTTTTCAAAAAGTATTTGTTTCACTGAACTTACACTTTCCATTTCGTCAACCACATTCCTTTCATAAAATTAATTAATTTTAAATATTTTTAAGAGAATTGTAAAATTTTTTGAATACAGTATAAAAACTATTCCATAAAAAGAGAAATTAATCAATTTCAAACACTACAACATATAAACTTGAAAATGCTGACATTTTTGTGAAACAGTTTGTTTTGAGCAGTTGTGTTGAGTATCATATGCCCTAACAAAGTCAATGTTAACTTGTCATTATACTTTTTGAATGAGCCAACTAATTTAAAAATTAGCTTTCTATCAACTAAAAAGACAAAAGGTCAAAATTTTGAGAATGTCCCCACAAGTTTTCTAGATGTGTTAGAAGAGAAGTGTAATGTTACAAAACCCATGACAAAGCACCCAGTTTGGTACGTCTTTTACCTTCAACTCTCATTACCTCACAGGCTCGGTGATGTGGACCTGATCTTAGTGTGGTCATTTCCATTTGCTAATGCATAACGCTCCATGTGAGAGTGGAGGGGTGTTACACCCATTTTGCCCAGATGCACCTGGACTCAGTAAATGTGCACAACTTCCTCATCTTAATATTCTGATGACTATAACAACTCCAGCCTAAACATAAGCGTCCATTTTCTTAGCACCATTACACAAGTTTCATTCAGTTGAATTTATTAGGATTACACTAAGATGAAATTGGTGTGAAAGAGCGAAAATTAGAGCTGTTAATTCTTCTAAATGCTAACTGGATCTTCCACCTGCAGCAAAGTGCCAGTCCAAACTATTTAAAGCCAGATTCCAAGGTCACAACTTGGGCCAGTCTCCTCTTTGCAATTCACTTCAGGGACTCATTGAGTACTTCAGAACTTGGCACAGCAAACGCAGCACGTGTACAAGAGGCAGATTTCTCCAACAAATTCACCAACGCTGACTTGTGGTTTAATTGTGGTTAAACACAGCTTTTCTTTATTATCTTACTATGTCAAGCTCTGTGGAATTCAATTAAGATATCTATTGAACTGGAGAAAATTTAAAACTGCATGCCAGTGCTGTCAAAGGGTCATAACATAATTACAGTTCTCTCCAGCACTCCGCCCGCTCCTCACGCCAGCAAAACTCTCGATAAGCTCAGTGAAGAGATTTGCCAGGCTGAGAGCAAATTAGTGTTGAAGTCTGTTTAGTGCTCCCTTTACCCAAAGGGCGCCCTGCCATCTAGTGGCAAGGAGATTCCAAAAATACCACCAGTTTTTCAGAACAGGAACTTCATATGAAAACCTTCCCACACTGTTGTACGTTTCAGGTTTAACTAAAAAAAAAAGTTGCAAAACATTGTACACGGTATACCACATTCTAAAGACCTATGTAGAGAGCCTCTAAGAAAAAACACACAAAGTAAAAAATTAATCTCCTCTATCCATATTGCATTGAAATACGTAATATATGAGCAACTTTTGTATCTAGTTCTGTAGCATACATTAAGTATTAAGTTCCTTTTTCCAGTTAACTGTTAATGAGAGATTCAAGCATCATAGCTTCAGAGAACTAAACCATTGGATACTTTTTTCTGTATACAGTTTTCTCTAGCTAATTGCTCTAAAGCTGAAGTAGGAGTTACAGACCACATAGTGATAGTAGTCATTTAGAAGGAAAATGTAGAAGTGGAGGTGGGGGTGATTAATTAGAGGTATATAAGAATGACAAAGTACAACCACAGTATAACAACCAACTAGCTATGTCACAAACTGGCACGTCTATTCCAGAAAGGTCACTTCTGTCATTTTCCCCAGCCCCAGCCAGACATTCCCAGCCCCTGGCCTACGTAACAGCTTCAGCTCACTATTGAGGATGTGCTGAAAACTCAGTTTTTGCAAGGCTGCGCGATTGCTAGTGCTGACATGAGAGGAGATGGGGAGGGAAGGGAGAGGGAAGGGAGAGGGAGCTGAGAGCTGTCATTGAGTCATCAAGATCCTTACGCCAACTGTGAAACTGTACCATCAATTTCTGATCTCCTATGCATTAGTGTTAACCAGCTCTGTTGTACTGGGTGTCGCTGGAATTGAGTTAACTTCATAGCAGCCCATATGCTGCTGTGGTTTGGATTTGTGACTACAACACTGTTGATAACACACCAGTCTTTTGGCTATTGCTGAACAGTGCCTGCACAGCTTTCTCTTTTTCTCACGCTGCCCTTCTGCAGTGAGTAGGCTGGGGAGGGTTGGTGCAAGAAGATGGGAGGGGACAGAGCCAGGACAGCCGACTTGAACTGGCCAAAGGGTTATTCCATACCATGTAATACCATGCTCAGCTATAAAAATTGGGGGTGGGGTTGTCTTCCAAGGTAGTCATTGTAGCTGTTGCTCAGAGACCGTCCAGGCATCAGTCTGCTTGTGGGAGGTGGTGAGTGATTGCCTTTGCATCACTTTGTATTTTTCCCTTCGCTTATTAAACATCTTTATCTCAACCCAAGAGTTTTCTCACTTTTGCGCTTCCTATTCTCTCCCCTGTCCCACCTGGGGGAGAGTGAGTGAGTGGCTCTGTGGGTACTTTGCTGTCGGCCAGGGCCAACCCATCACATGCATTCAATTAGCTTTTCATAGCAGATACCACAGACAGACATTTCAGAGCTGATGGTCCAACTCTAGTCTTATATTCCATTGCTAATGAAACAATGTACTGAAACGGCACCTCCAAGACAAGGAGGTCTTTAAAGATACACAAAGGAGAAGTGAAGGATGCAGTGAAGGATTATAGCTACTGGTGACAACCAAGACAGCTGTTATTTCCTTGTGGAAAGGTGACTGTAGGAGGTGCAGCAGAGCCTGCTGCTTCCAACCTGGAATAAGCAATGAAAAAAAGGAATCTATTCTCAGAAGCGAACACAGAAGAAAGTTCTCTGTGAACACCAGTTTCTAAGCTGTTTGACAGGACAGTTTCACATCCCCCACAATCTTGGAAAGACTCTGGTTCTATCCGTGGGAGCAGAAAGCGGCACCTCCTCCAACCATCACCTGTTCCTTTCCAGCTCAGAGTGACTTCCCTCTATCTAGGACAACACCCAGAAATGCCCACTAGTGAAATGGGTGAAATGGCTAAAGAATCTTGAGCACTCAGTGCAAGCCATCCACAGGTATGCCACGGCCAGAAAAAACAGAAGCTGGGTGCAGCTGGGCTTCCATCTGAAAGGCTTAAGAGGGCCCTTATGTAAAGGTATCTGTTGCTGTGAAAACACTGACAGCAGTAAAAAACCCGTACTGGAAATAAATCTGACTTACGGGAAAGCGCTTAAGAGGAAGAAAATTTGAGCTGAAGCAATATTAAGTTGGTGACTAATAACCATCATGAAGCTGATGCCTCCACGCATTCAGACAGACTGCAATCAAAGTACTATCAGGAGCTGTCAAACTCATTCCTGAACATTGTTGAGGTCTCCCTGTTAGAGACGGATGCCAGGTAAGGTGTACCCAGGGAAACAACTCCTGAAGCTTCAGAGGTGTCTCTGCCTTGCTTACTTGGTAGTAGGGGTGAACTGCTCTCTGTAACTATTCAGAATGAAGTGCAAATAAAACCAAGTAATTATGCAATATTCCTCTTAAAGATATAGGATATTTAGTAACCTGTACAATCATTTGAAGCTACAGATACCACACTGCCCTGGACAAAGGACAAGAATCTCGAATGTGACTGACCGGAACGTGCAAGAATAATCATTCTAAGAATAATGAAAAGCTTGTCAGATTTTTAGTCTTCAGAACATCAGTACGTTAGGCACACTGAGGATGGGGAGGTAGCAGGATTGTCCAGCTGTGGCTTGAAAATGAAAAATCAACTAAAAAATCCATTATTGCCCTGCCCCTTAAATAATCTCGTTACTTCACATAGTTTTCCTTATACAGAAACAGAACATGTGTGCCCTGAATGCACTTAGCTGCAGGCACTGTGAAAGAGGGTGTTTAAGGAAACATTCCTAGGAAGTTAAAATTCTATCTCCCCACAGCTAGATGGTTCTGGATAAAAAAAATCATTCTTACCTGCACGCAGTTGCTGCGTGAAACTCCCACTGATTAATCACCTTTCTCTTACATTTGTCAGTTTTTCTGCGAAAAATGATAAAAAAGACAAAACAATACTAAGAAAACACAATTTCATACACATTGAAAACAAACGAGCCTTAGGTTAGTGAAAGGATTGATGTATTTTAACCAGAGATTCCATCACTTGGAGAAAGGGTCCAATTCCATTTCAAGTATGTTGCCTACCCTATATGGTAAGTGGAAAATTGTCTCCCTTCCCCCTCCCAGTATACAGCTCCAGCCCACACTGTACAGGAATGGCATAAGACTTAATGGAGTTTACAAAAATAGTGCCTTATATAAACAACGTATCAGAAACCTCAAACAACCAACTGAGCACAGTAGTGAATCATTTAGGACACTTTGCTGGCATGTTTCAAACTAAACATTTACTTCTGAACTGTTTCTCTGTGGTCAGAACTTCTCCAGGATAAAGGCTACTGCACTGAGAAACACCTCAGTCTCCAGCTGAGAAACACTAGCAAAAAATACATAGCATGAGATCCACACTCAAATTTTTGCTAACACTGCCAAACTGCAACTGCAGGGCAGACACAACATTCTGCAAAGATGAGAGCAGGCATCATTCTGGGGTCCAGTGGCTAGCGTTTCTGGTGACCGAGGGGCAAAAGTAGGCAGTGAATGGAGCATGCCAGACACCCACCAGCTGACAGTTAGCCAGATGCCAAGGTTTCAAAGCTACCAGGGATATCCACAAGGGATATTTCCACCTGGCTCCTTAAACCATTAATCTGTCAGCTTCATATTGCATGAGGAGTGCAAAGGTGATAAAGACCGAGGATTTCTCCACTGATCACTGCTTGTGGTTTGTCTGCCTCTGCAGAAATGCAAATGTCTCTTCCTGAAATGAACTTGGTGATGCTGTCACTTTCCATACAACAGAGCCCATGAATTCTCAGCAACTCTCCTTTCACAGTGTAGGACAGGTGCAGGCAGGAAACTGGTATGCAATTCACCTGTCCCAATGCAGATATTCACAGAGTCCTTATCTACGTGTCAACTAGCAAAATATAATGGAGAGATACAGACACTTCTAATGCATGATTTTTTGACACATCTCAGAAGGTGCCCATGTGGTGGCATCAAATTGTAGGATCCTGTCCAAAGACTATTATTGTTGGAAAGAGATCCCTCTCTTCCATCACAGGTGATTTTTCTGTTTCAAATTTCACAGACTTCAGCAGTTTACACTCACAAAGGGCTTGCAAATTAAACAAAATAAATGTGACTGGACAGATACATACTAGAACATGGCGAAGAGTGAAATGAAAAGAGACTGAACCAGGTTTGCCATCTTAGCTTCAACTGCAGTCACACCAGATGCTGGGCTGATTCTCCCATCTCCCATTTCTCTGTGAAATCTATGAAAGAAAAAACACAATCAGATTTTACCCATTCCCACTTTTTTCAACCCATATCGTCAAATTCTGAGACTACAAGTAAAACCTATCTGGTTTTTATCTTCCATTAGAATTTCTTCTGCTGCAACTACTGATGTGGTGGAATCAAATACTAGCCAACTAAAAACCTGGGCTATGTAGAGAGCAATATGATCATGTCTAGTCAACCAGGTCCTCCTGCCACCCAGGCTGAGGTGTGAATACTGCTTGTGCAAATCAGCATCCCAGCCGGGCAATGGTATAGTCTCTCTCCTCTCTCTTCTGCTATTGGGAGCCTGGGAAAGGAAGCCAAATGATCCCCAAACTGAAGAGCAAATCAAGTGGAAAGGAAGGTTAATAGGCACTTTTACTGGTTCTTCGTCTTCCCCCAAACAGACCCAGAGTTATGGCCTGATATTATTTACCAAACAAGCACAAAAGTCCTCACCTTTAAAGCTCAGCTTGAGGTTGCAGGCCTGAATGTTAGAAAAGGGTTTCTCCAACAGAAATAAAAATATTCACTCCTGAAGGCAGAAGGAGCCAATGAACAGCTTAACAGCTCCACTGTTACAGCCACTTCCCAAAGTGAAATCACACTTCTAAAAGTCATTGATTAACTCACATATTTTGATAGAAGGTTTGATTTATTTTACCATTCATGAACTGCCTGCATAAACAAGTCATGGCAAACCTCTGCACAGTGTACAACAATTTGGTGAGTTGCTGACAGGATTCACGACTAAAGTTGCTTTTATTTATCACTGTACAACATTGGTTGAGTCACAGGGATATTGATCAGTTCTGCCTTTATTTAGATTTTTTTAGATTTTTTTTTTTTTTTTTTGGTACTAGTCAGAAAGTGAGAAGTTTCTTTTCTTTGAAAGGGAGCCATCACTTGTGTTCTCTAAGGCATGTTGATAGCTAAATCAAAACTCCACACAGTCGGGGCAGTACGTCAGAGGCAAAGAAATTGAAGGCAAGGATTTTAAAATCAGTATCAAAAAGTAAAAGATGAGTATCACATTTAAAGACACAAACATTAAGATGAGAATCGAGGCTTAACATTACAACATGTTTTGCAAAAAGAAGCAGTAGTTTTCCTGAGTCATATACCACAAGACCATTTACTTCAGTAGCACCATGAAATCAGCTCAGATGCAGCTGTTATGTTCCAGAACAGAGCCCTAAACACAGCTCTTACAGCTGCCAGGGATATCTGCAGATGTGCAAGAGTTCAGGGCTACGCATGCTCCAAGTCTAGCAGGGGTGTACTGCATTAGGGCTAGGAAATGACCCCTCCATGGCACTTCCCTCTAGTTCTGATGGAAATATCATATTACTTCCGTTTTGCTTCCACACTCGCTCAAAGATCAGCTGTGGAAAAAAAGTCCTAGACACCTCTGTGCATCCTGTACTTAAACAAGAGTAATTTTGGATGGCTACACAACTTGAGATAAAGTCCTTGTAAGGAATTTAATAATTCTAGATAATAATAAGAAGAACTACAAAGTTACAAAAATCTGAATTACTGATAGAAATTCCTTCCTCTGCATCTCCCCTGCACATTGAAACACAAACAAGCACGCCAGAAAGTATGATTTCTGTCTCACAATATGCTTTGCACAGCCACGAGGACCTTACCAGTGCTAAAACCCGACAGGACTATTAGCTATATTCTGTTGCTACGAACTGAACTGCTAGTGAAGACATGAGGGCACATTTCAACTGGCTGAAGCACTGTATGAAATGAGAGGATGAAATAATTAATGTATTCACATACTGCTGCTTTCCTAGCTGTATTTCGTTAACGTTTTGCTGGATTTTATCACTGGCTTTTACGTTTTTCCCGAATCCCAGCAGCAGAGGGCAGCACTACAGCCCGGTTCAGCCTGACGCCAGCCTCTGGAAAAAGACCCCGTACGGATTTTTCTGCTGTTTATCAGGAAGGTTATTCCAGGATACTTCTCTTGCACTGGGCACAGGCCCAGCAGTGAGAGGCCCTGTCTACTTAGGAGGTATCTCCGGCTTCCCGAGTCACCCCAGCTATGGAAGGCCATGGATCCTGGCTCTGTCCCAGGCTGACCTATTCAGGGGAAAATTAATCCTGCTTCAGAAGGCCAATGCTAAAATAAACCCACGTTTGCTGGGGAGTGGAGAGGTGGCGGGGAAAAGGAGCCTATGTAAATGCATGCTTCTCATCCCCTGCTATAACCGACCTCCTCTCACCTCCATTACTGGCTGCTCAAAGCTGAGAACAACCTCCCCTGCTGAGCAGTGCCCAGTAGGAGAAAGTGCACAGCTTTAGGGTAGTTTTCCCAAAAGCTGTGCCAGTGGGATCTCTTCTTCTCTGGAAGTGAGGGTGTTTTACAAGTGGAGGGAAAAGGGGAAGAGAAGAAAGGAAGAGTGGTCTGCTTAAGGGTTTTTTTTTATCTTGTTTTGCAGAGGTGAGGAGCAGAACAAGAAATAAAAGTGTAGAATAATAAGCTGCTGGGACCAGGACACTGCTGTCTCACAACTTTTCATCCTTTTAGCTCTGGATTATTAGCCGTGAATGAGAAAGCCTGCAACTTCAAAAATGCCTCACAAAAATGAAGCATGGCAGTGACGGAAATGCACGGAAGCCGCAGAGACCGTTTTCAATTACATAAGGATCTATCTATTGTATTTGAACTGTTACTTCTGACCTGAGTCACTGATCTAGTTCCATACACAGAAAATGGGTGCCAGCCTGCAACACCGCAACACCTGAAAGGAAAGGCAAATAATACACAAGCAGCAGACTTGTACAGCTCATGGGTGACCCCTCTGTCACTATGATCCTGGAAGTAACTTGGAAGGTCTGACTATTTAAAGACTGTTTCATGTCTGGATGATTGTTCCCACGATTTCCATCTTTCCCACTATATAGACTCAGAACATCCCCTCTCTTTTTTTCCCATTATAGCTGTGTGGCAGATAGAGAATAGCTCAGTTTCTTCTGTTACTCCATCTTACTATAAATGAGAAGAAATTAAATGGAGCGAAAGGACGATTCTTTCTACAGTGTTGACCTGCAAGACACTTTTACAGCATATATTCATTCATACCTACCTATAATACAACTGTACATACTATATATTAATTTCAAGTAATATAGAAACATTTAAGAATGTATATTAATACAGTATCTTCCTTTCTTTCTTATGACCTATAAGGAAGTATTCAAAGGTCTCTTTTCCCATGGGATCAGAAACAGGCAGTCATTCTCTAGGAATCTGTTCTTATCTGCATTCTCCTCAGCGATGCAGACACTAAAGGCATGAAAATGACTGACAGTCATCTATACAGGACTAACATTCTAAAATAACAGACGTTTCGGTTTATTACACGAAATTTTTGATTAAGTTAGCAAAAGTTAGAGAAAAAGACCAGATCACTGCAAACAAAAAGGTTCAGCAATACCACCCACAGACAGAATGAAGACTACACCCACTAAATATTAGACTAAGCTAAATATGAGACTATGAGGCTACGTATCATAGACTAACAAACCAGAACTGATCCATCAGAAACTATGCCCAACCAACAAGCAAAGCAGACAGAGGATGTTCCAGTTACTTAAACTTTTTAAGATCCTTAGCCTAACGTAATTTAAGATAGAGGCCAGAGTGGAGAGAAAGGAACAAATCTCTGTCACACGGGTCTCATGACAAACAATGCTGAGAATAATGAAAGAAAGGTGCCCATTAGGACACACTCACCTTGTCTTCTTTAGCTCTGTCCCAGACATCACTGGGTGTTCCTCTGTCATTTGCACCCTCAAGTACTTTCTTCCCAGCCTCCACGCCTTTAGCCCCCTCTCTGTTTTGTCTAGTTTCTTCTTCTACTGGCTTTCTTCCTTTTTATTTTCCCCTCTGGATTTTGTTCACAAGGCAGAAGGAATAAACTCTGACATCTAAAGACTGTCTCAACCACTCTTCTCTCCCCTCAGAGGTATGGTTA
Organism: Astur gentilis; assembly: GCF_929443795.1. Classification (NCBI taxonomy): domain Eukaryota; kingdom Metazoa; phylum Chordata; class Aves; order Accipitriformes; family Accipitridae; genus Astur; species Astur gentilis. The sequence continues at coordinate 12,411,484 of NC_064882.1, forward strand.
TCATCTTCAACACTGGCCTCCCAGTTGCTAAGGTTTTGGCTGTTCTGCTGACCTTTCTTTCCTTCACGCATCCACGCTGGACTTGAGGATTTTTTTCTGAAATGAATACATGTCCTTGCTTATGCTTTCATGATTTGGACAGCTTCTGATGGAAAAAATGCTGTTCTTGGCAAAGTCGTGATTAGCTCTGCTCCAGGTAGATTTAGAGGAAAATGGTTCATGTGGAATACCCACCAGCATAACAAAGGATCCCAGCTGGGAAAAAAAATGAAAGTTGCTACTAGAGTGCCTATAATTTAAAAGGAATCTAGGCCCTTTATTTCACTGTCTCATTTCACCAGCCTCAGCTGATCAGTTAAATCAGAATACCATATTTTCTGGAGCAATGGCCCCACTCCTTCGTCTCTAACATGACCTGAAATTAGGCTGCAGACATTATACACATCTAGCCTTAACAACTACCTATCTATTGCTTCAACGTGGGGATATCATGTATACAGGGATAGGGTAAGTATATGAGCAAATATGGAAAAGCGTTACATGCTCAGGCATATCTGATAAGACTAATCTTTCTATTAACAAAGTCCCTTAGCAGACAGGTGGCTTATCTGGGAAAAAAAAGTAAGATTTTTGCTAGCATAATCAAAGCACCTCAAATGAAGTAAGCTGTATCATGAAAAAGAACTCCTTTGCCAATACAAACTGCACCTCCATAATGGATGGAGAGGTGCATGTGTAGCTCTGTAAGCCAGGGCTGTGATTTTTTTCCCACAGTCTTGATCAATAGAGTTATACTTTTAATAATGTGTGGTGTGGAGTTGGCCTTAATTTGCCATTTTCTTGCAAAATACAGAAAGATTAATACTTCAATTTATTAAAAAAACACATCTGGCATTATAATCAATGCTATTTGAATTATAATAACCATGTATTTGTGAAATATTCAACTAACATAATTGATGATTCAGCCACTGTGCAATATAATTTGTTCATTTCTCACTTACTTGAAAATAAACTTGAATTTCTATTAAAATTGTTGTGGTAATACCTGTTGCAAGTATGTATAACAGTGACATCTACACTTAATGCCTCCAATTGTTTCCATAATATAAAAATATGATTACTTTGTTTTGCTATTGCAATGCAGATTATCTGACAGAGCACAAAGCTGTGCTTCAGTTAAACATATATTGTTGTCAGAAATTGTTTCAGTTTGTCCTACAATATATGAAAATAAAATTACTGTCAGCAAGAAAATTACTAACTAGTTCACAGAACAAAGACTAGTCTAAAGTAAAATCACAGAATGAGAAACTCTACAAAATATCTGAAGACAGGAAGAAGTAACAACTTGAGCAGGAGCTAACAACATTGCCACTGTTATTAAAAAGAAAATTATTATAATCTGTCAGAAATACCAGATGGAAACCAAATAAATGATCTCACTTAATTCAAATCTGTCAGCCTGAAACAATGGATTTTTAAAAGATAAAATATCCAGAACAGTAAAATTACACACAGAAGCGACTTAGTAAATAGAACCAAGGAGTAAAGATCACAAACATAAAAAGATCAACTTAAATAATTTTCTGACACTCCAAAATTACTGCAACACAAAGGATGATAAAAAAGACCTGAACAGAGCAAAGACTAAGTACTTTCATTATCCCATTAAGACTGATAGAAAAATGTTTAGAAGAGAAAGCTTGACCAAAACAGTAAAAAAACCCAAAGCTAAAACAAGCTATGAAATTCCCTCATATACACTAATTTGCATCACTGTTGTATCACTGATTCAGAAGGGTAATTACTGGTTTACATGAACATAAGAAGAAAGAACAGGCCCCTACAACTCTAAGAAGAGGCAGGCAATTAACAATATGCAGGAGTGACCAGAGCTATGGAAAGCTGAACATGAGAGCCATCACTCAAGATACTGCAGGAATGATGAAAACAGTGTTGCACTATGCAAAGAGGGCTAGGTGACCTACTAGACATTCTTTCAACCCAAAAGATTTTCTCAAGAAGGGCATGTTGCAAACTTCAAGTCAGAAAAATCTATTCTAATACTTTCGATTTTTAATAGCTTTTCTTTACTAAGCTTTGAAAACAAATCAGACCTTTTTTCTTGGTCATGCTGCTTAGGCAGGCGCATCTGAATTCTGCATGCACGCAACCCAGTGTTTCTCCGGTTTAGAAACGAACGTAAAAAACCCACTAGGTAAGCAGGAGAACTAGGTGAAGAATTAATTTTCCTGGTCAGGACATAAAACACAGTCAGAATGCTACTGCTGGGAAGTATTACCTGCTAACAGTGAGAAACTTTTATCGTGTATTATGGAAAACATAAGAGGGCTTCCATCCATAACTTCGCTTTTCTCTGATCACATACCTACCCAGACACTGTTGATACTGTTTGCAGCTGTCGTGCCCTCCAAGAAATCTGGTCAACACCATGAGAAGCATATCTCTGGGAATGAACAGGAACATTTAGAAAAGTGAAGTACAATTTTAATTATCTCTTAAAACTGATTTGAAAAAACAAAAGCAAACTACTATCTTTAGGAAGAATAAGACCAAAAATGATAGGAAATAGAACATTTCAAGGTAGTAAGTAGGAAAATGAAGCTTTCATTATCTATCAAACGTAAAGATTAGGACCTTGGAAATGTAGGCTCTTCTTGAGAAGCAAACCTTCTTGACCTTCCCTTTGCCCTGAACATCACAGTTTTTGAATAGCTGTTGTAGAGCAAAACAATCTCCAGATCTCCTTTCTTCATGCAAAATATGTTCTAATGAGAATTTAAAAAAATAATAATAATTAAAAAAAAAATTAAAAAATATCAGAGATCCCCTCAGCATGTATTTTTTCCTGGAAGCACAAAAACTGAAAATCACTGAATCCAAGAAGGGATATATGCTCCACCATGTAATGATGCCTGTTTGGCAAAGACTAAAGAAATTATTTTCTGCAGAGATCTACACCAAAAGTACAATATTCCTTTCAGCTGCAAAGTAGGCTTTCAAATTCTGCCTTACGCTTGTTCTGAATAAGCTTTACTGGTATTACTGCAATAAATACAATCTTGACTTTTCGTATTATTGCAGTAGCTTATGTTGCCAGCTTACAGTTTGAGAAAACCTATTAACTGTTAGCCCAATTCTGACACTCTTACTCAGTTCCTTTCCAGACCGTTTTCTGTTGTCTTCAGCAGGTCTTGCCCATTAATAATGATCGAGTGAGAGCACAGTTCAGTGTGGATAAATTAATTTTGTAATAACAATGAAGTAGTGTGTGTAACACTACGCAGTTGTGCACTAAGACTTGTGCAGAATGTTACTAGCTAACTGAATTGTACAAAATTATACCAGTTAACCTTTTCTGTTCGATTGAGGGCACCACAAACCAGATGGGAAACAGAACTTAGAAAGCAATGGAAACTATCATTCAAAGTTACCCTTTTTACATCAGTTATTTAAATACAAAACCTGATTTCATGATGTGTATTACCCCATCTACCTACTTCATGCATTTGAGCAGATTCCTACTTCATCCACTTCAGCTCTAAGCTGTGTTCCAGACTAGTACAGCAAACTGATCCTGCTGCTGGTAAAACTCTCTCTACTTCTGGCTCAGTTTCCAACTTCAGCTGGTTGTCTTGAGCCATTAAAAAACAGAGTCGGAGAGTGAAAGGAAATTAAAAAATATATACAAACAGCATGTATGAGAGACATCTGGCAAAACTAGGAAACCTGCATTTGTGCCTTGCTCTGTCACACATTGACAGAATGACCTTGAGCAAGTCACTCCACTTTTCTTTGCCTTTTCTTCCAAAATACAGTCTGAGGATAATGAGTCATACTTGATATCAAAAATATATTTACTAAAAAAGAGTTAATAAATAGTAAATCAACTACTATGGAGTCTAACAGGTCATTAATTTGCTTATATCCATGGCTTGGAAACTGTCCACAATGCCTCTGATTGAGTTTACCATAATCTGTAATGTATACTGTTATGTTTGTTGCATTAATGCTTTAATTATCAAGCAATTAATAGATGTTCTAGAGTAATATAAATGTTTAAGACAGCCTGCAGCACCCATTTATTTACTGTAATGAACACTTGTGACATAAAAGAAGATTTTTGTTCTCTAGGTATATTGAGACCTATGAGAAAAGATTACTTAAGTTCTAAATCTTAGCAATACTGTTATTCTGTCTACACTGTACCAAGCATTTACAGCCCTATAGAGAAGAGAAATTTATTTCAGAGTAAAGTCTGTGATTTCAATTCTCCAAACAACTAGTGTAGCAGGAATTAGTGCTTGACTGATTTGACTCAAAGCAGTCTTGTCATACCCAATACTGCAACAGAATTAAACAAGAAACTGAGGTTCTGAAAACTGTGTGAAACAATCCTCTGATGAGGAACCAAATCCTGCAGGATTAGTGCTTGATTTGTTTCCTTTCTCCCTGGCTTCCCATGCCCGATATTTCCAGTGACCTTTGCCTTCTCCTCCACTACCTCAGAGCAGCCACTAGTGAAGTCAATGAAGCACTGAAAATTGAAAAAACTTATTAAAATTAGGTTAGTTGCTTTCACCAAGGCAATCCTTAACATGGCAGAGGACATTCAGTCAACACATGTACTTTCATTACTAGATTAGTCAAAAGGGGATGTCAAAAACATAACATGCCTAGCGACATACCTGCATGAAGAAGAAACCAGCCAATGGACACTAGAGAGATTCTGTCGAACCTGGTTAACCCTGCTTGTGGGCTACTCCTCCACATCTCTCATCCTGCCCTCTTGCTGCAACATGTTTCTGTACTCCTCTAGTCTTCCTTCCTTGGCTAGCCTGGTTTTCTCTCTCCCTTTTTATTCCTTCAGCTACTCCTTCTTGTTTCTTAAAAAACCTACCAGAGGCACCAAGCCCTACCTCTTATTCTGCCTCCTTTTTGCCCTTAGTGACATTTGCCATACCTCCACCTCTCCATCCCCACTCTCTCAAGATTTTACCCTTGCTCAATCAGCCCTTCTTGCATTCCTGTTCTGTCCTTCCGACCATTCCACTCCCCTTCCTTCTCTTCACTTGCAGCTGCTGGAAGATACACATCAAATATTTCCCACAGGCTTATCAAGTCTCAATGTCCACACATCCTGGATCCCCTTGTCTGAATCTCCCTCTGCAGCTTCAGTCTCTTACAGAGACCTCTGTTTCTCATCCCATTCCACCCCTTACTCTCACACTGGGGCTGCCCTCACCATCCCCGTCACTTTTTACCTGCTTTTGAGCAGTATCTCAGCTCTCTTCCCCTCTGAAGAACTGCCAGCCAGCCAGCCAGCTCCTCCTTATCAGCCTTCCTCTGTGATTTCAGCTGACTCTTCCTTTCCTCACAATTTCTCATACTCATCCTCATGAAGCTTCCAGCCTTCACGGTGATGTCCTTGCTGACACCCTATAGCAGACACCCACATGTCTCCCTGCCCTGGCCTGTCCATTTCACCTGCACCCCTCACTCAGTGTTCTACTCCCTGGAAGAGCAATTCCTTTGATACGGTCTGCAGCAACCCTTGCTTTACCCCTGATCTCTGTTGTCCCACCTTTCCTCTCTGACCTGCTCCCTCACCTGCCATGTCCTTTCTCATGTCCTCTCATTTGCTCTTTCCATTATTTTAATCTCATCAAACTGATAAAATCCCACCTAATCTCAGTCCTCTTCCTCCTGCTTTACCTTTCTTCCCTAGCACAGATTTGATTGGAGATTCTCTCTGTTTGTTACTCTCCACTCCTGTCTCATCAATTATGAAGTCTGGCTGCCAACACATGCCTCAGTCTGCCTTCACCTTGTATTTCCTGGTTGGCCTGTGACCAGGTTTACTTCATCCACAACCATTTAATTGTCTCCCCTTCCGGTTGTGCCATCCTCCTAACTTTTCCTCCTACCTTTCCAAATTAACTGAAGACGTGGCTGCCTTTCACCACTTTTAATGCACTTCTCAAATGCTCTCTTTCTGAACATCTTCTGCACAAATCCTTGCCAAAGGAAATATCAATACGGTACTGCCACTTCCCGCAAGTCTATTCTTTGTGTCACGTTGTGTATTTTTTCCCTTCCTACTTTGACACCCCATGCTTGCCCTGTTACAACGTAACTTCTGATCTGTTTCATATCCATTTTCATCCACTTCCTCAGTTTTCTTCTGAAATTTTGACCCTCCTCCAACTCCTTGTCCTCACATTACATACAAGCTCTAATAAACAAACATACCCTATGTTGACTCCCACTGCTATTTTCAGCACTAACACTCCCCTCCTCAATGTGCTGCTTACACTTACTGTCCAGTTTTCCTCCTCTCCAGCTCAATGGAGGCTCCTAAGCCAGGTAACACCAATACCCACCTAAAACCACCCTAGTATCTGCCCGAGACAAAACTCAAAATCCACACTTCTTCATTCTTCTTGGCCATCTTTGTCACTACCAACCCTGTTATTTCTCCTCAAGTCTCATCCTTATTTAGCCTCTTGGGGCTCTCTTACTCTCCTCCTCCTGACCACAAACATAAACCAACCCTACACAAGGAGAATTTACTACAACCCTACAAATCTTTCCTGAAAAAAACCCACATATTTCTTCTTGGTATCATACCAATACACTATCTATCCATCACTGTCTGTGCTGGGGGTCAGGATGGTCTGACTGATTCCTTGTGCTGCCCCTTGTGTCTGCTGTCAGACTCAAGACTGCTGACTTTTGAGGAAAAGCTTTTTTATTTTGTGTCTGGCCTAGCCTCAACACTAGGGTTCCCACTGTCTTGGAAATGCAAATAAACAAAGGTACACACTACTTTGTAAAAGTTGATCTCCTGTAGTGTTTCAAGCTGGCTATTCACACATCAAAGCACAAAGCAGTCAGTCACTAATCTCTTTGAAAATGTAGACCTAGGTTATTATTTTTAGCTCAGAATTTTTAGGAACAAATTCCAGTGTCTTTATGCTATGTCAGCAGTACAGAGCACCCACAAACTCAGCCTAGAAAGCCAGCTAATCCTTCCCAAGCTGCAAAGATCTAAGGAAGATGAGGCATAAAAGCTGGCTTTCAATAATTCAGAAAGGAAAGCTTGCATTTTCAGAACTGTTTTAACCATTTCTCTACGAAAAGTATCAACAACTATTCTGAATATAGAACACCAAATACCAACTAACTGTATGAAAAGCCAAAGTTCCTTTCACTTTTTTTTTAATGACATTTCCAGCTAGTGGAAACGCTTTTCATCAAGTCTGGTGGTACTTTTGGAGTTAGCAGTAAGTTCCTTACAGGATACATTTGAACTCCTACAGTAAGCAGCATAAAAAGCCTCACTGTCATACACAGGCATTTGGAGCAAAAATCAAACAAATTAAGAATAACCCTCAGAGTAGCAGACACATGTCCTGGTCCAGCCCTACTTTTGTTAAAACTGTTGGAAGCCACGTATCTCCTGGAAGTAGACATCTGGGCTCAAGGAAGGGAGAGCAGAAGCAGAAAAATTGGCTATTCGCTTTCTATGCACTGCTTTCTTTAAATACTGGCAGTCATGGGTAAACAGTGTTAGTGCTACAGAAATACTTACTAAACCAAAGTGCCTCTGTGGGGTGGGATGATGATGCACAACAAAAACTTCAAAAACTACCTGTGATTCTTGCGATAAAGACTTTATTAAAGTGTAATTTTTAAAAAAAGCAATTTAAATGAGCTAAAAATGTCATTTAATAAAAAAGCAATTTAAATGAGCTAAAACAAAGATGGTGGAGGAGAGGCAGCCAAAGACTCTTTCAGGCTAGACCTCCCCCCACCATAGTCTCACTCCAGGCCCCCACTCCCCTCCCTCCCCAGTAGCATCCCACTGCCACTCTCCCACCTCTCACTCACCATACATGAGTCAACAGAGTGCACACACTGAGAAGACATCAGTCTGGACAGTTGGGCAGTAACTGTGAGCACCACCATCCCGTGGGTCTGTATGAAACCAGCAGTAGAAGCCCTGAGATGTTAAAAGGGATATTTACTTTCCTGTGAAGAGGAGGCACCAGACCTGGTGAGTGAAGTATGAGGAAGAAAAAGGAGAGGTCAAGGGCACACACATTAAATAATACTCCCCTCAACTCACAGTCTAATTCTAGGGATCCCCTATGCTTCCTGCTTGCACCTGCTTTTAGTCCTTGCTTGGGGAAAAGGTCTCTTCAGGGGAGCTCTCTTCCCCTTTCTTAGAAGCTGGGGAAAGGCTCCATGTGCTCAGGATGGCCAAGGTGCAAAGGGTGTTCCTGGAAGTTAAAGCTGTCATCTGCTTCCCAGAGCTGAGGTTCATGAGAAGAGACTTCTACCTCAACAGACCCAAGAGCAGCAGAGGGCAAGAGAGACAGCGGATCAAATTTACAGTCTCATTGACTCGTGCTAACAAACACGTCAGCGAGAAGAGATCTGCTGTCCTGAAGAGAATGTCTCTTTGTGGAATGGCCAATCTTTTAGCACCTACATTAAGAAGAATCCAATTTCCATTATTGATACCATATTAACAAATCAAAGCAGACCCCATTACCCTATGCATTCCTCAGTATAACATCGTCCTAGGGGCACATCTTAATGCCTTTTTAAGGCAAACTCCTAGGTACGAATCTACAACCTGCTGCATTGGCTTTTGCGTTAACTATTCCACGCAACAAAGTCACCCAACAGCGAATCATAAGCTCCTGCTTTCTCATGGGGCTCAGCCAGAAAGAACAGATGAGAAACAGGGAAACAAGCGAGGGAGCCACGTAATACTCATCTGAGACCCAAATGTTTCCCTAAGAACCAGAAACTAAATGAAGGCAGGGTTTCACTAGAGCCTTTACTCCTCTTTTGCATCTGGTGCGAGTCAAGCAACTTCAGAGTGCCTGGGCACGTGCTTCCCGGAGTTCCTTCCCCTCCCGCCTTTGGAGGGGACTGACTGCGACTGTTGCGAGGGTCTGACCTTGCAGGGTTGAGATGAGGGTACAATGCAGGAAGGCACGTTGTCCGCTCTTTGGGAAAGCCAGGTCCTGGAGCATGCCGGGGTATTTAAAGACCCTGGCGCCTGCAAGTTCACACAGCGTATCAAACATGAAGCAGCCCTCTTTGTCCTGGACCCAGAGAGGTCTAGCCCATTTCTGGGTGCCGATGCTCATGAACACTGCACCACTGCACCACCTTCCACGCTGGCTACGCATCCCCGGTGACCTTTGTCGTAGGGCACGACACCCACAACCAGGGCACCTGCCCCGCATCCACGTCCCCCTCGCCCTTCATGGTGTGAACCCATGCACGCAAAGTCACAGCTTAAAGCAGTCCTGCTTCTTCCAGTTGACTTCAGTCAACGAGCTGACCGGTCGCTGCACGCAGCCCTCTCCGGGCAAGTTTCAGCCCCCAGCACCAGCCTCCGGCCTGCACGAAACAGTTAATGTCGCCTGAGGTACTCCTGCCAGCTTCCTTAGTCCCCTCCTGTGCCTCCCGGGAGCTATTAATACAGCAGGCACATGCTCTGACATAGCGTTCCCCGGCAGCGACCAGATAACTTTAATTTGCCCTTTAAACGTCCCGAGCCCCGCGGCCCTCGCGCTCCCTCCACAAGAGAACATGGCGCCGCTGCCCCGCGCCCCCCGGCGGGGGCGGGCCCGGGGGGGGTCCCAGCCAATGTCCGTGCCCCGGGGGACGCCTCCTCCTATCGCGAGAGGCCGCGGGGGATAAGAGGGGCGGCGCGGGGCGGGGGGCCATTTGGCCGGCGGTGCGCGGGGGCGGCCGGGTGGGGAGGCGCGCGGCTCGTTGGCTCTCTCCGGGCAGGGGGTGTCGGACCGGCTCCCAGCATGGGTGACCAAGCGCTCAGCTTCCTCAAGGACTTTCTGGCCGGCGGGGTCGCCGCCGCCATCTCCAAGACGGCTGTCGCCCCCATCGAGAGAGTGAAGTTGCTGCTGCAGGTGAGGAGGCGGCGGGGGCCGGGGGGCGGCGGCGGCGGCGGGAGCCCGGCGGGGCTGCGCCACAGGTGGGTGCCGGCGCGGCGGGCGCCGGCCGTCGTGACTAAATATGGGAAGGAGCTCGGCCGGCTCCGGTTACGCGGGAGCTGCCCGGGCCCTTCAGCACCGCCTCGGGGCAGCGGCAGCCGGGGCAGGCCCCGTCCCTGCCCTTCAGCGGGCCGCCGTGCGGGGTCACCCCTGCAGCGTCCCTCTCTCTACCCTCCCACCCCTCCTCCTTTTCCGCCGTGCAGGTCCAGCATGCCAGCAAACAGATCACGGCCGAGAAGCAGTACAAGGGCATCATCGACTGCATAGTCCGCATCCCCAAGGAGCAAGGCATCATCTCCTTCTGGAGAGGCAACCTGGCCAATGTCATCCGGTACTTCCCCACCCAGGCCCTCAACTTCGCCTTCAAGGACAAGTACAAGCAGATCTTCCTGGGGGGAGTGGACAGGCACAAGCAGTTCTGGCGCTACTTCGCGGGGAACCTGGCGTCCGGGGGTGCTGCGGGAGCCACCTCCCTCTGCTTCGTCTACCCGCTGGATTTCGCCAGGACCCGGCTGGCGGCTGATGTGGGCAAAGGAGTCAGCGAGAGGGAGTTCACTGGGCTGGGCGACTGCATCGTCAAGATCTTCAAGTCTGATGGCTTGAGGGGCCTGTACCAAGGATTCAGTGTGTCTGTCCAGGGCATCATCATCTACAGAGCAGCCTATTTTGGGGTTTACGACACGGCCAAGGGTAAGAAGTGCACGGAGGAGTGACTGCAAGGGAAGGTCCATCCAGTAAAGGCACCCTAGGGCGTTTGGCGGTACGAGGACAAGCAGGGCTTGGCTCAGCACCAGTTCAGGGTGCTAGTGCTAAGATACACACAGGTGGTTTGGAAATGCATTCCTGCCTCCCTCAACTTGCTGCTCTGATCTGATCAGATGCCTTGGGTTTGCAGAGTTTTTTTGGACACTTTCCAGTTTCTTTCTCTGTCTTAAGACAGATGGGCTTCTATGGTAGCTTGTTACTCACTGCAGCTCACGACACAAGCCTGGGACAGTTCTGCAGGAGAAACCTTTCGGTCAGGAAGCATGAAGAGGGCTTAGATCCCAAAATCCAAGATTCCCATAAACTTGTTTCACTCATAGTACCTGTTAATAGTCAAATGTGGACGAAGGGAGAAGTTGAAAGCTTGATTGAGTTTACCTGGTTGACTCATGGGGTTGGTGGGTGATTGTTCCTTCCACAGCTATTTCTCCCACAGCCCTTTCCCTCTGTACTGACTCTCATCATTTGTTCTTGATGACAGGTATGTTGCCTGATCCAAAGAATGTGCATATCGTAGTGAGCTGGATGATTGCCCAGACTGTCACTGCAGTAGCAGGGTTGGTTTCTTACCCTTTTGATACTGTGCGACGTAGGATGATGATGCAGTCTGGCCGAAAAGGAGGTAAGAATAAGTTCTCCTATGGTGTTCTAGCAGCAGAAAGTATCTCTTCATCAAGGTGTGATGGGAGATGCAGTGTCCTTTTTTGTCTTAATGGAAAACTGATGACCTTCTTACTGGAATCCTTCAAAAAAAAAGCCACGGGAAACACATTGTTGGCTATTTCTGTCATGTTCACTTAAGACACTGAGAACTAAAATTACTTTTCATGAATTGATTACTTATTTTGCTTATTCCTTGTTGGTTTAAATATATGAAAGTTTAAACAGACTTGCTGTATAACTTCAAGCCTTGTGACCTTTATGTCTGTTTCCACAGCTGATATTATGTACAAGGGCACAATTGACTGCTGGAAGAAGATAGCTAAAGATGAAGGATCCAAAGCGTTCTTCAAAGGTGCCTGGTCAAATGTGTTGAGAGGCATGGGCGGAGCTTTTGTATTAGTACTTTATGATGAAATCAAGAAATATGTCTAAAACTTAACATCATAATGTAGTTCAATTGTTCTCAATCAACTTTTTTAAAAAAATGCTGTTGTGATGTAATGGACAACAAAATATTTCCTAGGGAAACAGAATAAAATTTATAAGTAACATATCTGGTTGAGATGAGGATGCATTAATTTAAAAATTGTCCGCTACATCACAGTTACATTTTGTATGACAATTTCTCCAACATTTGTATTGGAACCTGTGTATATATTATACTTCAAATTTCAGGTAATACATTTTGTCTAGAGACAAGACTTAGGTGGTCTATACCTAGTTTAAAATCTAATATAGTGAACTCTTAAGAGAATGTCTTCAGAAATACCTACTGTACTAAGTGATGTCTCTAGCTACCCAACAGTGTCATGACACTTAACATGAATTAAAATCATGTTTTCTTCTAAAGCTGTATTTTTTTAATATGATACTAAGTGAAAAGCATGTCTGAAAATATAAACTATAGTAAAGCATGAGGCTGAGTTCCTAACTGCAGCCTTTTCACTGACAAATTATACAATCATATGGTTGAAACCATAATCTGATTTTTCAAACGTACTTTGTAAAATATGGAAATAGTGTTTCAAAAATTCCCTGTATCTTCACAAAGCAAAAAGTTGTCTGCTCTGATGTTCAATTGAACTAAAACTGAAATAATGAAATAAATTAATATATTAATGAACTTTTTCCTGTTTTCAGTACACCGAACACATGACAAGTACATGTCCTTTAAGGTGATGGGCTAATCAGCACACTATTAGTGATTGTCTGGTACTGCTAAGCCTCTTGAAAGTTTTTTCAACAGAGCTTTAGGTAGGTGGAATGGTTATTGATAATTCTACAATAGCAAAACCAAGTGAATTCAGCTTAAGAGTAGTACAGCCAGTTGTTTTGCAGCTAAATGACCATATATTGTTAGCTTCTTTGATAATTAATTTATATTACCCTTAACTTTGATGTGTGTCTCCATTTGATAGTGAAGTCATTGCTGCTTATTTTACTTGAAAAAGTATTCTGGAATGGAATACTTCTAAGTTATTTTAATAACTGTACTTCCAACTACATCATTATTAACAACTTGAGGTTTTAATTACCAGTGAGATCAGAACATGCTTAATACAGAGGTTTTTAAACCTTATATGCTGCATGGTCATGAACTCACTGAAGAACAGGCTCTCTAATTAGGCAAAGGAAGCAAAGTGAGTTGTGTCCATTTCAGTGGTTCAGTTAGACTACATATAATCAGATGTTTGCCATGTATCCACCTAGGAAAAAGGGGCGAGACTAAGCAAGTGATACTCAAATAAGCTTTTATTTCAGCTGCATCTTTTACTGCTTCATATGTATGGCTTCCAGTTATCCCCTTCCTATATTTGAAATTAATTTGTCAGATGGAGGTAGTCCTAGCTCTCTATCACTTAGCATGATGGGCTGTGTGTGTCTGCTACAGCTAAGACTATCAGTTCTGTCTCCCTAACAGCAGGTACAAGCTAGTAGGACAGTATTTGGAAGCAACACCTATCCACCTGAACGACTGATGCATTTGGGAAAAAAAAAGTCTAAAAATGACAGCCTATTTTAAAATTACCTAAATTTAATTATTTTTGTCTCACAAAGATAGTGTCTCTTTCAACCTGGCCTGATCATTTATCTCCCTTCTTTCATGGTTACTATCTTTAACACTTGCTTTTCTAGATACCTGGTCTGTTTTCTTCCTGGTAGTAAATAACCAGGGTTGCAAGCTATTGAACCATAAGTTTATGAAGAAAATCCTTCTACTGTTTTTCAAAGTGCCTGTTGCAGTAATCTTAGTTTTACCTGCCTGCTTCTGCCCTTTTTCTTCCTTTCTCCTTCCTCCACACATTCCTAATGGTTCCTTATGAGAAGCCTGCTAACACACTGGAACTATTCATTTCACATTTACTTCACTGACAAGGTTGTATATGGCATTTGAATGTTTCAGGGAAGACTGGCTACAAAGATACCAGAGACTATGACATTGTAATAACACAGATGTACCAAACCTTAGGGGGAAGCCTCTGTGTGAATGAGCAGTAAGAGAATTAAGAGGAAGCAAAAGAAACCTCAGAGGAGCATAAATGAAGTAAGTTACTATAGTCCAGGAAAAAAAAAAAGGCAAAAGACAAAGGGGCAGTAAAGGCTGTTAAAAAGAAGTGAGGTGTATCATTGCCGGAAAATTCCACTGTGGGAAGAGACAATACATATGGAAAACACTTAAAGGTAACCAGCTCCTTATTTCTGTAGTACTCTCCATAGAGAGACTTGGAGTCAGAGTTCAAAACTTACTGAAATAACCATTCACCTGAAAGTAGCTCTGCACTGAGTCTGCAGCACTCAGCATAACACTTGCTGAAAGCGTAACCTAAAATCCACCTATCATCAGCTCTGCAAAGCTGGAAAACAGAAGACTTTGCAGACAGATAGTCTCTAATTGCTACTTGAACTCCAGTCAGATGAAACCTCAGTTGTCACAGACTATTGATACCACTGCCCCAATCCTTTTGCACCTTTGCAGAAGTTAGTCACAAACTACGCAGGCAAAAACCTGTGTCAAAACCATTATTCCCAACACTAGGAAACCTGCCCTGAATAGCCTGGTAATACATCCTACTAATACAAAAAGACAAAGCCCGCCTACTGCCGAGCATGTACTGTAGTACCCAGCTCTAAAAGGACACTATCTGGGGAGGGAACTGAGGTACACTGATCTTTTGGATGAGATGAAGTTAGGAAATTCAGATGGGTCTGAAAGAGAAACATGTCTCTAAAGAGCAAAGCCTATGGCAGAGAGCAGGAGGGGGAGAATCTATGACACCAGATTGAACCTTCCCTACCTTTCTGAAGGTGATAACCTCCACTCATCATGGAAGGAGCAGCCATCAGTTCTTTAAAAGCTGTACGGAAGAGTTCAAGACATGGAGAGAAGCACAGCAGAAGAAAAAACCCTTACAAAGTTGTTAAAAAAACAGAAGAACACTCCATCTGCAGGGATGCCACAGTTACCATTACTGGATAATCTCAGCTGGAGATGGAGAGTACCACTAGCCAGCCTAGGATGTCAGGGAAAGCAGCACCATGCCCC
Organism: Astur gentilis; assembly: GCF_929443795.1. Taxonomy (NCBI): domain Eukaryota; kingdom Metazoa; phylum Chordata; class Aves; order Accipitriformes; family Accipitridae; genus Astur; species Astur gentilis. The sequence continues at coordinate 12,426,517 of NC_064882.1, forward strand.
AGGTAGCAAATCTCAACCTGTTCCCCTTGTGAAGCCCCTCTCACTTTAAACCAGCAAAATCTCTCAATAGCATGTTCTAGTCCTAAGAGCCACTGTGTGGAGAGAAGCCAGACCTGTGATTTTTGTACCAAGCTCTGACCATATAGACAGCAGAGAGATCCATGATTTTTGTACACAATCAGAGCCTGGAACAAAAATCATGAACAGCATTTTTGGACTCTGCAGTGAATAACACCAGTAGTCCTGGAACCAGAAGTGACAGCCAAAAGGATCAATGTTGCCAAATCCTGTCTCATCTTGGCCAGGAGGAGAGTTACCAGGAGACAGAGCAGCTTTCTTGACCAAGGTATGAGAACCATGCATCCTGAGGACAAACCAGACCTCTATCACAAGCATTAGCAAGCCCTGCTGATACCTGAAACAGTATGACCTCAACATAATTTCGGTCCTGGAAGATGGCTCCAAATACAGTTCTTATTTCTGTGTTTCTCATTCCTCAGGTGGTAATGACATGGTTCATCTACTACTTTGCTCAAGACTTTCAGCATGGAACCACCACAAAGATTGCACCTGATGTTCAGTGTACCTGGCTCATAAGATAAACCACTTTGACACAGATGGAACCTCCCCCTTTCCCCCCCCACTTTTCCTGTTGATGTATCACAGTGAAAATATTCATCATTGCCTGCATATCATGACTGCACAGCTAGGCAGCTTGATGTAAGTGACCTCACTGCCCTCATCTCCACCACACTGATGTGCTTTTCCCTGGAGCACAGTCTGCACAAGCTCTCACCTACCAGATGACACAATGAGCTACCCAGGTGGGGAAGGCAAGAGGTTATTTTTGTCTACTGACCATGGAGAACAAGGAAAAAGACTGGGATAAAAAATTTTATTGGTGACCTGTTAGAAGGAAGTGTCTCAGGCTTTTTCCAGGGGCTTAATCCTGGAACTCATTAGATGAAAATCAGGAAAATACAGTCCAAAGTCTACATACATCACGGAAGACACATAAATCCATCCAGCCATTTGATTTAGGACAATCACACAAACTCTCATCTGAGTGGCAGGATGACAGCAGAGATGCCTCAGGATCCTCAGTAAAGACTGCAAGCATTCTGATAGAAGACAGGCTCTGGCACATGGGAAAGTCTAAATATTGCATGAGGAATGGCCTTGTGCGATTCATCCAAATTAGCTTGAATCTTTTAGGTTCGCTGGGATTAAAACTGAGTTCTAAAGGATTCAGTGGTCTGCTTGGGAAAATACCCTTCACATGTCACCTACCCAGGCAGGGATACATCATTGCTCCCTGTTCTTCTCATATACTTAGTCATCTGAGCTAGGGCCTTCTATAAGACCTTCAGTATTGTAGAAAGACCACACAGCAGAACCCTATTCTGGAAGAAACAGAGCCCACAATGAGGCAGAGACACTTCCAGAGCAAAAACTTGACAGGGGCATCACAGGCCATTTCTCACATTAGTGAGATCAATACACCAGTGCTGTCACCCAAACTGGCAATGCTGTCACTTCAGCAGGGAGGCTGCCTCCTACCTGAAACTGTGTGTCAAACTAGTGTGGCAGTTCACTTTGAGGAAGCAAAACAGCCTGCACTTTTCTTTCAAAGAGATCTTCTGGGGATTAAAAAAAAAAAAAGTAGAAGAGAACATAAATCGGCAGTTTACAAAAAATACAGAAAACAAGTCTATTGGAAACAGGATTTTTTGTTACAAAAAAGTCGATGAGATTATCTAAGTTAATGAAGACCTGTCAATAAGGCTTATTTTAAAAACCCCGCACCAAAGTCACTAACAGGTAAAGTGTATCGATGAATAAACTGCTTTTTGCATTTTCCTCCACTACACACAGTACAAAACACTTCTCCCATGACTTCCTTTGCACTTTAATACCAATTATAAAATTCTGAAAGAAGCCACAGCAGTGACAATTCATGTTAAATATTTTATTTCTGATTATTTACAAAAATGACATAGAAAATTGACAGTCTTTCATACCAAAGTTCGATAAAATAAGATGAAGCAATTAAAAGTAATCCATTTCGTGAACTCCTTCACAGAAAAAAAAATTATCATATGAACATTTGAAAGTATTTAAACTGTGGCCCTGGTATTCACATTCAAGGACAAAAAATCTTTAAATAGTGAATAATTTTAATTAGCACAATAGTACAAATAAATACAGCAGCACTATGCAAAACAACCCTTACAGTCCCTACCAATGAATAATAATTGCAATAAAAATCTGTTTGCCACAATGCTGCTTAAAGTTAAAAGTTCAAATATTGTCAAACAGCTAAATTTAATCCGCAGGTCACCAGGGGCAGAAGCTCTGCCAAACTATCGCACGGGACCAAATAAGAAGTTTGTTACAATGCAGAATACCTGAAAGCCTAAGCCCTCATGCAAGCACGAGCAAAGAATAATAAACTTTCCTTTTCACAGGGCTAAGATCCAGCACTACTGAATACAGCTTTTTTTTTTTTTCCTTTATGCATAACAGAAAGATATTTCCTGTATCTCTCCTGGGAAGAAGCTGGGGAAGCAAGCAGGGTTCCAGCAATATCCATGGATAGTAGCATCACAATTTATGCTCTTCATAAGACTACAGTCCTACAAAATAAGCTCACTGAAAGTCTGCCTTTATGTATAGAAATAAATCATACCACCTACTATTTGACCAATTTCATTAAATTTTGCTCCCCTTGTAAATGGATGTTGCTACTGAAGCTTATCTGACACTACTACAAATATTTGGTATGAACATGACATTAAAAAACAGGTTAAGAAGCATAACAAGATTTTCTGTTTTCTACTGTTAGTAGTCACTCTCAAAACCAGACATTCAAGTTTCCTGCAGCTCAAGTTTGTATCTTCCCACCGAGAAGGGCAAGGATCTGCAAAAGCAGGGCCATGAAATGTTTCCCTTGCTTAGTATTGTCTAGCTTGAGTCACTAAAACTTACTCTTGTTCAGAGTGAATCTGAAACTGTTGTTAACTTCAGTCTTTACTCTTGTTCAAATAGCATCAGATGCTTCTTTCCTACACAAAGGTCCCGATACAATTCCAAAACTCTTTTAAATCTGGAGGAGACACAGCCTTGAGTACAAAACAAATGTTCAACACCTGGAGTACAAAAGTGGCAAAATATCATCTTCTGCAGCCTCAGTATTCTAGTTAACCATGCAGGAATACACAATCTGCTTTTCACCCCTTCATGCTGCTGTAAAAAGAAGCTTCTTTCAGTCATAAGAACATGAGCCACGAAGTTCATAAGGCTTACCTAAAGCCAGGATGAGAAACAAGGACGATCTAGGAATTAAGCATACGCTTACAAGTTTAACGCAATATTTTTAAATACTATTATTTTAAAGATTTTCTTTAGTGCAGAAGTTCTGTCCTTCCATGTTATGGATACAAATTCCACTTAGGATTTGAGAATAAAATAATACTTAGCAATTTCCATTTAACATGTCTGTTTAAATACCTCCTTCCGTTTCATGTGTTCTTCCTGTCATGGAAAAAAAACACTGACTGAAGTGGAAGTGTTCACTTAAAACCATTTTATAAGCAATTATATCATATGCAATGCATTTTAATCACTGAACAATGCAGAAAGTATTTTTGCACATAGAATTTCCAAAAGCACTAAAAATAGAAATCTGAGTATCATCTCAGAACGCGAGGCAAAGACTGCACTTATAACCAAGCAGCACGAACATTAGTGGGTTTAGGTCTCTGTAATGCCCCACTTGCTGAATCAGACACAGGTTTTTCGTTCCTCTGGCTCATTGTACTTGGTATAGTGGATGCTCTTGAAGTGCCTCCTGTTAACACACGCACACAAAAAAAAAGAGTGAGAGTGCTTATACTCAGTACAACAGAAAACTTCATGCTATGTTAGTACTGCAACCCTCATTACCATAGTTTCCAGAAAAAAAACAAATCACAGTAAGTTGAATACAAACCCAAAATGTTATGAGTTGTTTGTAAATGGTCAGGACAAAGAATTCAAGCCTATGCCATAGTGCTGTGGTTCTTCAACCTGACATGTATGGATCTATGGGGACACACAATCTACTTCCAAACATTACATGCATCATTTCTAAGAGAAACAAGGCTACTATCAGTAGATTTACATTTTCTGAATGACAATTTGAACCTTCTTTGGCATTTTTGTGTTGTTTTTTTTTTGTTTCCTTCTCTTCTCCCTTCAATAAAGGGTACTGGCAAAATGAGAAATATTCCTTTACAACAGGGATTTTTTTACCTTTTTGGAAAAGATGATTAACAAGATAATTTATTAGAAATTTAGGATGGTAAGTAAACAATTCATACGGTCATCACACTTTTGGTATGATTAAAAAAAAATCCTTTAATGATTTCCATGTGATAAATGATCAAGCTAAGGAAGACAGAAGACAGAGAAAGGAACCTGTTTGCTAATCTTAGTAGTAAGTGCTTCACAATTCTGAATTACAAAAAGATAAATACATGCAAAGATATGCAAGAATCTGCAACTTCAAAGTACTTACTCGAAGGACTAAGCTGGCTGAAAGCAGATTTTCCTCTTCTTACAGATGGCGAAGAACTTAGGTAACTCATCTGGCGCTGATAGTCCATCAATTGTTCAGAACGCCTCATACCAGCTGTTGGTTTCACTGCTTCCAGTCTTTTCAGGAAAGCCTTAATATAAAAAAAAAATACCATCAAGAAAGAAAGACTGAACAAGAAGCTACGAAACAAACATTCACAAATTGATTTTTTTATTTGAACTGCAAAAACTCCCAAACTTTTAGCATTGCCAACACAAACTCCTCCACTGGTGACGAGCATAGGCTATTCTGCTCACATTCAATTGTTTTCTCAGTGTAATAAGATGACACAAATAGTAACTATCCCTTACATATCATCAATTCTATGTTGAGTACTTCTTTAGTACCCCATAGTTCACTGTTCTATATGATAACTTGAAACAACACACCTGTTTGGCAATAATAAAGATGGTGAGAAGATGAGCTGCGCTCTTCTAATCCTACCTTTGGTTACCCTTCTCTTCTAAATTTCCAGAAGGATGAGAAGTTTTGGATTTTTGTTTTCTTTTTTTTTTAACCTTTGCTTTGGAAGCATACTTATACCATTTTATATTGCCCTACAGGATCCCTAAAGAAAATGACAGAACTCAATTCTGTGAAAGTAATGTCAAAAGGAAAGCACAAACATCCACCAGATACTATTTGTTTTATCCATAATATAATTTTAAGAGATTCCAGTTGAAATTGTTATAGACTTCATTTCTTCTTGTTGAAATTAACCCTGGCTATCATGCAGCAAGCATTAAATTAGAACAGCTACTTACACAGTATTTGTAAGATATAGACAGTTTCCCATCCTGCATAACTACTTCTACTTGAAACAGGACTTATTGGTTTAAGAAATTTCCATAATCTAAAAAAAGAACCCGATGGCAGGACAAATTTGGGAGTACCCAGCTACATACAACTTCCAATTAACAACTTCACATTTTTAATATATTTTGCCTCCAGTGCTTGCCTCGCATAGATCTATACACTCCCTCCACTAACTAATTTCAATTCATTTGGTGGCCTACAAACATTTGGCAATGACACAACCATTGCTGGTCAGAGTTATGACGTGCATCCTATCAATGAGAGACAATGCAAACTGCGATTACACAAGTCTCCAAAATACTAAAAATACCTCTGTTAATAAAGATGTATTGTCTAGATGCATACTCATATGGTAGAAGTCAAGAATCTGTCTGTATAGCCATTAAACTGCACTTCATAGGAAAGTATTCTTCTTCCCCACTCCCAATCAAGTACTGTTTTTTCTTTTCTTTTTAGAAGAATAAAAAAATTTACAGGAAGTGATTTAGGAAGTATTATAGTATTCACAGGATGTCAGTTGTCATTGTCTAGCTGTAATAGGCATCTACAAACTCTTGTTAGTTTATGCATAGGCACTGGAAACCTGCACAGAGCGCACAAGAGAGAAAGGACAAGTGATTTTGGCTCAGACAACACGTCACAAGTGCTTGCATCAAGTGCCAGTCAGTTCATCGTCAAGTGGAAATACCTAAGTAAGCAAAAGTCAAAGGAAGGACTTCAGCTAGAAATAGCTCTTCACTAAAGCCAGTTGCAGAACATGGAATGGTAGACTTGTCTCTAAATGTTACATCCAACATTTTACTCACAACTCCATCTGCATCTCCTAATACAGCTACATACATTTAGACTTGCAGAGATCACTTATTTACCTTCAATATTAAAAATGGAAGCTCTCAATACGTTCAGTTCAATCACAAATGGATCGGGTAAATTGTATAAGTGACTCCCCTATGAGTCAAGCATGTTTCAAGTCTGCACTCCAACTGTAACAGCCTCATAGAATTTGCATACCTTAACACTGCAGTAATTTCAAGGTTGATTCTGAACATAAAATATTTTTATATAGCCTGCTTTATTCTAGTTTAAATACAATTCTCTGCTTTTGCTTTTATACCTGTGTTTTGACAAGTATCAAGCCCCCATTACTAAAGCAAAAAGAGACCTCTCTCAATACTAAAACATTACTTTTTGAACAGGTTAACTCTGGACTTGATACAGCCCTGAGCTACAGAAAAAGCAGATATAGATTCTGTGGTGCAGAAGTGTTCTAAGAAAAGCTCTTCTGGAGAAAGAGAGAACAGCTCCTGTGGTCCCCTTGCCCTCTGCTGCGAATTGTACCCAGGGCATGCTAACTTACACACTATTTACAGTCATGAGTTTTGCAGTTTGGAGAACCGCCTGCTGCATACAGAAATGAACTCATCAACACATTGAAATGGCAGTCCTGACCTACTAAGTCTGTAAACCGGAACTAATCCAATTCTTATGTTTTTATTACCAACTCTACAGTTCTGAGGTCCTTAACCAAGGAACTACCTTGTACAATGGTACAAGTACCTTGAACAAATATTCTTTTTCAAGTGTGCATATAAATCTACTACTTCTTTCATTTTGTTGTCCTTCTGAGAAATAGACTGAAGAATACTGCAATTTTCCTTGTTCTTTTTAAGTGCTTTATCTCTGGAGTTTTAATCCTGCACCACTAAAGAGAATAGAAATTTCATTATTGATCTTAATGACCAAAGAATCAGATCACATAACATAATCCCAATATATGTTCCCAATCAAATTTAAGGAAAAGACAGATGACAGACAGAAAGACAGACAGACTATAATGGCAGGAATGTCATTAGTTGCTCTAAATTGCATTGTAGCTCCTCGAAGCTCTTGATTCAAGATCAATACATATATAATATCATATCATTGATGACCTCCCAGCTTGGCAAAAGCCTCCCAAGGCTTCCATTTTCCCCATCTTTTACTTTATTATAATACAGTTTACAATAAAAGTAGAATAATAATATAAAAAAAAAAAAAAGAAAAAAAATCACGGAAGGTGTTCCTGCATGATTACCTTCCAGGAGTAGGATAATCCTTTATAAATCAAGGCATCTGGACATAGATTAGTATCTATAAAGACACCAAAATACATATTGTCCATGATAGAAGGAAATGTCAGATTGCCAACAACTGGAGAACAAAGGAACCTGACACTGTATCAAAAGGTTGCTGCTATACAATGGGACAAGATAAATGCTGCTAATTCAACTTTGGGCATATTAGGAGAGCACTAAAGCCAATTCTAATGCTCTGTCAGAAAAAAGAAAAAAAATCAGTACACACTCTTCTGCAGTTATGTTGAAAAAGAAAGAAAACAACACTGAAAATGCAGTACTCCTAAACTGAGTTCAGAGAGAAGGCAAAAAAGATACCTTTTCTTGTTTTACTCTGCTTTTTAAATACATGAAGGCTTCAGTTTCACCTCCTCTGAATCCTAACCAGCTGACTAGTGTGCCTTGACAGCTGTTCAAATTTATTTATGTTATGCCTCCTCTAATGTCACTGATGTTAGAGACCACACCGTCCTTTTGCAGAGTCCAGGTGGGGGAGGGGGAAGTAGATAACAGTGCATTCAGGGACAGCTTTCTGTTCTTATCAATACAAGTAATTTTTTTCAATTGCCAGTTGCAGTAGTTAGCTCTAACCTGACAAACTCTATATGTCAAAAAATGCTTCAACCTACAGAAAAGTCTTTTAAACTGAACAGCTATCAAGTTTATGTGTAGCTAGCATCACCACAAAGAAAGTAAGCTAAGAGTGCAAGACAAAAATAATCCCACAAAATTGAGCAGTGTGCAAAATAACCAAAATTTTCTTGAACTGACTGATTGAACCTGCCAATTAGTCAGTCTTTATTATAATTACCACAGCAGTGTTCAGGAATCTCAAGTCTGGGCCAGGAATCAGCAGACCACAAAAAATCTGACCACAAAGAGCCTATACCATAAATATTATGATCACAGAATTGCACTATACTTGCACCGTACTGCAGTATATTTTAGCTAGGCACATCTGCATGCCAATCCCACATCCTTCCCCTTTCCACATAGCTTCCCCTGATGAGAGGGCCATGGAAACATCTTAACTTTTTTTTTTCTTTTTTTTTTTTTTTTTGCATTGCACTTCATAATCTCAGGAACTACCAACATTTTGTCTTTAGTCATGGCATACAATGCCTTTGAACCCAGTAAGTGATATTTAGTCTCAAGTCAAGGATTTTTTAGCTTCTCATGCCCAGCCAGCGAGAAGGCTAGAGGGGCACAAGAAGTTGGCACAGGACACAGCCAGGGCAGCTGACCCAAACTGGCCAAAGGGGTATTCCATACCATTTGATGTCACATCTAGTATATAAACTGGGGGGGAGTGGGGGTGGGGGGGATCACCGCTCAGGGACTAACTGGGTGTCAGTCAGCAAGTGGTGAGCAATTGCTTTGTGCATCACTTGTATGTTCCAATCCTTTTATTAGTGCTATTGTCGTTTTATTAGTGTTATCATTATAATTTTAATTTATTCTTTTCTGTTCTATTAAACTGTTCTTCTCTCAACCCACAAGTTTTACTTCTTTTCCCAACTTGGGGGCGGGGGGGGAAGTGAGTGAGTGGCTATGTGGTGCTTAGTTGCTGGCTGGGGTTAAACCATGACAGTATGCAGCATCCGAAGCCTGATGCTCTCAGACTCCAGATGTAGTCATTGGGGACAGGACAAAGGGAAAACAGAGAAAAAGCAGTGCAGAATACATCAAGGGAGGAAAGTACAAGGTGCCCAGGCACAACCCTGATGGACCAGTGCCCTCCCGCTCCTGTTTCTTTCCATGCCTAGAATTTATCTCCCTGGTTGCAGCATGACACGGATGGCAGGGCAGGTGCAGTGCAGCACAGGATTGAAGGCTGTGGCTCAAGATAAGATATATTCTTTGTATGTAGTGGCAGCCAGTGACTCTATCCCTCGCTTGCGCTTTTCTCCCCACCCAATTACCACAGCCCATCAGCACCATTAAATGAAGCAGAGACAAATGAATATACATTCATTTATAGCAGTACAGTACTTGCATTTCTAAAGGAGGTTCAGGTTTTCCAGCAAGACAAAGGCAGCCCAGACTGCAAGAGAAGGGAAACAGTTTGGCTGAAGGATCTTTGTGCTGGTAGAGGCCACGATGACTAGAGCAAGTGGTGGGGAGAAACATTCACGACATCTGCAGCACATACGACTTGGGGAACCAAGCAGGTGAAAAGAGAAAGACAGCCCTTGCTGAGAAACACAATAAGTGACATTTTTAATTTGTGTGGGAGAGTGACTATACTGGAACTGGGATCAGAGTTGGATCTGTTGGGGCTTAGGGTACATTTTGGGGGAGCATGAAGTAGGGGAATGAACAACACGGAGTGTTATGTGCAATGAGTCATAACAGCATGGGGCAAGAAGACCACACAGGGATGTGTGAAAAGACCAAATATCCACAGAAAAGGAGAACACCCTCCTCCCCCTTGATCTAAGGTTTGAGAACTGCTGTCCCAGACCTGCTGAGATTTTCCAGTGAACTTCCACTGTGAACTCAAAAGGTCATCAGTCCCTAGGAACTTGGCTGAACACAGCAGCTTAGCTCACTAAGGTCATCTAACACCTAAATCCTAGTCAGAATTAATAAAAATGATGAAAAAAAAAACCCTCCCAACAAAAACCAACATACAGATATGAATTACTTCTAAGTTTAGATGAAGTGACTGAAGAATGGCCTTGTGGCTGCAAATCTGTATTTCAAGGTCCCCAAATACTTACCTGTATATACCTGTACAGATTTTTGCATCACACAATAAACCATTAAAAGTTTAAATGGTGTGTAGCGTCCAGTCTATGAAACTGAGTATCTTATTTATACTGGCAGAAATAACAATTAATATGTCAATACAGATAGAGACACATACAAGCAGACATGGGAAAAAAGTAACACATCAGTCACACTTATGTCCCTTTCCGCTGGCCAGGAGATGAAGTTGGGAGTATCTTCAAACACAAGAGTAGAATGTTTGCTGAATCAGCAGCATCCTCTATCGGCAAGAGACGCACTCTGGTCTTGCTAGCTCAGATAAGCAATCAAAATTATGACATTAATTTTAACAGCGATCTATTTTGCTAATTGTGCTTTTTCCATAAATTCCTAATCACTACCTTATAACTACTGTTCTTCAGAGCAATGCACCTTTTTATTCAATTACAGCTCTTTCTAGCAGAGTCTGTGGGAGCAACATATATTCCCTATACCTCCTTGCACCCTTTCACAAAGCTAGAGAGCACCAAACCACTTAGATTCCTCTCTAATTTCCTAATATTTGAATTACTTTCCTTGCATCACCTCTGATGCCAAATGCCTGCACCAGAAATCAAGCTGTCTTTCTGATGACAGTAAATATAGGCATTACTCCAAGAATGTTCTAGCAGAACAAGTGAAAGTTTTCCCTAGACAAGGTGGTAACCTCAGGACAAGAAATTATAAAAGCTGGAAAAAAAAATAAAATCTCTGCATCAAAACTCTTTGACACCCTGTACAGACTACTGTTGTTAGATTTCTATTCTTGAGTTATTCACAAAACCCTGCATCCTTCTCTAACAAACATTTCACAAAAGCGTATCAAGTAGCATAACCTGTATGCAGTACCTGAGGCCTTGTATATATATATAAAAAAAAAAAAATCCTGTCAAGTTATAGAAGAAAGATTGATAAGGAAGTTCCATGGAATTCCAGCTCTTCAATCTACAAAGGTGAAGAAAGCTGATGACCAGAAGAAAACAACAAAGTTCATAAAGCACATACTTTTAGCTATATAAAGCAAAAAAACCCCTTATTAATGGGCAGGGTAGGGCAGCTCTTTCACTTATAGTCTCTGAGAAAAGCATGTCATACTTGCAGTGATCCCAAAAGGTAGTGCTAGAAAAATCAATATGTTAACAACTGTGATGCTCCAGGTGCTCATACACTTCAGACAGAATAAAAAAATAAACAGAATTGCTCAAAAATGATAGCAATGTTAAACAAAAAGTAAGAGCTGTACTGATGAACCATGCTTCCAAAAAGAAGAACAGAATATATCATCCTGAGTTTGGGGAAAAGAATAAACCAAATGTTTTTATAGTCTAAAATAGCATGATGTCCTAACATAAATTCTAAGGAATGACTCTGATGTCAAACGTGTTCACTCATGTTGCTGACGACAACAACTAAAGCATAAATGAGTAAGTAAATGAAGGATATTATTTCTTGGACTACAAGCAACAACCATTAATCTCTAACATGTACTAAAACAGCAATGTGTGAAATGACCTTATGTGCTTAGGTCTGCTGAATTTTTGATTCAAAAGTTGCAAAGGCAAGACATTGTTGGACAAAATATTACAATATAGCATAAGAGAAAAGGTTTGTGGCTTTGGGTAAACAGAAGAGTATTGCAAAATATCACATACATTAATTTACAGTAATCATCTATTGTTATGTAGTACAGCATATTACTGTTAGATCATAAGTGACCGTGACACAGAACTTTCTCCCCACAGCCTAAGAATACACTCTTATTATCAAGGTTCATGTAGAAGAGCAAGTCCTGCTTTCAAAGTTTTAAATAAACAAAAACCAACAATAATACAAAAAAACCACAACACATGAAGAAAGCTCTGCTACGAACCTAAGACCACTGAAGCCTAAAAACATTTCCTACCCAGACAATGAGAAGCATCACACATCTATAACAAGTATTTATGCCAAATTCTTTCAGTGTGTGAAGTATAATGTTCTTTTGGTCAACTGTAGCCTAGTGGAGCTAGGGAGAAAGTTTCCTACTTTGAAAAGTTTTAACAATCCAGATGTCTGAAAGCTGGAAGAACTAAAGCCTAACAGATTTTCCTGAGTAGGTCAATTAAACAGAGATACAGATTCAATATGGAGAAAGTCTATCTATATAAAAGGAAATTGCAACCTACACTTACACAGAAGAAAAAAAGTTAATAAATTACTTCCACTATAAATTTTCCAAATATTTATCTATATTTTATCTCCTTTTTATACACACTAATGAACAACTAGGAGATATGAAAGTCATTATATATATCACAATTCAATCACTAAAAATACCTTATTCAAGCCAGTATTATTTTTGTTATTTGGCAACTTTGCCAATATCCTTACAAATGAGCCTCAATTTCTGTTTTCCACTAGAGTAAGTTATTGTGATTGCCATTACATTCAAATACCGTGACAACCAAAGTGCTACAAATATTGAAAGAGACAGATAACTATAAAAATGAGTCAAAACCCAAAACTGACATTCACATAGTATCCTCTGTATTTCAAATACAATGGGTTTGATGCTATCATATTGATTGCTTCATTTTTTGCAAGCCTGTTCTTGAGAGACTAGTAATCACAATGCATGAAACAAGATGAATAGAGTCAGACTGCTATCCAAAGTTATAAGCACGTTTACAATAATGGTTGTTCCTCTAAAAATGAATGATACTAAAGCAGAGCAAATTCATATAAACTGAAATCTATTTTCATTTGGAAAAAAAGCATCATTCCCCACCCCCACCCCCCAAAAAAACCCCCAACAACATATGAACAATTATACAAAGATCATAGTAATGGAAATTCATTGCAGACTCACTGGAATAAAGCTCCAAGTGCTGCCTTACCAGTTTTGTAAGTATTTATCAGTAGTTCACGTGGCGACAAATAGTCCTTCTCAATTTACTGATCCAAATCAGTTCTCAAAACTTACCAGGTTTTCTCTTTCAATTCTTTGCTGCTCCTTTTGCCTGTTGAGGGCACTGTGGTACAATTTAGGAGGCGGTACAGATGACTTCTTCAACGTGGTACTTCTTCTTGGCTTTGCAGACTGCCTGGACAGTTCTTTTAGCAACCTTTGGTTTTCCCGATCAATCTGCCTTACTTCTTCATTTGTGAAAGAGTAATTTTTCCTCGTTCCTTTAGATGGCTGATCGATGGTTAGTTTTTGTTCTTTCTTCTCCAGCTGTAAGAAAGCTTTAAAATGGCAAGAAGTAAAATACTCAGATTAAAAACCTAAACCTAAACAAATCTTGCATTCTATTATTAGGGTTTATTTACAGACCTGAAAAAACAAGGTACATTTAATCTTTCCCCATCTGAATTCTAGATTTATGCATTTCAGAATTTTCCAGGGATGCTCAGTTGTCCTCAGTACACTGATTTTACAAACGATTCACCACAAAACTCAAGTATAATTTTGGCGTTAAAGCCCATCTGCTTCCTTCTCACTAGGAATCCCCCTCCTTCCCATTTATGACCCTTAATCCAGAGGAATTGAACAGATACAGCAAACAACTGAGCAATACAAAAGAATCAGCAATATTCACACAGACACTGTAAGCATCTGTGTAAAATGTATCTGTTATTTAGAAATCAGAATACAAATCAGCCTTATGTGCACAGTCATTACTTCTGCATGGTCAGTATTCCTGATTCTCCCCTTTGACTCTGACCACCCGTCATCTCTACCTTTACCAGTATGGTTGCCCAACTTCTACATTGACACAATATGCTTAGACTTCCATCCTCAAGTATTTTTACTGCAGTTGCTATGGTACCAGCAATCAGCATAGGCAATTATATATATATATGCTAATGGGGCTACCATTACACAGCACTAAAGCAACATTGAAAATAATCATAATGACAGTGGTATAATTTGTGGCACCAATATAAGCATCAGAAAAGTTTTCCAAGCAATAGAAAAAACAGCTTCAGCAAGCCAGGACTAGAAATAACTTACAGAACCAAGAACTAAACCACAAATTAGTATTTAGATGTTTGCGCAAGGAAAGAGATTTAAACTCTGCTCCAAAGATATCTAAAATATCTGTCTTAGCTGAGAGGCAGAACAGAAATGATGTTTCAGACAGAAAACTGACACTGGGGAAACATGACTCGGGAGACACAAAATGCATTTCTTGAAGTCATTCTGTTGATCCTTTGCTCCTGAAGCAATCCTACATCATGTTGGTGCAGGAATTGCGAAGGGAAAGATGAAAATTAAATTTAATGGGTGGAGAGAACTGAGTGAACGTATACAACAGAAGAAAAATTACTGGGGCCTGGCAATTTAAAACAGTAAAAATCAACAAATTAAACCAGGATATGAGGTTTTGAGACAAAAGAACAAAGAATGCACACTTAAAAATACACAGCAAGACAGGCTAGCATAATTGCAAGATAAGATAATAACTGGGAAACCTCACTCTCAGTCAGAGCCAGCTATGTTTATTACAGTTCCACTGGAGCTTTGCTCTTGACCTATTTCTAAGCCTTTGCTTTCTAAAGCTCTGCTGTAGATCTTCTGGGTACTGTTTTAAGAGCTTTGCTGTCATGATATTACCCCATTAAACCACTGCATTATCTATGGTACAGGAATGGTGGTAGCAGGTTAGATCAAACAGATTTTTGGAGCTGAGACACAGACAAGAAAGCGTTACTCAACCCATTCCCCACATTACTCCAATATCACAGTGCCTCCAGAAGATACCCCTCACTCTTACCCCTAAAAGCCACACACAAGCAAAACAAGCATCCAGAGCAGAAGCTTTGAGAAAAGCAGAAAGAAAAAAAACAGGCATGCAGTAATATTTCCTCAGCAAATACTTCCACATCAGCAATTTTTTGGCGAGGGATGTCTGAGGCGGCCTTTAATACCT
The DNA here is from genome assembly GCF_929443795.1 of Astur gentilis. Classification (NCBI taxonomy): domain Eukaryota; kingdom Metazoa; phylum Chordata; class Aves; order Accipitriformes; family Accipitridae; genus Astur; species Astur gentilis. Next base: position 12,441,729 of record NC_064882.1, read on the forward strand.
TAAAAACCTCAAAGAATGATGAGAGTGTTCTTACTTCAAAACAAAACGAAATTAAATCTTTCTTGCAGTATCTCAACCAAGTTTATTCCAGAATTGATACAAGCAAATATTGCTACGGTCTTTGAGAAATTTAGAAACAGTATCCAGAACTCAAAATCCAAACAGTTCATGAATTTCAAAATCCCTCTGGAAATTGGTAAGCTTGCAACATCAGTACACTAGCCAATATAGGCAAGAACTGCCCCTAGGAAGCATGAGGTTGTCCACATTAGCAAAAATTGCTTGAATCTGTCAAGAGAAAATGCAAATCACCTCAAAACCAAGACACAATGCAAACTACTGCAGATCAAGTGTGCCAATCAACAGGTTAATAAAGTATAAATATCTTGAAAAGCATCTTTACACAATTTAGTAAGTTATTCTCAAGGAAAAACTAGCACAGCCATCAACACCATTTGGGGAGACAAACCTGGGATAAGACTCATCTGGATACACCTACAAGGGACAAAGAAAATGCACAGAAAATAACTAGAGCCACACAATTCACATGATAACATCAAGCTGCAGTATACTTCTCAGTAAAAACAAAAATTACATATGTCCTTATGGGAACATGCAAAACCAGCACAGCAGAACACAGCTGAAAGAAAGTAATTTGAACAACTATCTGAAGGAGGTATTTATTATATATCGTTACATAATTGATAATTGTATTATTACGAAGCTATGAAAGATAATTTCATCTCTTGCCTTACATCCATAGCATCTCACAGATTAAACAAGACGGCACATCATATGCGAGAGTGGAAATCACGTTGTGGCAAAGAACAGTTGTTCAACTGAAGTCTTGACGCAGCTTTGTGGCACCAACGCTATTGGTGATGCAGTCTCTTACAAGACACATTTAAGCTTCTGAATAACTGTCAGTGCAAATTCCAAACAGCTCTTTTCTTTCTGTGAATGGTGAACTAGACAAATTCCATTTAAAGCAATGGCATTCTGAATGTTTTTAATTAGAAATACAGGTCTCATGTCTTCACTGGTATATGATAGTTTTAATTCTCTATAATGTAGCTGGCTATACTTTTGTGGAGAGTGTATACTCTTATGATGTAGCTATGAACTATAACCAGTAAACACAGATTAAAAATGCTTAGAGATAAATAAGCAGCAAGGTAATTACTTATCTTTTGACTTGCTCATTTTTCTGGATAACCCCTGTCAGCTGTGATGAAAAAATAAAAACAGAGCAATGACATGGAACAAACACCTTTCCCTTCCCCCTCAATGCTGATCAGTAAATGATTTCAGAAATAAATGATTTGTGGAACCCTGTAGCGATTGCTACACACGGGACTCAACAGGCACTGTGTTGTCACTCAGATCTCCTAGAGGGCAGTGGTGTGCAACTTCTGTAGCATTAACCACCAGGGGTATTTTACCAGAAGCTCTCAGGCAGTTAGTGTGAATGCATATCTATGTACATTTCCATGCATTGCTCTACTGGATACTACTTATTATATGCATGAGTAAAGCCTGATAAAATTTTACTGACTAACTTTACTCTCACCTTTCAGCTTCTTCAGTCACATCCCCCCAATACACAGCCTTGTCTTTTTTCATTCATCTCTTCTTTCTTCCTCCTTTTCTTAGCCTCTCATAAGTCTTTTTCCTTTCAATACATTTTCCTTCTACAGCGCCTCACCCACATCTTTTATCACCTCACCATAAAGATAGCCTTTCCTACTTGCGGCAGGCAGAAAAGAGACTCCAGCTCACTTTCTTCAGTATGCTGTTCATCTTAGCCTCATTATTACTTACACTGACATAGCGTAGAAACTGCCTTTACTACTGCCAACAGCTTTCTGACAACTCTTGAGGCTAAGGGCTTGCTAACAGTGATAATACCAATTTATCACAACTCAAAGGAAACTTATTAATAAAGTGAAAAAATTGTTAATATCACCATGAAGGTTCTGCTGTCATCAAGTGGAGCCTGAGCAGAAGACTGCCAAAACCTAGCAACTAATCTCTTGATACGTTGTTGAATTACAGAAGACTCATTAATTTTGCACCAAAAGTTCAGACCTGATACAACACGCACAGGATACTTCAAGTGGATGGGGTGAAAAGATCAATCTAAAACTCTCTAGTTCCTCACTAGTTTCTTCAGTTCCTCAACTGATCTTTTTATAGTTAGCCTTCTGTATGACTTAAGGACGAACCACATTTTAAATTTCTCAAGTAGCTCTTTGCGGCAGTAGTGCTGCAGTACATGGAGGCATTGGATCAGATAACACATTAAAAGCAGTTGGTTTGTTGTTCTTCAAGCTGTAAGCTAATATATTAGAGTTGTGTTTTACTCAGTTAAGATCTATGTTAAGGAAGATTTTAAGCTGCAAATACCATTTCAAAACAAACCGTAACTGACTGAAGCCTATCCATAGATAACCTTTTCTAAATCACAGCAAATGCAATACTGATCTCCTTAGGAACTGTGTGACAGGAGAGTTTAAAGTTTAGTAGAAAAAAGACAAGCAACAGAATGCATACCGTGTCACTTATTGAAAGAGGATCACTAATATTACATAGTAAGTGCTTGTTCCTAACAGAACAAGCAGACGATAGGGGTCATCCATGAAATCACTACTCCTTAAAGAATGCTCAAATAAATCACAGTAGCAATCTAACGAGGCAGTACGCAAAAGGTTCTGCAGGTCTTCCTGAAGCAGGGGTGACGCTATTTCCATGGTCCAGAATGAGGCTTCTGACCCCAGAACTTCTAATCAGCAGTAATACTTTCCACTACTTCCAAAGTTACCTGGCTGAAAAATCTGTCCAACCTGCACTCTGCAAAGCACCACTTATACAGCATCATATTCCTATTCTCTCTGCACACTTACCATGACAGAAAATTAATTAGATAATCCACAGCAGGTATGTATGTCCAATATGCATTGAATGTGCTTCAACATTCACCAGCAGCAACATTGCTTTCATGGCAAAGGCAGTAAGTGTCTAAGAGACGTCAGCACAAACAAGCCCACAAAACCAGGGACAATTCACCATCAATAAACAAAAAAGAATCAAGATGCCATGTAAGAGGCAAATGCATTTATTCTAAAAGCGATTAAATATTTCAGGTACAGTTACTGTTATTAACTCAAATATTTGAGTTTCAAAGTTATTTCAATGATTTATTCAACAATGCACACACACTACTCTTTAGTCACAATGCGTAAGCGTTTGAATGGTTTATCTGACTATTTTTGCAGTGGCCAATGACAACATAAGGCAACACTACAGTTGAAGGTTATGATTTAAGGTTCTAAAGAGTTTGTATGTCTTGGAACAATTAAATATGATTTACCCATAGCTTCATACTCTATCAGTGGGTAATAACCAATTTAACTAAATCCCTACTTACCACTTCATTGTCAGCTAGACCATAAATCACTAATTTGGGTGAGGGGGATAAACAAGCAGCAGCATTTGCATAAAGACTTGCACAGTGTGCAGTCTGTTTCTCATGTACTGGTAAGCAGGAAAAGAAAATTCTCTGGTATTCACAGGATTTCTATGAAAGCTGGTTTCCATGGGGAGACACCTGACTTTCTTTTAAACAATAAACAAGCTGTTTATTGCTTTCAGTTTGCAAGTATTGAAATGACCTTGCAAAGTGAGAAAGGCCAAACCCTACATAAAATACAAATTATGATTAGCAAGTCAAATGAATTAGGACAGGATGATACAGCTGTCCTAATGGCATTAAGGCTAAAATTAATATCATAAGTATTTCAGTTTATCTGTTGCAATCCCAGTAGAGGAAAATGCATTAAATTGCTTCAGTGCTTACACTTTTGAGTTTGCCCGTTGTTTTTGTTTTATACTGCTCCACTACCACATCTGTAACACATCTGAAAAAACACAAAAGGATTAAGTCACAGTTCGTCACCAATATCTAATAGTTTCAATCTAAAACTATTTCCCTGTAGCATTTCTAATCAAATATTTCCTAGAATATCCATTCCTTTATGTCACAGAACTCTTTAAAAAGGATTTTGGAGAATTTGTGATTCGATTTTTTTTTTAAGAAAAGGAGAATGTACTTTTCAAGTATAAATTTCCCCTGCTTAATTAGGGGAATCCTGCTAGTTCCTGCTAGTTATTTCTTGATGTAATGAGAAAGAACAGATACCCTAGATGTTGGGAAAGTCTGGATCTCTTTGCAATCTTAAAGATTTTCAATCTGGTTTCAAACTCTAAATATAAGAATAAGCTGATAATTGCTCTTCTACCTCAACATGAGTTACTAGACCTGTGAGAACGATGCATATGTGTATACACATGCACACAAAATTAGTTCAAATTATGAACATACAAACTAAACAAAACTTAGTGAAAAAGCTGTAAAGGCTTAGTTCAACTGTAGAGTTTGGATGTTATGTATATATTTAAGAGTCTACTTTAAATTTACATATTTTTTAACAGTTATTCTACAAACATACTAGTTCAGCATGAATGAGCACACAAATAACATATCCCTAAGAAGAGAAAATTTCAGCTATAAAAAACTTATTCTATTTCCTGAGTGACAAATTATAGCAAAAAAAAAAAAAAAATTAAAGCAATTGCTACATGTTCAGTTGAAGCTGCTATTTAGTTTTCTACAATAGCTTTTATTCAGAAACACAGAGCTTTTACTTTCATAATAATGATATTTATATCACAGTGCTTTTCACCAAGTGAGCTCTGACTATTTTACAATAGAAAAATCTAAGGCACAGAAGAGGCAAAAAGATTTATCAGAGAGCATATAGGTCAGCGAGAGCTTCAAGGATAGAATTCAGGTCTTCAGCCTGTGGCCCATTGTCCTACTTACCCCATCACACCACCTCCTCAAGTTAATAATAGCTAATACCACGGATTTACAGACTAATTCTCACAGACACTTCTGTAAAATAAGCAGGTATCAACCCCATTTTACAGAGAAGAAAACATGAAGTGCTAAATTCTTTAGCACTCCATATACCTTGTGCAATCCCATTACTACTGTATTGATACGCAACATAAATTCAGATAAAGAGATAAACACCATTTTTAGCATACAGCTCTGTATTCTGAACTACAGAAATCAAGAAACTTGTCAAAGACAGAGAGCAAGTCTGTAGCATAATGGGATGGAAAGGGATGAGTGCTTGTGTCACATTCGTATGCTTAACCCATCTCTTCATCTGCATAACCTCAATTCCTTAAAATTACATGGGATACTGGATCAAGACATAGGATCAAGCAAAACAGCATCAGAATTTTTTCCATTTTTTTTATTCCCAGCTTTCTAACACAGAGCTTTATGAAAGTACTAACAAAACCAATTTTTGACAATCTATTTCTTTGCATTGGCATATTTAATTCTTTTTGTGTTCAGATTACTCAAGAGTACAGCAGAGGAGATAACACTGACATTTATTATTATGGGTTTTGAGTATTTCTCTGAGTTAGTTATTATTTTGATTTTCTGAAAGATCTTTAAGGTTTATAGCAAAGTGGAAACAACATTGATTCACAAAAGAATTACATACAAAAATCTATACAACATCATGAAATAACTGAAGAAGTGTATTTCTACCTGAAAAATCATAATCACACGTGTATTTTTTTCCATACAGATGGTGAAAAAAAGAGAGGTAAAGAGTGACGAGAGGTCTGTAAAATATAAACCCTACTAACCTTGAGCAACTGAAATTGTGAGCAGTTATGTTCTTGGCCACATTGATAAGGTATTTAAATTCCTAAGCAGTGTGGCTGTCCAACTCCACAGTGCTGCAACAGTTCTTATAGTCGTACACCATAATGACAACAGCTACATGACATCAGCTTTAGCATTGTAATGAAATGACATAAACCTCCTAAACATTGACTTCTATGTCTGCAAAAATGAAAGGATTCAAGTGTCATGTATTTAGCATTTATATACAGTTTAAATAAGCACGCCACCTAAACAGCATGTGATTTTCATGAACAGAAGTAAAAACCACTAGCAAGAACAATTAAACAACTCAGCAGTTCACAGCTACCAAAACAGTATCACAGATAAACCCAAGATTTTTTATGCACAATGCAGGAATAATTAATAAGTAATCACTAAGTCCAGTAACTTGAACAACATGGTCCAAGGTGGACCTAGACTGTAACATGACCCAGGCTGGTTTTAGTACTCCAGGGCCTGCAGCCACAGGGCTTCAGTACAAGCACGCGGGGCAGGCTCTGCTCCTCAGGGAAGGTGCTGCAGAGAGGTGATGCCTCCACCTGAACTCAAAGCCAGTCTGAACTGAGTATCAGACACTGCCACGGGACTGATTTGGAAATAAACAACAGAGGTCGATCCAAAAAGCTCTGAGTTTATCCACCCACTGTGCGCCATCTCTGCTTTCACTATGGCCTGCAGTTTCTAGTGACACCGTTCCCACTGCAAACTGCAGGCTTCTTACAACTGCAAGTGTGAGTGTGCACCCCATACCTTAACATGGTAGCTTACAGATACCTGGGCTCCACACTTTCTTCACTGCATATGTTTATCTGTCTTCCTTCATGCTGCATCTGCTCTCAGGAGTGCTCTACTGTTCACATGGCCCTCCTACATCAGCATGCACACAAAGCCATGACAATACCGCCATGCAACCTGCAGGTTCTGAAAACTGCACATTTTATTGTACTTCCTCCTTCCCTTTGAAACAGGGATCCACTCCTGTCTAATAAATCCCAATATAAGGACTACATTCACATCCTTTATTTGCCTTCGGCAACATGCAGAACCTGCCTCTCTCCAGTTTTCAAACACGACCTTCACTTTGCCCCCAGCTACTGTTACCAAGTAGATTTCAGCCATTTTGACTAAAACTAGTTCAGTTATTTTCCACAGGGCGAATGGAGGCTACACAGCAAGTTGTAGTATGTGGTAACATTCACTTCAGTAACAGCATACATAAAATGACAACTTTCAGATGTAGCAACCAAGTGTTATCACATACCTTTACCAATCTCTTGTTCAGAGTTCTGGTCACTAAAGAGTATTTCTAAAATCAGTGATAAAGCTGGACAGCAATACCCACTTAAAAAGCATTCAAAGCACAATATACAGCATTGAGAGTATGAGATTTCCAACTGAAATTATGTTATTTGTGAGATTTTAAATTATTCAGAATGGCATAACTTAAAATTTGGCTTCTGGAGAGTATGAGATTTCCAACTAGAATTATGTTATTTGTGAGATTTTAAATTATTCAGAATGGCATAATTTAAAATTTGGCTTCTATCAAAAACAAACATAGTTTCAGGAGATGTAAGGGCATGACAAATTTTTTTACCTACATGATTTTTTAAAATGCATATAAAATGAATAGTTCGCAATATGAGCACAAATATGTATCAAGGGCATATAATGTAGAAGAAAAACTATTTCAACTCCTTTTTAATTTAACTGCAACATTTTTTCTAAATGCTTCAAATGAATTCTATTTTAAAGATACACAAACTACCTTGCTGCTTAATAACCAGACCAAAACCTGTTCTTTGAATACCATGTGCTTTTAACAGATTTCTTCCCTTTGTTCTTGTGATTCTTTTTTAATACAAGAGATTGTAGTCTTCCCAAATGTTCACATTACCAGTGCACAGAATTGTACAAAATTAGTTACTGCACACCCCCTAGAAACAACACAGTAACAGATCACACTGAAATTCTGCAAGCTTCTGTGAACCTTGGGAAACTGAACTCGCATAACTGCTGTAAATGCTTCGGCCCAGCTACATTACAAGCATATTTGACAGAAATTTAAAGTGAAATGTTTCATCAGTATAGATTACTGGAAGAATATTATACTTTAAAACCAAATCTGAGACATTGTGATGATCATTTAAATACTCTTTCATGCACTCAGGTCTGGGCTTACGCTGTTCTTACTTGAAGCAATGTTCATGCCTATGCAGTTTTGATGAACATTTAATGCAGACTGTGGGGGGAAATGATTTGCACTTTTTTTTTTTTTTTTTTTTTTTTTTTACTGAGTACAGAAAAACCTGGAAGCAGTAACTCAGAATAAGATTAGCTCCTGTTTTCCCAGACCGGTTACTTTCCACCATTAATAATCCTGCCCCATTTAAACTTTGAAATACCCAAAGTAATTAAGCTATGTTGTGCTTGCCAATTTAGAGAGGCACTTGGGAGTAATATGCATGTTAATCAGGAACATTAGCTACCAGACTATATGAATTCTACTTCTCATTACTCAATCTTCCTTATTGTTATTTAGAATTGTTTTTCAGTTTGGGGAAAAAACTCCGCCCCTGCCTCCAAACAGAGATTCATCTCTGAGAATACTTAGTCTGAGCTATAATACCCATTTGGTTTAGGGATGAGATGAATCCTCCCATTATCACCAGTTATTAAATAGCTTCTTGCTATCAGGGAACAAATAAAGACGTAGGACATCATAATTTCAATTGCCTAGCAACAACTGTTCTAACATCATGTTTTGACAAGTGGTTGGAGCCTTTTCTAGTACAAAAGAGTTGCTGTGAGCACAAGGACTGTCAGAGTTGAGAATCAGCTCTACCCTTCTTGGTGGCTAGCTCTGCTTTCCTTACCATCAGAAGAATTTCTACACAAGTAAAATCCTCATTTCTACTCACAGGAAAGTTAAATGATGCATACAATATATTTCGAATCCTTACTCACTAGAGGCTCAGTCTGACAAGGTGCAAAATGAAGAAAGACAACACATGCAGTTTTAATCATGCCGGACCTACTGCAATACAGCAAACTTGGGTTGAAATGTACCAGACTTAGAGGCTTTTCTCACCTGAAATCAGCAGATTTCTTGAGCCAAGGCTCTTTTATTTGATAGATTTTACTACTGAAAACTCCAGGCCATGAAAAGAAGCACAAAAGCACTGTGTAGACCTTAAAATATGCACATGAGATCATCGAGTGCATTCTCACCCCATACAATGAAGGTTTGCAATGAATGCAGTGAAAGAGATACCAAGTTCTCTGTCTTACACTTCATTAAGATTTATTAAATCTATTGGCAAGAAGCAACCCCTCAAGTTTTAGTAAAGACTACCTGTTATTTTTCTCTTTAAAATACCTTTACTCAACTTTATGGTATTTTAGAAGGCAGACACTTAGTTCAGAAGAATTTCAAATAATTCCACTTCATTATCAAAAAGGTACCAGAAGTTTAAATATATGAATACTATTTATCATGCAATGTATTTTGGACTGCCTTTCAATTTTGAAGGTTGATAACCCAGCATTTGATCAGAAAGGTTGGCGTTTTAATTTAAATAGTAAATTGTGGCAGTCCTGTAAGCCTTGATTTCTCAAAATGCATGTGCAGTTTAATTATTCAATTTGTTAATATATCAAATCTTATTTAGAGATTCACCCTGTCTATATATCTTACTTCTAGGTATATGCATACCAACACATGCTCATACACATGCTGCTTCTTTCCACTGTAGAATCAGTACTATTTACGCACATAAGAATTCGAAGAATTACATCAACAGAGCTTAATCACAAACCAGTTTTAAAAAATACATGTGGCATATTAAAACCTCATTCTCTTCTATTAGAACTCAATTGTTCTCAACAATGTACAGATGTCATATTTTGTAAAAAGGAAATTTAAAAATCACCTTTCAAAAGCTGATTCAGGTCCACGGCATCATGCAAGACTTTTCGAGTATATCTGCGATCAAACTCGGAATCTAATGAAAGAAATACAGATATAAGATTGGATTTCCCAGCCCCCTAGGTTTTACAAATTTTGTGTTGTACTTAAATTCTTCAAAATTACCGTATAATTCTTGGTTCACATTTTCCTGTCTTTTTATTTTTAGTTTCTTATCATTTGATGCTGCTAGTTCAAAAGACTGGATAGGACTGATGTCTGGAGTTGACAGAGGTGTTACGTCAGTCACTGTATCTTCAGACTCCTCCAAGTAGTCACCAAGCTTTGGTTTTCCTTCTGGTAATTTCATTGCTGACTTGAATTTTTGTTTTGGAGACAGAAGAGCGTTCCTACAAGCATTCCTCTTTGAAGAAGAATGAGATGAATCTGATAAACAGCTATCGGAATCTGTATCAGAACATTCTGTATCTGAGCTTGAGGATGAGGAGGAGGAGGAGGAAGAGGAAGAAGAAGAGGAGGAGCTGATATTAGTATATTTTTTGCTAGCCTTTTTTATGTTGTTTGACTGCTTAGCTGACTTTGGTCTAACCTTCTGGTTTTTTCCATCATCACTACTATCTTCTTCATCTGTGTAGTAATCTTCTTCACCTTCTTTAACTATTTTTGGGATTCCAGCAGAAACATTCTCCTGTGTTCCTCCACTTGCTGCAGATGTCACTCCAGATGTACCTGCATTCTCCACAACTAGAGAAAGTGACAAAGATGAAGCATCTCCAAGATGATCTGTGCTATTTTCTAGGGACTGATCCTTCTGCAAATTTTTCTGCTTTTCTTCAGTTTCCTCCTCACACTTTGCATCCTTTGAATTAGAAACCAAATCAGGGTGTGCAAAAGCTGCCTTTGTACTTCCTTTCTCTATACATTCACCATCTTCTTCAGCTTTCTTTTTCTCTTCCTCAAAATCACTGTCAAAGAAAGCATGATCCACTTCACCATCTGATACATCTTCAAACTGGTCCATACTGAAATATAAAGTGCCACCTGCAACCATCAGAAAAGGTTTCCAAAGGTTAGCATAAAACCAGATGCAAGTACACTTTTAGCATAATAGTTTTGTTCTTTACTTTTAGCTCTAGTAATTTATAATTCTGCAATTAATTATGTTGCTATGGACAACTCTGTAGTGAGTTTTATAAAGAAATTTAGTGCCCCCTTATTGTACACAGCTTACATGTTAGACTGAAATGCTTTAAGCCAACAAAACCCATCACTATTTCAAAACTTTTACTCCTAAGGAAATTAGACAAACATTGTTAGCAGCTAAAAAGTCTTAACTACTACAAACAAGCAATTGAAGTGTCTTATTTTGTCCCTTTAAGCTAGAGACATTTTAAGCTAGAGCCACTAATGAGCTGTCATTAGTTTGGATTTTATACTAAAAAAACTTGTTTGTATGTGGTGGTTATCATCTTGGCTGACATAGCCATCCAAACTGCACACTTTCAGCACTTAAAGTAAGAGCAATTTCAATTTATATCAAAAGATCCATGGCTGTGTAGGTTAAATGGTAATAGATGTAGGGTGTGTCAGTGTTAATGTTTTAGTTTGGATCAGAAGCCTGCTTATCTTGACAGTCCTCTGTAACTCACACTGCATAGTACAGTGAGCAAACTTGATTCTTTCAGATGAAACTATAACCTTTAAAGTGTGCTCCAGGCACAAAACCAGTGCACTTAAACAAGCAGTCAACATACAGTCCATGGGACCAGATTATGGCTAGCCCAAATACATACAGTGTGGATATCAGGTCCTCAGCACTAACAGTTATGCTCTACAAATCTGTTCCTATTGTGTCATGTCATACTTCTTGCAGAAATACATGGCGTTAGATCCTATGCATGTGGCAGGGGGGATATGAACATTTCCACTCATTAGTAGGATATACACAGAGTTAAAATAAAAAAAAAACCAAACAGCTCACAACCAAACAAAATCAGCCAGTATCAAAGACTACTGTTCCCATCTAGCCAGCAATACTTTTCTCCTATTTACAACAGGTTTCATATAATTTTTTTAAGCTGCAATCAATAAACACATAACATTCTTTAGAGCCAAGGAAACCAAAACCAGAGACAGTGGAAGCAACTATACAAGGCAGGAGAACCAGAGTATTTTACAAGATGGATGGTCTCCCTTAAACCACATATAGTTTGTTGCCATGGCAAACAAAGGTGAAAAAGGAATTCCTAAACTTGCTTTGAAACTGCAAGACAATTCCCAAGAAAGCTTCTAGCTAAAATTGCTTCAAAATACAAAACTTTTAAAGGTCTATGTCACTCAGTTATCTTGCCACTTCTCAAATAATATACAGTTTTACAGGAATTTGAAATATGCACCCCAAATACCAAAAGCACAACATAAACCTTAAAAACAGAAGGTGTGGAATCTCCTGCGGTTTTAAGATTCACAAAGCTGAAGAACTGAAGAGAGACTTAATAAGGTTAGATGCTGTATAAAGCTGAAAACGCTATTAAACAATAGAAGCAGAGGTCAGCTTTGGTACCATAAAGAGAAACTCTTTAAAGCACCTAGCTCCTCCAAGAGCAACAGAACAAAGGAATAAAACACCTGGAACTCTTAGTTTGAAATGCTACATGGAATTTGGAAATTTTTCATATTTGTGTCACTTCTTGTGATCCCTGGCTTCAGGCAGCTTGCATAGTGTGCAACGCCCAACTGTCATGTGAATTCCTGGAAGTTTTCCTAGAGCAGCTTCCTAAAAGGATAATGCATTTTAATATATCAAAACACGCACGACAGAAAAAAAAAATAATCACAAAAGTAACACATTATTTACATTTAATTTTCTACCTCATCTAGCCTAAACCAGAAGGGAAGCAAGCCAAGTTTTTCTGCGTTACCTGTAGACTATAGATCATGAATTATTTATTTAGCAAGTACAACTTGGGCAAAGTCAAGTCTATGAAGAAAATGAATATAGGAAGTACAGTGTTACAATTAAAACAAAAAATGCAAGGTTTTTATTACTTAAGGCACTAGCATCTCACCAATTTGTAGCTTCAGCTAGATTATGACTGATTGGTAAAAGCAGGCATGTGGTGTATTTCACTTGTCTCAAATACATAGATTTGATACACTGTCAGCACTGTTGTACCTGTAAGAGCATAAGGGGATAAGGCAAAAACCAGGTTTGCAGGTGGATGCAGACCAACTAGTACAGCTTGAAATATAAGATTTTATTGAGTGCAATATACACATCCATGTATTTTTAGTTTATGTAATACTACTCCCGCAAAAGAGACTACACTAACAGTATCTTACTGGCTATAATATAATACACGCTCCCACCATGACTCCTCAGATGTCTCTTTTCTGAACAGTCTCTTAAGTAAGGATGGGATTCAACTCAAGACAGTGGAAAAGGGCAGCATAGAAGTGGCAAAAGGTGATAAAATATAGCAAGGAGGCTGTACATTCCTTTCCACCATTAGCACCAGACAAGGAGCACACATCTTCCCACTCTGCATGACTCAGGAATAGCTTACCTGCCAGTGGGCTGTTTTCCATGAAGACTGAGCCATAACTGATTCATGGACAGCAACCACTGTTACAGGAGAAATGCAGTTTAGCAGTCTGACTCTGCCCAAGGAGCAGCAGTTGTTAACACCAGCCCTTTCATTGCCAAATGCTCCTTCCACTTTTCTGGCACAATCCCCTGCGGACTGCAGCCTTCATCTTAATGGAAAACAGACATGCTGTGTTGGTCAATTTCTCTAACTGACACTCTTAATCATTCACAAACTAAACATTAATGAATTCTGTAGTTTCCACTAAAAACAGTATAGAGGAAATGGATGAAGAGATGGCATTCTTGATTCCTACTCCCCTCATGCATCTAGAATGTCTTTAAGGGAGCTGGAATTTGCCAAGCAGCAGCAACACAGAAGCAGCAATTTTGCTGATAAACCATGCCTAAAGTAATAAATTGACTGCATGTGCACACACACAAACACTCACACCCCTTTATATACAGGGCAGAGTGTAATTTTACTTCTGTGAGAAGTACAGAGTTCTGCTACGTTGTCAACTGTTAAAATACAGAATCAACAAATGATACTCTGAAGTCCCAAGAAAAATGTCATTAGAGTCAAATACTTATCATTAACTGCCAATTCTAATGATCATCATATTACTTTACAAAAAATACATGTTTCCTGTGGCTTTCTGCCATGAAACCCTCTAACACAAATATGATCAACTCAAATGAGCAGGTTGGCCATTAATTATTTGTCAGATCTTTTTTACTGTAATATTTCCTCTCCCCATGTAATTCAGTACCTCTCTCCCCCTATTTCTTGTAACACCCACCCGTCACCCCAGCTAAGCACACCCGTTCGTCTTTGTGTCTTCCTCACTGTAGTTCCTCCTAGTTTATACCACTTTTTAATCCCTTCATCTGTAAACACCAAGCTTGACCCATTTAAGATCAGAAAGCAGTGGCCAAGCAGCCAAGGAGAGCACACAGTCTGGCTGTCAGGGCAGCAGGGACCCACACTTTCTTGTCAAGAGGTTGACACGCTGAGCATCTGTCTGCCTACCAAGACCACATCCATGTTCTCACCAGTTGGCCACTGCAAGAGCACAGACCATTCAGCTCCCGTACAGGCCAACCACTGCCTGCTGCTGCACTGCCCAAAGGACAAGCAGGATTTTGACATCCTCCTCCATGTTAAACAAAGATCAAAACCTTATTCACGCTAAATGTATCAAGTGTTTTTCCCCTGACAGCTGCAACTCTGCCAACTACAGCACCACCTGAAATATTTTTGTAGGTAATGCCTAATAGCAGGCCTTTAGGCATGGCTCCAATATAAAGTATCTTATACGAAGGTAGGATAGTACATAAAGAGTGATATAGTGAGCATATAGATTTAGATGTGGGTTTGTGTTTGAACATATACTGCTTTTTGGTAATTTTTTTTGAAAGTTAGAAACTAACACTTATGAAAGACATTAAATACCTAGTAAAAGATTCAAGGTGTTTTAACCTTGGTTAAACATTAAAGTTATCCATTCAATCTTTCACTTTTTTAAATGTAGTCCATCTGAAATACAAGCATCAGAGAATACTGAAATAAATCATAGAAAAAAAGAAAAAAACCAACATTAAAGTACAAGCAGTGTACTTTCCATTTAAGCATTCTACTTTCATAATTGAGGAAGAGGATGGTTCATACAGAGAGGAAAGGCGTGGGTTTTTTCTCTATCTATTAACATACAAATTCCTAGCACGCAGAACACCATACTGAATTTGTATGCTATACATCCTCTGAAGGCCCTAAGTGCTTTCAGGACATCTTAAGATCCTGGTATTTAATAAAAGTGGAAAACAAGCCCCTTAAGCATGCTGTGGGCTGAATCAGAAATTTCTGACGTTACTGCATGCATACTGTGCATCACCACAAAGGCCATAATACAGCATAGCTACAGTACACTCAAGATGAGTCAACAATATGTTTTCTGCAACAAAAAGAAACAGACATCATCTTAGGATGTATTAACAAACATTTTTATAAAGCATCAGAAGAAATAATAATGTTGAATTCAGCTCCAATAAGGCACCTTCTGGTTTAGGGTTATTAATTTTGCTTTGCAAGTATAATTGATACAGAAGAAAGTAACCAAGCAGGCAACCTTCTCCTTGCCCATAATATTAGTCTCCTACAGATGGCACTTCTCCTTTCAGATGCAAATTTCTACCTCTTCAGAACAGGGACCCACCCTCCTGATCTCAGAAAGCAGAGCAAGTATTTGAGAGCTAAGGGGTTGGAAGGTTAAAGTGTTTTAATTAAAAGATTTATACTACCAATAACAGATGTTCTTTAGGACATTCCAAAATCCTCTGACTCTATTTACTCGTTATTGCCCCTCTGTCAGGGATCCTGCCCCCTTAAAACCTGCTTACTGCCAAATCACCTCTTTGTATGGTGAACTTGGGAGAGGGTTAAAATGCTAAACATATCACCTAACATTTTAAAAAATAACAATCATTAAACAAGTTACCATGTAAAAACACATTAGTTCAAACGTCACCCCCCCCCTTCCTCCCTCCCTTCCTCATTTTTGGCTGAGGCACTAAAAAGACAAACTTGAAAGTGTCTAGAAGAGAGCAATAAAAATTTAAGACAATTAGAAAAGTCCAACTTCTGAGGGTTTTTTTAGTTTAAAAAGAGGGGAAACACAGGGAAACATAAGTTTTAAAACCTGTAAAACAGACTAATCCAAAACTTAGTTTGTTCTCAGATAAAATGAACAGTGGTAAAGATCAACTACTGCAGCTGCTTCCAGCCATGTGACAAACCATGCATATCCAGCCACACCTACCTCCTCTTTAATTAAAGCTTTCATTTTTGCTAGGAAGAAACAACAAAGCATGCAAAGGAGGAAATATAAATCTCAGGAAACTATTTCCCTTGAGGGGAACCCCCAATGAATGAAACAACCAGCCTGTTTAGTACATATTCCAGTTTTCCAAGCTCAGAGCACAATACCTGCTACAGCTGTTCTTCACACCATATGCTCTCCAAACTTGGGTACCAATTTCCCCAATCCAAACCATGACTGGTTCATAACCAATCTACAAAACACGAGCCCTCAACCCCAGCTCAGAATAAACTCCAACACTAGAAGTCTATCCAAGCTCTGTTCCTACACGCAGTCATGCATCCTGCGCTGGACCTGTTCCTACACCCTGAGACGTAAGGGCTGGTTGAGGCACAGCCAAGTTATTCTGCAAAACAACACAAAGCAGACAGGAGCTGGCATTAGAATCATAGAAAAATTTAGGTTGGAAGGGATCCTCTGGACATTATCCAGTCCAGTCCACTGCTCAAAGCAGGGTCAGCTTCAAAGCTGGATCTAGTTTTGCTCAGGGCCTTGTCCAACCAAGTTTTCAAGGATGAACACTTCATGTCCCACATGGGTATCTGCTCCAGCACTCATCAACCCTCACTATGACTTTTTTTTTCTTTAATCAGAATTTCCCATGTCACATCTTGCAACTATTAGCTTCTATTCTTTCATGGTGCACCTCCAAGAAAAATCTGGCTCTGCCCAGTTACAGGTAACCATGTTGCTGCTAATCAACCACCTAGACATAACTCCATGGGGGTGAATTGCTTTGCTCAGATTACAACCTACATGTAACTATTTACTGCTGATTCATGACAAATTTCTTGTTCTTGGCTCATGAGACAGTAGTACACTTGCACCTGAACTGAGGAATCTGAACAGGCCATGGAACCACCATTTGTCCCTCACAGATCAGATCTGACAGGACCTAATTCAAGCTCAGATCAAAACTACCATTGTTTCTAGTGCATCTGAAAACCACTTGTCCAGCTGATTCTCAGCTGGCTCTCTAATGCCTTTCACTGTCTTTTTCTCTCTCCTAACTACAGAAGGGGAAGGAGGGAAGACCTGCTACTTCGAATCTATGGGGTCAATATACCCAGCTGTTGCTGCACTTTTTCCTCTGGGGTTTTCTTTTTTTTGCTTATTTTTTTCTTGGTTTTGGTTCAGTTTTTTGTCCTGGTTCTCTCTGCTGGACACAAAGGAAAAGATTTTTCCCTGCATGCTGTTAAACATAGTTTAGAAACTCCCGAACCTACGACGTTAGCCCTCAGAACAGCAGTTCTGCCTCCAAACAGAGGTAGGCCCACTGGAGATGCTCCAAAGTACTTTAGTGTCCTTTTTAATGGATCCCGACAGAAAGCCCTCAGTCTCCTGACTATGTCAAGCAAGGATTCAGTTCACCAAATGGGCACTACAAAGTCCTGGAGCAGAGTCAATTGCCATCATCTGTTAGAGCAAACGAAAGCACATGACCACCAGAGAATCCTAGACTGCAGGGCAAAGGCTTAAAGTTAACATACAAGGGGGGGGAGGGGAGGGGGGAAGGGAAAAAAAAAAAAGAGGGAAAACAAAAAAAATAGTTCCTCTTGAGCCAAAACCAAGCCACTCCCCTACTATGAAAAGCCGCAATACATTATGCTGAGAGGCATGGATGTGTAGCTCCAGGACTTCACTCATATGCACACATTAGTATTTGTTCTTCAGTGGAGGTCACCTTGTGACCTCATGAGCAGAAAGGCTGGGTCAGAGACTACTGAGGTTAAATGATGGGACTGATGATGCCCATCAGGCCTGTCTAAACAGGCCACAGCTACTCACTCACTACTGAGAACCCTAAGAAAATGGCCAGCAAACCCTCCAAACCCTGGGGGAACAGAAGCAGCTTACAATCAAAACAAAAAATAAAGACAATGAATCATATGTTGTTAGATAAAAGTATCAGCAGCCTCTGGAAGGGTTTCCTTCATAAGGCCCTTCCATCTCTCCAAGCATAAGCAATTCCACATCAAAGTCTCACGGGCCTACTGCCATACACTGTTTCTCACTACCTGCAAGAGTCCCACCACCAGCTATCTCAGGGACCAAAAGGCAGCAAGATGCTAGGGGGAAACTGGTCACTGGCACTGACCCTTCCCAGAAGGGATCCATAGCCACAGTCTTTTGATAACATAGACAGATGTTGAACAATTCCTGGCAGCAAAGTTATTTGTATACAGGTACAAAAAGCCCAGAAAAGGACAGACTCTACTGCCAGGTATTGAGGGTGAAGAGCAAGGTAAAAGGAGGCTGAGTTTTCTTGCTCCTGCTGTACTGGTGCATATCTATGAAGAGTGTCTCTGCCCAATACAAAGATTTAAATATTGGGGCCACCAGCATCCAACCAGGCTATCCACAACTGAAGGTGGTGAATCTGACACAGTAGTCCACAATGGCAAGCAAGAAAAAGGAAACCAATTCCTCTTATTAAAGCAAAACTTCAGCATATCTGCCCCGTAAAGGCTGGAGTTACAAGTGCCATCAACCTGGTGCACCAGTCGGGTGACGGCCTGTGTATGCATGCCTTCTTTAAGCCCCAAGCACACCACTCAAACATTAGCTCCCTTGGAATCTGCTGAGACCAATCCAAGCAGCTGCTGCAGACTGTTTGTTGGGAGTCAGGTACTGCCATCTTCCAAATGACAACACATACACCACTTCTGCCTCTTCCTGTAAGCGATGCTTCCGTGTTGATCAACTGTCTCAAAAAGTACAGCACAAACCTCAAAGGTCTCTGTGTACATCTTCAAGCTCTCAAACCACCATTGATCATTCCCCATTTGAACCTACATAGATGCATAAACCCTGTCTTTCATCACAGTTCAAAAGTAAATGAGAAACAACAATTATTTCACCAGTATTTGTACAGTAACTTCTGCCCTACTCTCACCTTTTAACAGATCAGTTGTGTTCAGTCTGTGCTCCTCATTCATTGCACACTATAGAGGTATGGCCCAGAAATGCTTAGAATCTACAGACACCCATCTGCTATTGTTGGGAAGCCAGACCTCAAAACTAAATCTGTAACAGAGTTCAAGAGCATTGAAACTTCATCAAGAGCTGACCATCCATACCGTGCACATGCCACTTAACCTTGGCATATTCTGGATTTGACTCTGTGCCAGTCCTGAAGTAGATGGTAAGACCACAAAGGAAGCAACTGCACCATTTCACGAACTATTGACGGAGTTCAGCAGCACATAAATCACAGCATACTGTAGAATACCAGGCCATCCTTAACCAAGTGGCACAACACATGAACTGTCTCCAACAACAGAAATGGTCACTGAACTAGAAGTTTGTTCATGCGTCTGATGTTATGGATTTAGTATGCTTAGTGACCTGACTGCATAAATAGGCATGTCATCAGCATTTCCCTCAACACTTTGCATAGATGTGCTTCCACACAGATCAAGTAGATGCGCATTTTGTGACCACAAGATAACACCTATTATCACAGTTTGGAAAATACACATACAGTTTTACAGACATAGCAATCACATTCTCCACAGCCACTGAAGATAAAATGCAGTCCTTTTAATTTTCAGTGAATATATTTCTATGTAAGAGGAACAAGCACTGTCTGGTACAGATAAGCAGGGTGAAGTACAGAAATTCAGTCACTAAATCAGTATACAAAGAACAGCTTAAGTAAGTATCACTTAGGACTAGTCCAAGTATGTTTATGTTTCCTCAGAATGTGTGTTGGGGCCAAATGAGGTAAAGGCCTCTTGAGATCCTCTCTTGCATTGTATTTTTATGTCTTGTTCATTTCTTCAGATGGGAAGTATCAGTATGGAAAAGCAGATAAAATGCTGAAAGATAGGGCTCTCTTAAATTCAACGTAATATGGTTTTTCTGGAGTTCCAGTGTTTATTGTTATTAAAACGAAACACTTAAAGAATGACAAATACCCATCATTGAACTGTGACTTAAATATCAGTGAAGATTGTTGGATGGGAAAAACCTTACCCAAGGAACATAGGTTATGTTTTAGATCATTCCATCACCAGTCTCTGCCAAGTATAACAGGAAGCAAAGAATGAAAAAAACTTCAGAGAGCAGCTCTGGTAGAAGCACTAAGGTGCATCCATCATAACAACAGTCTGCCTATCTCCCGTGAATTTAAGGGGATACCTAGGCTCACCTAGGAGCTGGCTTACTTTGAGGCTCTTACCTCTAAGCTCCAAGTATATTATTGTATCACCCAACTCCTGACTGGGCAGACTTTAAAAAGCTTGTAAATGCTCCTGTCACCTATGCCACAGAAGACCAAATGCCACCTCTATCCTGCAAATTTTTAAATATTGCTTAGAGAAGCACCTGTATGTGCTGCCGGGTCAAGTCTCTAAAGGGATTGGCCAATTGTACTTTCAAAGCCTCAACAGGCTCAGCAGTCCTGATGGCCACCTGAGCCTGCGTAAGTCTTATGAAGAAACATGGGACCCTCTGAATGCCCTTTTAAACATGGGCAAGCACTAAACCAAAACAAAAATCTCAGTAGGTCATAAAAGCTTTAAGTCCCAAGAAAAGGAACAGAATGTCCACAAATCACTTCTCTCCTTTTCTCTGGTCTCCATTCCATGCCATTACAACGATTATCTAGGCTGAGAAAATACAAAGAGGAACAATGTCTGCGCTACAAAAACAAAAACCCAAAGCAAACAAAAACCAAAACCAAACCAAAACAAACAGGAAAAAGCGGTGGGAGAGCTTGAAGCATTCCAAAAGCTGAGTCCGAATTTTTGGAAACTGTATTTTAAAATGTCAATTATTTTACAAACCCATTCTTAAGCTAACATCCGGTGACTAATTTTCTAGTAATGATGACTTCATTTTAGTCTTCAAATAGGTCCTCTGAAGAATTTAACTTTTTGTGGAACTTCGTTCTCTCTCCACTGACAACTCCAGCGATCACTTTCTATCCAAGAAAGAGAGATTAACTATTTTTTCATAGAAGCAAAAACATGCACAATGCACTCAATGCCCTATATAAAGCACCTCATAACAGACAAAAGCAGGGATACAAAAGAAATTTAGTGCTGCTATTTCTATTATATTCATTCCATCCCACATAGTTTTCCTGCTGCTTCTATGAATTTTGCATAGAAATTTTAACCACACAGTTTTTAAATATATAAATGCCCAAATGCAAACACTAGATGCTTTTTAGATATATTTTACAGTAAGACTGAACAAGTCTAAACATTTGCATACTATAATAAAACCAGTTTCTGAAAAATTGTGTTTAACAGAACCACAAGGGAAGAACTTTACCAAGGCATAGAAGTTACATGACCTTAAATTAGGTTGTGCCCGAAGGCATGCTAAACTATAATTTAAATTGCCCATTTCCCTAATATGCTGTGAAAACTCCAGAAAAAAACGGAGCTTCACGAGCATGACATATGTTGCTGTTTGTTTTATCATCTCACTGAGATGCTTTGCAATGAATTCAGTACTCTGTTCTGCTGCAAAGGCTGCACAAATGACAGCCAAGAAAGGCCCAGGATTTACAGTTGCCTCTTTTGTGACTTCCACACAAATACACAGGGACCAAGAGATTTGGTGGTTGGTTATTTTCCCAAAGTACAGGCCCACGCTGGGATCCGCTAGTGCAGAACACAGCCCTGTGCAGGGCAGGGGGAGTTACAACACTGTCGTCCCGAGGAAACTGTGGAGATGTGACCACTGCGATGATTCGACACCCTTGAGGCAAGCTGTTTACAACAATCATTTCAGTTGACTTAATTCCTGCTAACTACACCCAACCAAAACACTACACTAAACTCTTATTTGAGCGTTGCTTCAACGTATCCGTCCTAGTCAGGTAACTTTAAGGATGGCAACACACATGACACGGTAACTCACTCCGAAAGCCAACAACTACGATGCCAACAAGAGGGCTGGTACCTCAGAAGAAAGTCTCCCACCACTCTTCCAATCCCCCCGAGGAGCAACGAGGGCAGGCATGGCACTGAAGCAAGGCATAACATGCGGCAGCATGACTAAACTCTGGCGGCTAAACGCCAGCCGAAGCCCTCCAAATATAGCGCGTGTGACATGCTTGGGAGACACCTACATACGTGTTGCTCAGGCAGGGACCGAGCAGAAAGACAGCAAAGTAAAAAATAATAACAATATTAATTATATGATGATTAAAAATTTTATATATGTAAAACCAAAACAGTCTCCCACCTTGCTTGATCTGGCAAAAATTACCACAGGCGGGGGAAGAAAATGCCTGCCGCCCCCTCCCGCCGCCCCCAACCGCCGCCCCCAACTGCCACACACCCGCTCTCCGGGCGCCTTCCGTGGGGAAGGAGGCACCGGCAACCCCGGAGACGGAGCACCGGCGGCCCCACTGCCGCCAGGCCGGGCCGGGCCGGCAGCCCCCGGGAAGCAGCAAGCCGCCGCCTCCCCCTCCCCGGCTTTGTTGTGGTAACCGCGCAGGCAGCCGAGGCGGATACTCACACGCACGGGAGGAGAGAGAAAGAGAGAGGAGGGGAAGGGGGAACCGCGCAGCGTTGCGGCCGCCGTCTAGATGCCAAGCTCCTACGCAGACCGGGCCGGCCCCCTCGCGTCGTCGGGCGGGGAAAGGCGGCGCCTGAGGGGGGGCGGGAAGGGAGCCGGGGGCCGGGACCTCCCGGTGGGAGGTCCCGGCCCCCGGCTCCCTTCCCGCCCCCCCTCAGGTGCTGACTCTCAGCTTCCCTCCCGTCTCTCTGGGCTCCGCAGGAGGCGGGGAGAGAGCTGGGACTGTCGCCGAGGCGATGGCGCCCTATGCTGAGGTGATAGTGCCCCAAGCCGAGGTGATGGTCCCCAGGTTGAGGTGATAGGGCTCTAGGTTGAGGTGGTGGGGTCATATGCTGAGGTGACGGTGCATCAGGTTGAGGTGACAGTGCCCCTAGTTGAGGTGGTGGTCCCCAGATTGAGGTAATGGGGCTCCATGTTGAGGTGATGGTGCCACATGCTGAGGTTATGGTGCCTGAGGTTGAGATAGTAGTGCCCCAGGCTGAGGTGCTGGACTCCATTTTGAGATAATGGTGCCCCACGTTGAGGCAATGAGGCCTTATGCCAAGGTGATGGTTTTCCGTGTGGGGGAAAGAGTGCCCCAGATTGATGTGATGGTGCTCCATATTGAGATGATGGTGCCCTGGGTTGGGATGATGGCACTCCTGGTCGATGTGCTGGCAGCCTATATGGAGGGGATGGCAACCCAGGTTGAGGGGATGGTGCCCCAGGCTAAGGTGACAGTGACCCACCTTGAGGTGATGGTGCCCCATGTTAAGGCAACAGGACCCTGGTTCAAGGCAATGGGCCCCTACATTATAGCATTATACACATACACACACACACACACATATATATATATATACACATTGCAGCACTGAGTGACATATACTGAGGAAATGGAGGGGGGAAATTGATCTGGAGGACTTCTAGGGACATCTGACCCAAATCTTTGGGGTTGGAGGATCAGGACCTTTCCCCGCATGAACCTGATCTCAACATCCTTGAATCTCAGTAGAATTATTGCAGAAACATGGATGAAGCCTTCAGGCAGAGTTTCATTACTTCTAGCACTGACTAGGTAAGTGGTGGCTACCTACTAGTGATCTGCCACCAGGAAGTGGTAGTGTCCTGTGTAAGGGTGGGAAAGGTTCCACCTCTTTCGAAGGGGTCAGTTGCAATATCAGACCTTGGCATTTCTTTAATAATAGTAATGTTACATTTTAACAAAGTAAGAAAGAATTATGTGAAAAGAAAGACTCCAGATTACTGATCTACACATTCAAAACTAAAAATTCAACTTTACTTTGGCCCCATTGTTCATTATAAAAAGATTTAATGACATGATCACATTTTTTTCTGAGCATACTGAATTTTGAGTTCAATCAGGGCTGTGCAGCCAAGAAAACTGTTGTGTATATGACCCTATTTCACTTGACTAATGAACACACACACACACACACACACACACAGAGGCACACATACATGTATGTATGTGTGTATATATATACTAGGTACCTCACATTGGACACTAAATGGGTAATTTTGTCCTTGTTTCCTGTGTCTCAGGTTCCTACCTGCAAATAGGCAAAAAATTGTCTCAAAAAGGTGTAGTGAAAAATAAAATCAGTTCATATTAGTATAGCATACTCTGTGGAAATGTGGGCAACAAAAATTAATGGTTATCTTCTGAGAGCAGTTCACCTAATTTTCAGTAAAGGAGGAATGGGGCCTAATGGAAAGATAGTATATGATTGTGTAAAGATTGTATCATAAGATCTTTACAAATTACATTCTTGTAAGGAGAAGAAACCTGTGTAAGTAGAAGTTTTGCTGTTGTAATATATAAACATTGAGGTAAAGTTCTATCAGACAAATGGTGTCTGCTTTTATAGAGACAGATTGTTTGCATGGTTTCCACTGAAATGTGTCTGCATTTTACATTTTCAATCAGGTCCAAAGCATCTACCATTGCAGGAAAAGTTTTAAAAGGCAAAAAACGTTGACAGTTTTAAGCCCCTTCATTCTACAAGCCTTTGAGAAATAAACACAATCATTTTCTTGAGTTTCTTGAAAGGTGTTAAATAAGATTTATTATACTGAGAAGTGTAACAGATAATCTCCTTTTCTCTCGCTCTGTTATCTAGGGTTTGTGAAATCAACAACATCCACTACCAAGTAAATTTGTTTCCTCTCTTTCCTATGATTATTTCTAACGGTGTTAGTTATCACTCTTCCATACCACCAGGTTTAAAAGTTCATGAGCGCTTCTGGGTTTTGTGCCCAAGAGGCTTTTAGGAATTCATATAAACTCTTAACATGACTGTAACTACAATGCAGCACCACAGCGGTTATAAAAAAGCATGTAACTAGTTCAAAGTTTTAAGAATACTAAAAATATAAACTAAGTATGCACTTTGCACACCTGTTTTTTTGCTTATAATGTAAATTTCTATTTTAATTGAGAAGTGGTAAATTGCTAACCTTTATAGCAATGTGATCTGAGCCAGAATGGCTCACAAAACAGAAAGTAAATCTGAAAAAGCCTTTAGGAAAGTATACATTTTAAGCATGTCTAAACATTTTAAAGGTGCAAATTTATTAAAGTTTAAAGCTTGCAGTACTGTGAAGGTGAAAGTTACAAGACTGTTACTAAACACATACCTAAAAGTGTGTTCAGACCAGTGTGGCTTTGTCTAGGGTATGTTATAAAGAAGTAAATTACACTCCTAGCTCAAAGGAAAAAAGAATATGCTGACTCTTCCCCCAAATCAGACATCTGTTTTAAAGTGAGATTAAAGTAGTCTTATCTTTGTAGGAAAGATACTTGCTACAATGCTTGAATAAGGTAGAGTTTGAATCTCTTATCTCATGAACTGGTTCCATGACTGAGCAAATAGTTACGGAAAGAGAATAAAATAAGCCTCAATTCACAAAATTGACCTCTGAAGTCCTTTTGTCTGTACAGAAAAGTAATTTTTAAAGTACAAAAGGGAAAGTTCAAATAACACTGAGGTAAACTTGAAAATTGCCATTGACTTTAGTGGAGCTAGGATGTCATCTAGAATATTAGGAATTGCACCTCAGGTTGAAAAGTCATAGAATCTTATTAAAAACTAAAAGAAAAACAATCAACTTCCCCCAGCTGTATGGATACACACTTGAGTTGATTTAGACATATCTAATACAGGGTATGGTGTGTAAATCCTAGCTAAAATTGGTGGGATTACTCATTCAGACGAGCTGGTTTTGTGCGTAAGCATTGCAGGACTAAACCGTGGTTGCAGGTATGTTTTTATCTTCCTCTTCACTTCTGAGAATTAATACCCTAATAAGAAAATAATCTCTGTTTACACAGGACTAACAACATTACATGCTCTGCTTCAGGTTAATTTAAAAATTCAATTCCCTTAAGTAGTTTTGACAGAGGCCCAGGCAGTTTCCTGAACGCATTTGCAGTAGAAGGCCTCTACACACTCTGTCTGGTTTCTTGTGTGGATCTTTATTAAGATCCCAGAATAGATCTTGAACTCAGTCCAAGGCCCTGTATTTTCTGAAATCTTTGAGGAATAAAGTATGGGCTGGGAGATGGATCTTTGCTTTTTGTTTTCTACCTGATGAGAATAAAATAACTTTATAGGAAACCTTCTGGCATGTTGGGCCTTATCCAAAAGCTTTCAGACTCTGCAACAATCTCTCTGTTGGTCTTGGTGATCAGATATATTGGAAGAACCTTGGTCCCCAAGGCCTCTGGTGAAGCGTCAGGAAGTATTGGCACATGGTAGTTCGCATGGGAATGGATTGTCGTTGCAGTAGTATTTTCACTATTATGATATGACGATTTTCACCGTTAATCACATTAGAGACATTACTTAAGTAATCAATTTCAGACACTCTGTGAATGGTCTGAGCTCGCATTTAAAAGGTCTTTGTGCAATTTAATATCCACTAAATAGAATAAACTGTAATAAAATTATATTTAAGTTGCTGTAAGGACTATGGATCAGATTAAGGAGTAGTGTCTTTTTTGGTCAGTGACTAAAATGGGAGCTAAAATCACTTCAAAACTACTTTGGGATTTTGAGAGGAAATACATTGCTATGCAGACCTCTAACAGATAAAGGCATGTATATATGGAGACAATTTTGTATACAAGTCAGGCCATACCATCAGACACTGTGGGGTTGGAAAACATAGTGGTGGAGTAAAACATTTGTTGTAACTTAGAATCCTGACTAGCTCTGTGCCTGTACTGTGCACATTTCCATGACACTGCTGCGCCGCGAGCTGACACCCAACCTCCCCGGTGCAGCGCAGTGCCAGGGCTGTAACCGAACCTTTCGGAACACCTGTACTGTTCATGTTCAATGCCTCGGCTCGATTAGTGTCGCAGAAGCATAGGGAAGTTTGGTGTCTTGTTTTAAAACGGTGCTAGTTGCGCTCTTGGAAGTTACATGGAAATGCAAACATTCACAAGATCAGGGCCTTGGTATTCATACCTCTTCTTCATCAAGCTAGTACAGTTCATTTTACAGAAGTACCTTTTTTACAGAACATGAATAAATCAAAAGGACTCCAACCTCAGCAACAGTGGCTGTTGTTTAAAAGATAAGATTCAGGGCTATTTTGCACATTAAGACCGCCAGAGTAGCAGCAATCTGAGAAGTGCTTCCCAGAAGTCTCAACACCTGTAAACACTTCTACAGCGCTTAACTTTCTCCCTGGGATATCTGCTCTTAAAATTAAGCCCATCACTAAATGCTTGTAAATCCACTTTTGAAGAGTCTGGCTTCCATAAGGAAAGCATCGCCCTTTACTCCTACTCTGAGGAGACCAAGGCCTCCCACTTTGGCAGTGCTCGGTAGCTGCTATAAACCCGCCAATTTGGAGGAGCTGTAATTGTGCCATGCCTATGGCCAGGAGAACATGCATCCCAGGCACAGCCGAAATATGGCAAGGCTTTTTGCCGCATGAGGAACTTCTGTTCTCAGATGTTAATGCCCCAAGCATTAACAAAACATCAGACCAGCAGAGGGAGGGTGGCGACGGGGGTGCTGGTAGGCTTCCTTTGGGGTAGCCGGGCAGGGTTCTGCAGAATCACGGTTGTCTCATTTCAACTGCTGTTCTGTCAACTTTTTCTTTCTGAAACCCAGTTATTTATGGTCTCCTTCGGCTCATCAGAGGGGTGCAGGTGGAGGGGTGCGTACAGCGCTCGCTCAGGAGGGGCTCTGGACCTCCGAGATGACCCAAGTCAAGGCTGTGCCCCGACCTCAGGCCAGGGCCTCGGTTCTGCAGCCAGACCATCCCGGGCCCCACCGGGCCGAGCGGCCGCCTGCGGGCTGCAGCCCCCCAGCTCTGCCAGGCCGCCCGTGGCGGAGGGGCGCCCGGTAGCTTTCCGCGGGGCGCACCTCCACACCGCAGCCGGCGGGGATCGCCGCGGGGAGGCACCTTCCCCGCCTCGCTTCCTCCCAGCGTCGCTGCTGTGCGCGGGGACGCCTCCGCGCCCCGCCACGGCGGAGCCCCGCAGGCCAGAGCCCGGCGCAGGGCGGCCCGCCCCAGCCCGGCCCCGCCGTGGGGCGGCGCGGCACGGCACGGCGCGGCGCGGCGGGCGCACATGTCCCCGGTCCGCCCACCCGCCCGCCCGGCAGGCACCGCCCCCGCCTCCTCCCCCTCCGCCTCCCCCTGCCGGACACCGAGCGGCGCGGCCGCGCCACGGCGCTCGGCTCCCGCCGCCCACCGGCGGGCAGCGCTGCCGCCTCAGCGGCCGCCAGGAAGCGGCCGGGCCGCCGCGCATCCGCCTGCCGCTGGGCATGAGCTCCGGCTCCCCCGGCGGCCACAGCGGTGCCAGTGGCGGCGGCGGCGGGCGGCGGCGGAGGCGGCGGAGGAGGCGAGGGGGGGCCCCGGGAGCGGCGACCTTCGCAGGGGGCTGCCGCGGCGGGAGATGCTCTTGCTCCCAGCGGCGCCAGGAGCAGCATGTTCCCCGGTGCCGACAGCGCTAGCAGCACGGCCGGGCAGCCCGAGGCGGCGGGGGCCGCCGCCCCGGGCCCCCCGGGCTCGCACGGCCCCGGCGGCGAGGCCGGCCGCCGCAGCGCCCCGGCGGCCGCCGCTGTGGCCGGCGGCGGCGGCGAGGAGGAGGCGGCGGCGGAAGACGAGGAGGACGAAGATCCCGGCTCGTCCCGCTTCGTGCTGGCGGCGGGGCTGGGGCTGCTGGCCGTGTCCGTCGTCCACCTGGGGCAGGAGCGGGCCGAGGCGGGGGGCGGCGGGCCGCCGTGCCTGGCCCTGCTGCTGCTCCGCCTCGCCCTCTACGGGGGCTGCGCCGCCGCCGCCGCCGCGCTGGGCACCCTGATCGTCCTGATGGGTCGCGGCCGCCGCCGCCTGCCGCCGCCGGACTTCGCCGCCGCAGCTCCGGTCCTGCGGGCCGCGGGGGTAAGTGGCGGGAGCGGGGCGGGCGGCGGCGGCGCGCCCTGTCCTTCCCGCCGGCGGGAGAGCGGGGACGAGGGGGACGGAGGCGGCGCGGCCCTCGCTCCGCCGCGGAGCGCCGGGCCACCCGAGCCCGTCGTCCTCCCGCGGCCGCAGGAGCCCGCCCGCTCTCTGCCGCTCGTCGGGGCTTGAAACGCGAAAAGTTGTGCTGGAGGGTGGCGGGCGGGGAGGAAAGAAATCAGGTCCTGGCCCCGAGAGAGACCTTCGGATTGCGGGAACGCTCGTAGGGCAGTGTGGTGGTGTTGGCTGTGTGTCAAATCCTTTTCTGCTCCTTCAGCTGAAATGTCATTAGTAAAAAGAGGGAGACGTGCTCCAAGAGCCAGCGTAGCGTTGCTGAAATGCATGCTCTGAAGTTGGGCAGCTTCAGATAGTCTTATCGTAGTGCCTTGAGGAAGTGCCCGCGCGTTCCCAAACGGCTGCAGACCTCTATGCAAAAGATAAACAAGTTTATTTTCTGTACCTCTTCTAAAATGTGCTAATTCATGTCCACGAGCTCTTTGTAGTTCACTGCTTAGGAGTATTGTTTGGTTTCTTCAGAACGGGACTGGTAGTACAAGATTTTCGGAGACTGACTGCAGGTACTAGTCAAAATAACTTTCCTCCCATCCACGCCCCAGCCCCCCATCACGTCAGCCAGTGCTCCCGAGCTGATCCTAGACGGGCCTGAAAAACTGCTGCTGGAAATGAGGACCTGTCTGCGCTCCTGTTCTGCCCGCGGGTCACAGGGCTGTAGTGTTTGACATCGCAGCCAGCGACGCTGGCTGGGTGCCCTTGGCCCCTCACCAGTGAGTTGGCAGGCCTTGGAGGGGTGCGTTGGTACGTGAAGTGCTGCGGCAGTAGACGGGACCGCCTAAGTGCTATTTCACTTCGATAGTGTCCCGTGGGATACCTGAGAGTAATCTACAAAAAAAAGAAAGGAGCATAATTGGTGCCACCTTGGTGTACAGCCTAGCTGTTCTGGTGACCCAGTTCATTACGTTTAGTATGTGTACTCTTTTTGTTAGCAGCCAGTAAATAATGCTGTCACTTCTGTGTTTCTGGGGCTGCAGTTGGTGCAGCTGAATTTGCAGAAATCAGAGGGTGCTGGCAGGGCAGAGAACCTGTTGGAAATCACTTGCTGATGTATTTGGCTGTCTTTCCGTCTTGCCAATCAAATCAGCTAATGACCTGCAGTAGTGGTTTATTTCTTCGTTCTTTGACCTAGGGAGGGAAAGAGCCTGTGTTTGTGAACAATACATTTTTCCAGGCCTGCATCTAATAGAAACTGGCAGGATGTTATTGCCAGTAGAAGGGATCGCTGGCCAGGGGATGGTGACTTCAATGACTGATAAAACTTGCAAAGGTGCATTCAGGATCTATTTGTGGCAGTGGGTGTGTGTGATACTTGTTTTGTCTTCTCGGTAGACTTTTTAAAAATCCTCTTTGCTTTGAAGACTCAACATCATACTCAGCTTTTTGAAGGGAGTGAGGAATAAATAGTGTGTACGAGCGTTAGAAGTGGGAAATGGGGAAGTGAGAAGACATAACGCACAAAGTCAGCAAGTGATAAGCAGAAGGTACCTGTCCTGCACGTAGGGTATTAAGTTGGTACAGCTAGGCATTGTTCAGCTGGTTTTTGTCATAGGGGTGCTGGGGAACAAATGTGTATTAAGTGCATAAGCACCTGCATAGTAAAGGACTATATGCTTTTGTATTTCACCATTCAGCTACCTTACACCAAATGGGGAAAAAAAAAAAGAAAAGAAAAATGCATCAGTAATAAATTCCCGTTGCCTTCAGATTTGCAAGATTAAATATTTTAGTGATAATGCCATAGCTCCAGTGATATTTATGGGCTGGTATACTTATCTGAAAGTCTGGATGTGTGTTAATTTACTTTTAGGAGAGCGTATTGTATACACAGTAGAAAAAAACTTTATGTAAACTTAGTAACTAAAATCTCCCTGCTGCAACTTTCAGATTTGCGAAATAGCCAAACGATGAAAATTGATTTAATTTGGGATGGTGAGAATTGAAGAAAAAACCCAGGAATTTATTGGTCTCTTTGTCTCCCCCTTTGTGAAAAACATAATATATAAGCCTACTGAACAGGAGTGAAACTAACACTGTCCAGAGACAAATACAGTCACTTTAGTTACTATACCATATGCACTTTTTTTTTGTGGTATGTTACTGCCTGTTTTTCGTCAAGATGTTCTCCTCTTGTGTCCATCCATTGGTTTAGTATATGTAACTAGTGCACACCTGCTCCTGCTTTGTGTGGTCTAGTATGTGGTGTTTGGATTTATTGTAGCTCTGTGATATGTGTTTGCTGTTTCAGAAGGGAAATGAAGTTTGGTGTTTAAAAGTCACTGCTCAAGCAGCATTACCTGCGGCAAAACTTTTTCCGAGATTGTTTCTTTACTCTCTCCCTGATTCAGTTAAAATTTTTCATTCTTCCCTCTTTGCAGTGTTCTCAAAATTTAATCTGGCTGTATGAAAGGGACTGTCAAAAAAGGAGTGAGCTTTTTTTACCCTTTCTATTCAGAAGCTGTTATTCCAGGCATCTTGTTTGGATGGCCTTCAATTTACAATTTTCTTGATTTCTTTCTGATACAAAATGGCTTCAGGGCCCCAAAGCTCCTTGATGTACTTTTTCTGAACACAATTTTGTATATGTTTAGCAGATTTCCTGATTGGTGCTTCAGCAACGTGTAGTTGAAGAAAATGATAGTGTCTGTATAGGCAGCATATAGAAGTGTAGGCCACTCCCTAAAATGTTTCTTCCAAAGTTTCCTCCATACATTTATCTTTGAAAAATTTGTAGGTTAATCTTTTTGTTATACGTACTTTTGTATTTACACCTCTTTATTATCATTCAGTTGTTACTCTCCCGTTTTTCATAGAGCCTTATGATCCTGTTGTCTTGTCTTTTCTGGGAGCCAGTAGTAGTATGACTGTAAAACTAGAATTTCTTCAGCCTTGTTGTGCCTTTTCTTCAAGAATAGGGAAGAACCCTCTGTTGGCCTAATAATTTTTTTTTTTTTTTGGTTAAGGAAAGAGTCTTATGACTGGTGTCTTGCTCTGCATGTGTCCTATGTACATGAACTCAAGGCAGATAGGTTCATTTTTCATTCCTTGAGTGATTTTCACACTGGGCTTAACAAACGAGGAAACACTAAGTGCTCAGTAATAAATATTTACTCTAGTAGGAGTCAGGCTCAGCTCTTCGAAAAAGAGTGGGAGTACTCTTGATCAACTTCAAAGGGACTTGGATCGAGTTCTTTATGGTGTGCTGAAAAAAGGGAGTTTTTTTTTAAGTTCTCAATTCTGCAAGCACTTACAATGTGAGTTCAGTGCTGTTGATTTTCAAGGACCTGTTCATGCAAGTGAATAACTTGGGTGAGGATGTGCTGTGTTGCAGGTTTGGACTTCAGAAGAGCAAGGTGTATGCCTTTTTTCATTTTGCTTGAGCTTGCTACTAGAGAAGCCATCTTTCCAAGTGTGAAGCTGTGCTTTGTCCTAAATATTGTTTGTGTAATCCCTTTGGGACTTGAAAGATGAAGACCTTCTGCTGAAGTCAGGTATCTCAGCAAGAGCGTCTGAAATCTGCTGAGAATTGCAAAGCAAGGTGTGCAAATTATATCCCTGTGATGAGGTGTGCTTTCAACATAGTCTTCCTGTATGCAAGAACTCTGATTGCAAGGTATATCTGGGTAGTCTTCTGGCTTCCACATAAAGCTTTGTGTTTCTTCCAGTGTTCTTTTATATTTTCATTGGAAAGAGAAGGGAAGAGAGGTGTACAGGTAACTCATAATATTGTTTTACTTACAAATTTAATAATATTGGTAAGTAGTTTCTGTTGATATTGAAATAGTGGGAATCAAACACCTTGAAATTGTACATTATGTTATTGTCAGGTATTTTTCAGCACTTCCCAGAAGCTGTTTTAGGACAAGATTATTTGTGGTAGAGGAGGGCTGCAAAATGCAAGGCAGCAAAAAGGCATGGTGACCCAATTGTACTTTCTTAAGAATGTCTGTCTCAAAGGGGATTTTTACTTTTCAAGTATCAGTGGACTTGCTCATACCAAAGATAGCCCTGGTTAGAACATGTGTCACCTCTTAAATTTAAGCTTGCTCCCTACATTGTTGTTAACTTGTGTGGCTGTAGGGGAGATAGCTTTGACTCATCTGAAGAACCATGTTAACCAAGTTAGTGGGAAGGGTAAGGAAAATGCTTTTTCCCACATTCCCAGTGTGAGTTGTTTCTCTGCCAAAAAACGTGGCAGGACAGAGTTTTTTCAGCATAGTGTTTTGACTTTGATGCAAAGCAAAAACTCTGAATAATAGAGACTTGGGTTATTGACTTCATTTAAATAATGCAAAACCCACAGATTAGTTTATTAAAGTGCTGCATTTTAAATTCAGATTAAATGAATGATACTCTGTATAGAGAATGATCTACCTAGTCTGTCTTGCAGCACTATCAGAAAGGTAATGTGTTTTTTTCCAGCTAAAAGGGTACACTGATTCTAATGTCCTGGTTTTAGTTTCCTATGATTAACGGTTGCCAATGATTTTGAGTATTTATTTAAAGCTCAGCTTCAGACCTATTTGGTCACTCTTGTTCACTACTGTTTAGTAGCTCTCCGTTTTCAGAAATAGTTTACTCTTACTTTCTGGCCCTGCGGGAGGTGTATGTGACTGTGTTTTATGTTCCTAAAGCCTTCTTCGATCCTTGAATGTGCACTTTTTGTGAATCTGGCATTAATGGGAGGGCATGGGTAAAGCTTTTCTCATTGGATCAGGTAATCGTTGAAATCTCTGGATGCTGGAAGATAGTACTGTTTTGTATTTAAGCCATAGGAGGATGAGTAGTGAGATTATTGGAAATGGTCTGAGTGATTCAGGTGGGATGGCAACTTAACCTCGGTTGACATCTGCCATGGTATCCAAGCTGAGTGCTCGGCTCTTTTTGAGGGACATAAGCAGAGAGAAAGGACATGCAGTTTTATTTTCCTTCACTGTTGGACTTCTGCCATCGGATGAAGTTTGCGAAGGTAAGCTCGCAGGAGCCCCAGCAGCTGTAGGAAGGGGAAGGTTTGCCATCTGTGGGCATCGATTTCAAGCATGATGCAAAGCAGTTCTTGAGGCAATGAGCAGTTTGGAGCTGCTGTGAGGGAGAGGAGAAACTTTCTAACTCCTTTCAGTCTGGATCTTTATGCCTTAGTTAAGTCTTCAAAAGTATTTATGGGGTTCTTATCAGTCTAAAGCCAAGCATGTTTTGCAGTGTGTCTCATTCTCTGGTCCGTTAGGGAATGTTGAGAGCCCCGATACTACTGGATTTTTGCTGTTACTTCTGGCAGTCATTAGCCTCTGCTTGCCGCTCTTCTGTCTTGCTTGTTTTAGATCCTCTTGGGCTTGCAACCAAATATTCTGATCTACTGCCATTCTTTTTTATCTTTTTTTTTTAATCAGTCATTTCTGGATTGAAAGGAGAGGATATGTTTAAATTTGGGTTTTTTTTAACAGAACTGAGAGTCTGACACTTGTTCTTAGTGCTATCTCTTACATAGGCAGGTTAACAATCAGTTTCTGATGATGCAGGTGACTTTACTTGCAGGCAGGTCCTGAAATGAAAATAATGAAAAGGTGTCGTAGCATTGCCTACCAATTTCAGGAATATTTTAAAATTTTAAAAGAATGTTGCATGAATTGCAAATGTTCAGTTATAGTTCAGTGGGGGCACTTTGGGGCCTGTAGTTTGGACATTTCTGCTACAGTTTATTTTTAGGGATCTGTGGAATATCTGTTATCCTTAGGGATTTATAAGCTTTTTCAGAATTGAAGTTTTGTCAGGACTGCATGCGTTGATTACCTGCAGGCGTAACTTTGAAGTGGTTACTTTATTCTCACAGGAGACTGATCTCAGGAAATGAAATGTTTTTCAGGCTCTGTGTCTCACTTATTTGTCCCTAACTCCTTAGTGGTGAGCAGACTT
Source organism: Astur gentilis (assembly GCF_929443795.1). Classification (NCBI taxonomy): domain Eukaryota; kingdom Metazoa; phylum Chordata; class Aves; order Accipitriformes; family Accipitridae; genus Astur; species Astur gentilis. The sequence goes on from NC_064882.1 coordinate 12,476,870, forward strand.
AGTTTTCCACACGGCCTTTTATCTGTCATGTATTATTTAGAGATTTCTTGTCTTGTCATGCAACCCTTTCTGTTTCCTTCCATTGTATCCTATGTCATCTTCAGCTCTGCATTGTATTGTGCTTGACATTTAATTTTCTCAACCTTGTGTTAGATTGATGTTTCATATTTTGATATGAATCAGGCTGCTTTTACCTTTGGTAAGTAATTAAAATAAAAAATAGAACTTGCATAGTCATAAGGGGAACAAGTTTGTGTTGTGTCCATGGGAGGTTTATATGACCAGTCATTCTGTACCATTTTTTCCCCTATTAAGCACGCACAGTGAAAGAGAACAAGTTAATGTTAATAAAATTAATGATGACAATTCATTGTGCATGTTTTGTGATGCTCTGTTAAAAAGACAGAACACCCTACCTTTGTACGGTGAAAAGTCCTGTGGGAAGGAGGGTATAGCAGTAGACAACGCAGGAGTTTCTCTTTGGTTGTCAAGCTGAGACTCTGCAGCTGAGGCATGAGCCTGTGCAGGTTTTTCTGGCTTGCCAGCAATTCAGTTATCATAGCACATGGCTCTTTTGGCCTTGAAGTCTAGGCCGTGGGTTCTTGTTGTCTGTTTTTAGCCGAGGAGGAGAGTGTGGAGGTGTCAGTAGACTGGGGCTGTGCATGTACCCTGAGAATGCATGTAAGCCTTTATTTTGATGGTAATATTAAAGATCCCAGCAGAGAATAATGCTGTAATTCTTGCTGAGCAGAAATTTGAATGCTAACTTGCCAATTATTTGTTAGCTGTACTGATGGGAATGAAAGTATTACCTGAGAAAAGTTTAATTTTCAAATTCTTATCTATCTAGTATTATATGATATCTCAAGTGAAGGAAGTTCTGACCTGATGATAAAATTTCTATACTGCTACAGTTTTGTGAGTTTTGAAGATGGTACATTTAAGATAGAAGATCCCCATATAATAAACACAGTTTACATGTTCCAGAAGCTACTATGGTAGTGGAAATAAGATATGCTGATATTATAAAATTGTTATTGAGATAATGATGCTTAACATAATAGGATTAACATGCTTTAAGTATGTTGATTTTTAAATTGGTAGTTATGGTATCCCTTATTATATGTAGAGAAACGCTTAATGTGACACACATAGACTTGCTTTGTAATCTAAAATAGAACTACAGGTATTAATTAAAAATATTAACTCTTGTGAATAGAAGATTTATTTTTGCTTTCTAAGTTGTAGTAATACTTAAGACTATAAGAAAACATCTATCCAGATCAGTTAAAGCTGAATTTATGGAGAGATCAGTGAAGTATTATTTGAAGCTGTGACTGTCGTCAAAGTCCAGTCTGATGTTAATGTTATGTTTTACAAAGAAAAGAAAGTTAATAGGGGAGCAGTGGGTGGAGCAAGTAGCTATGAATAACTGGATAGTGCTTATATGCTGAATTAGATGTCGTCTTTGCCTTTTAGATCGGTGATTAAACTGAGCGTCTCATGCACAGTGCCTATTTATATTGTGGGATCTGTCCAGAGCTCTTTTCTAGTTTTGTTGCAATTGAGTTAAGGTAATAGAAATAATTGTTAATTTTTCTCTGTTTCTGGCTTTAATTCCATGCCAGAGTAAGTCTGCGTGTGGGGTGTCTGTAGCATGTGCCTGGCTTTCTGCTGTTATGTTTTAAGAATTGCATTTGTTGACCGAGTGTTGCAGATGGATTTCTTGATAGTGGAAGGTACTCCTGTGCTGTCCGTGCTTTGCCATTTATTCAGTGTAGTTGCTGAAGCACTTTCTTTATTCTTTTTTATTTAACATTTATTGTTTTCTTCAAAACTAATTTTAAATTACTTAAATTGTTTAAACCAATAAATGACTGAGTTTTGGATCTGCAGGAGATGAACCTAAGCCAAAATTTCAGGCTCAATGCCAACCTTGGGTTTTTTCCCCTGGGTCTTTCAGACTGTTGTTGTCTGCGTCTTAAATCATTCTCGAAAGTAGAAAACAGTGAGTATTATTCAGAAGTCTCCAGGAAATACACACATCCTTTTTTTACAGCCTGTAAAAAAAAAAGTCAAAAATGGGGAAAACTTGAACTGTTTCAGGAAGCAGGCCTCCCTGTTTGTTAGCAACCTCATTCTTTGCATGTGCTTTCCAAATGTGCTCCACCCCTACCCCTTCAAGTCATTTTGTCAAGTCTTACTTAAGTTTCAGCCTGTTTGCTGCCATTCTTCAACAATAAACTCTACAGAGTAGGGCCTGATTTTTTTGGACTGTGATAGTGCAAGTCAGGACTAACAGGGAACACAAAAGGTTTTAATCAGTACAAGAGAGCATCTCAGCTAGAGCTTTGAGCTGTGTTAAATCCATTTAAGAACATCTTTGGCTCAGTCAGGGTTATGCCAACTGTTTCATAAAATGTAGCACCATTTTCCTTTAGATGAGCGACATGAAGAAAAATGTGAAAACATTCAAGTCTAGGCTTTCTAGCTGAACCTGTTCTCTGCATACATCCTCCGTCTGACTTGAGACAGTGGTGGGATGAAAATCTAGTGAAATCTGCTGGATTTTTCATTCTCTCAGCTGTTAGAGCTGAGTTTGGACTGTGAATTTTCTGATACCCTTCTGTTACCACAGGTGCTGGTAAACCTGTGTTACTGGGTTGTTATTGTTGCTTTTAAGGTGTTTGTTGCTACATGGCAGGCAACTCGGGGGTGCCTGTTAGTTTTTTAGTTTTTTTTCTTCTAGTCAATTCATCATTATAGTTGTCACAGAAACAGATTTTTTTAAAAGCAAATCTAAGCGAACAGGACTTACAAACTTGCATTTAGCAGAATCAAGTCTTAAGACTGAAAGGAGTTTGAGCAGCTGTTTTAGAGAACACAACTTAAGGTGTGAGACATTATCCATCACTAAATTAAATTCACAGTTCTCTGAAGGATTATTAACAATCACAGAATAGTTCGGGTTGGAAGGAATGTCTGGAGGGCATCTACTACTCCACTCTCCTGTTCAGAGTGGGTCCAACAAGGTAAGGTTGCTCAGGGCTTTGTCCTGTTGAGTTTTGAGTATCTCCGGGGATGGAGACTCCACAGCCTCTCAGCTCCCCCATTCTGGTATTTGACCAGCCTCATAATTAAAATAGTTTTGTCTTGTAAGTGATGGGAATCTTCTGTGTTCCAGCCTTGCCTCTTGTCCTGTGCATCTGCAAAGAAGAATCTGGTTCCCTCCTCTCTGCATCTTCTTGTTCAGTAGTTGGAGACAGGGATAAGGTCTCCCCGAACTGTTTTTCCTTGAGCCTGAACTAACCCAACTGACGTCACTCCAATGCATTGAAACGTTCCTATTTATTCAAATGTTAGATTCTCATCTGTTCTTGAAAATTGTTTTTAAACAAAGTTGAAACCTTGTTTTTAAACAAGGTTTGTTTCTTGCTCTGTGCTTTTCTCTCAGGCTGTTCATAGTGGTGTATGCAACACCTGTATGAGTATGGAAAATTTCTCAGAAAATCCAATATACTGTGCATCTTCCTTTGCCCTTCAGTAATTAATTCGTGCAGCAGCAAAATCACCTTTGCTAGTGGTGGTACTCACTTCTGAGCTTTTAAATTCTTTATGATTGGTTGTCTTACTTGAACTTCTCTATGCTAAACATTAATGTTACTCTTTTTAAAAAATTTTAAAAGCCCAGTACCTTTTAGAAGTCAAACGTACCCAACCGTAGAGGACACTCTCAATGAAACATGTTCTTGCAAGCTGAAGTGTGAGTTTGTATCTTGGTGTTTAAGAGGCGGGATTTCACTGAGGCAATAATAGTCTGCCTTGTTCTTAACATAAAAGGATCAGTTCCTGCTTTGTGGAATTGTGTAGACTGGATCCTAGTGTGGTGATGTGGAGCAAGCTATTTGCAACCATGGATCCCCTCTGAAGGCCTTTTTTTGTTTTGTTTTTTTTGTTCCCTCTGCTGTAAAGAAGTCCTGAACTGAGGCAGGTAGGGAGGCAAAAGTAAGGGTTCAACATTTGTAATTTTCTTAGCTTATGTTTAAACTAGTTTTGAAAGGAGTAATTTGGCTAGTGCTTAATGAGAGGGCTTATTGATCCTTTAGGCCATAAAAAAACCACTTCATGCAAACTATGTACAAATGAGAACTGTTGATGCCTAAGTTAGGGGCTTGAGGTTACAGACCTCTATGCAGGTATGACTTAGTTCAGCAGAAGGATTAGTCTTGAGGATACCCAAGCTAGCGTGGGTGTTAAGGAAGAAGGAGTATGTTGAGCACAGAGCTTCCTTCAGGATTGTGGCCTCATTTTTAGGAGCTCTTTCTTCACAGAAAGACCTGAGCGACTCAGCTTAATAGGGCTTTCTGAATCCCTTCCCCCTCCCCAAATGTACTTGGGATGTTTAATGTCTCTGAGTGTGCGTCTTCTCTTTTTAAATTGGAGTGGTTGTGAATCATCCTATTTCCTGCTGCAAATAAAGCAGAAAAATCCCGAAGTAATTGTGTGAGTAGCATTAACGCAGCTTTGCGTGGAGGAAGCACGACAACATTAGCAGTCAGAGGTGATGTATTAGAGCCTTACAAATACTGTTGTTAGGTGTTCTTCCAAACAGCAAAAATACTTTCTGCAGCTGTTTAGGTGGATATGGCTTAAGCTTCTACCAGCATTGTGTTCAGGTAAAAGGGGGTCATGAAAATCTGTAGTGGTTCATTAATCAGATTATACTCTGTTCTTACCCCTCCTTAACTATAGTTCTGATAGCAAGAAGGGCTGCAAATGGAGGCAAACATGCTGAAATCTTGCTGCTCTTGCCACTGATAGTGTTGTGAAGGGGGGAAGGAAATGGCTGGAAGACCACAGCCATGGTCTCAGAGTAGCGACTGGAAGAAGTCTAGGGAGTATTGCTGCACTCACCCAGAAGCTGGAACAAATTAACTGTGGGTGGAAGGAGGGCACTTGAGGCCTGGAAAGTATCCATTGAAATGCTGTGTGTTAGGCGTGAGGGAGTCTGAACAGCTTTATTCTGCTTTTGGGGTAGTGCTTAGACTCCTTCATCTATGTCCCATTAGACATACTTTATACTAGACTCTGTGTGCATGTATCTACAGTAGAAGGAGAACATGTTACACCAAAATACACTATTAGCCTGCTAATTGACTGAAATAATGGCATACTACCTTTAAAAACATTAAAGAGTGTTTTTACTTAAATCCCCCTTAAAGTTTATGCTGCTCTCTTATTCTGTATTTGGTGAATGTTGGAGGGATTGGGACGTTTCTGAAGCACTGTCTCCTCACCGAGGAGAGTCGGAGCGCCCATCAAGGGGAGTGAAGTAAGCTGAGAGGAGGTGGGGAGAAGTCCTACTTCTGATTTGAATTACACTCCTTTCTCTATAAGGGCAGCATGAATCACTGCTTTTTGTCTACACCCTGAAAAATGTTTCTGTCTGCCCGCCTGCTTGGACAGTATAAGAGCTAATACTTCAAAACAGACAAATGTTTGTATAGTACAGCAGCTTAGAATGCAGTGGCCAGAGGTTTCTTTGAAGGAAGGAGCCTAAAAGAACGTGAACCAAAATTACTGTAGGAGATCTAAGGGCTTTGCTTTTATTTTAAAAGTGGATCATGAGGCTAAATGAAGTCCATCATGACAGTAGGCTGTAAAGATGTTATATTTGATGTTGACCTATCTCTTGGAAATCTTAAAAGCTGGGAAAATACTGAGTAGAAGAGTTCCAGTTGTTTTATTAAATGCATGCCCTATTCTCAATGCATTGAATTGCAAATGGATACAGCTCCCTTCTACCAAAAAACCCTTAAAACCTCTTAAGGTTTTAAGATAATTTGGCAAGTTGTACAGCGTACGATAAGCAACACTGGGTATTAATGTGTGGTTAATGAATGATGTATAATCTCATAGACAATTGACACTCATCTGTTTTAATCATATGGGGTGACACTATTTGTATAAACCCCAAATTATTGGTACTAGTGCCTTGAATTGCAGTTTTATTTCTTCTGTCATTTTTGGTTTATTCCTTCCTCTTATGATGAATGTTCTCTTTGAATTTCAGAGTAATTGGTCTGGAAGCTCCTATGATTCAGTCCAATCAAGGAGAGTGGTCATTTCTCACAACATGGATAAAGCACTGAAAGAAGGTGAGTCTTAACTTGGACAAAGGATCATTAGACTCTGAATGTCTCTTGTCCTCTTAGCAAACCATGACTGCACAATATTCCAGGATTTTAGAATATGACCCTGGTTTATTCCTTGATACAAAATAAAAGTGCAAGGTCTTGGTTTCCCCAAGAGATCCACTCTAGTAAGTAATGTGTTGCTGTTTTTACAATTTAACTGATATCTCATCATTTTACTGGCTCTTTTTTACAGAAATATATTGAAATAGAATCCTCAATACAAAAGGGTAACAGTTCAAAGATTCTTGATTGAGTTTTCATGGACTAATAAATCCTGTAGACTCTTGCGAACAGTCTTCCCATTTAGTGCAATTCTTACCATGAAGACTGAATCTAAAATCAACATTTGTATTTCTGGCTGATATAGTCTATGAAATCTGTGGATCACCAGTGTAGTCATTGAGCTTTAGATTGTAAAATGTGAACCATGATCATATGGATTTAAAATATCTTGTTTACAGTTCTTTAAAATAAAGAATAACTACTACTCTACACGCATTTTTTTTTTTTTAACAGACTCCTGGTAATACAAAATATTGTAGAACTTAGGGATAGCATCAGAGTTTGAAGTAAAAATTTTTTTATTTGTTACTTGAAAGATTATGCTAGGTTGGAACTTAAAGAATGATTTGGGGGGGGGGGGGAAGCTGGCTTGCATATTAAAAGGAGGAAACTTGTAAAGATTTATGTCCTGTAGCTTTTAAAATGTATTTATAAAATTTGATGCCATTTCAGTTTTTGTAAATATTTTATGTAATTTTGAATATTTTTTCCTTTAAGACTTCTTTGCAGCGCTGGTTTTTTCCATATCTCTTTTCATATCTGGAGAGTATATTTTAAAATTAATGTTGCTTTAAACAGGTTGGCTGATTTATGAAAACTTCTTGGGATGTATAATGTTTTTAAAGTTATTTTTACGAATACCTGCTAGCAGGATACGTAGCTAAAATATAAAATTAAAACACTTTACCTACTATGTCATGTTTCATCTCAAGGTGAGCTATTATAACATATCATAATTTGGTTTTAGGCACCATTTTCATCTGCAGTCTGTCAGATTATAGGATTCCTGATGACGTGAAAAAGATAGTGGACTCCAAACATTACACATATGAAACAAGCACTAACAAGTTATTAGCTGTATTCTCACATGCGTACTTCACATTTTGGATAATCTGCATTGGAATTTTGAAATCAAGCCTTGACATAATTGGCACGGAGTCAGAGGTAGTGGGGTTATCCTGAGACAGACAACAGGTATTGTGGAATACTGGGGGAAGACAGTTGGGTTACACTTCTCTCCTGTTACTTGCACTTAGGAGTAACTTGTGTCTGTAAAAAATACAGGAGCTGTCTTCATCTAAGGTATTTATCCTGCAGACCATTCAGTTGGATGCATAAGTCCATCCTTACTCAGTAAGGCTGAAAGTAAGTTACCAATATTTAAGTGATTCATTTTTCAGAGTTGAGGAACTTCTGTTGTGACAGCTTACTTGCCTTTCTGCTATTTCTTTTCAGAGTAGCTTTTACCCTCCATTCTCACTCTGAATTTTGGAGAGCAAACTTGTCAGATGTGGTTGTATTTGTTCCAGGCCTAAGTGACTAATGAAGCCAACTTCTCTTCTGTTACACAGTTTGACAAGGATGCAACTGTACTTTTCACTCTACCACACATAGACTTAAGCAAGCTTTTTGGTTTTGGAAGGTGCCCGAGTCAACTGGAGTTTGAGATACTGAATGAATCCCCAAAAGAAACGTTTTACTTTTTTATTAAGTAAAATAAGTCTGTCTGAAAATAGACAGGACACATTCCTTGCCCTGTGACAGTTCCAAAACTTGTAGTTGTCTTGATGTTATGAATGGTTTTTTTAACAAGTTCATGGTTAAATAAAACTTCACTACTAATGGTACAAAAAATACTGTCTGTATTTCTGTTTCATTAGTGCTATATTCTAATGCTAAATTAATCTTACACTGATGAGGATTAAAGTATTTGTAAATCCCAGGAATTTTTGCCAACTTCTTGCTGTCTAGATCTAACATGCTGTTCAACAAAATGCTTTAAAAAGTCTAATTCATTTTAGTTGGGAGACGTTCAGTTCTCCTGAGGTTTTAATCTTGGTGACCAGTGCAGACTCCTACTGCCATTTGAGGTTTTGAATAGGTGGTGTCAGCTTATCACAGTTGATGGTGTTTTGCAGTGTGTTTTTAATCAGGTTTTACTTCTCGTTACATTACCTTAGAGATGCAAGGATAACATTTTTGGAGGAGCCAGCATCACCTAACTTCAGAAATGCTGTTGCTGGTTATAAAGAGACAGCCCTGTGGTTAATTCTGACTTCTTCACCTGTTCTTCGTCATCTGTGTAATTAAGTTTGCCTAGGGTTTACTTTTAGTTGCACCCCTCAAGAATTCGTGTTGACTGTTACTCAGTCATGTCATGCTTTTGCTGGTGTTACAGCCAGTCTGCGTGGACTTTTCTCTCTGGGTTTAGAGTGACTCTCCATTACTGCAGCGTTCCCTGAGGTTCTGTGGTGTCTCTCGTTTGACCAGCTGTCACGGGCTTTGCTGTGTTTTTCCTAATGTTCTCATCATAGTCTGTTAGTGTAGTTGGGAGGATAGATATCAGCGATCATCCTTAGTTTTAATTTAAGGAGTCATGCACATTTCCATTTCAACCATTGGTCTTATTTCAATAAACTTAAAAACATTATAGTGCTTAGATAGTTTTCCCGTGATGGTCATTGGCTGATAATAGTTGCCTGTGTCTTGGATAGTTTCTCATCTTGCCAAAGCCAGCGTAACAGAGTTGTTGGGAATCGTCTTTCTACAATGTTGGTCACTAAGTGCCACCAAGAAGAAACTTCTGTATACATTGGTTTACAGCTCGGTTCTTAATTTCTTTTCTATCTCCTGTTGACAACAGAGTAGTATAAAAGGACAGTGCTTCAGAGTGCTGCTTCATTCTTGATTATAGCATACTTGCATAAGCTGTAGATACAAGGTGAGGGAAAGCTGTGAATTAGCCCTGCTGCTGTGTGGTGTGTTTTATGAAATCTAAGTGCTCAAAATCAGAACAAGTTTAACGTTATAAAAAGGTTTTCCTTGCTGAATAAGGCAGAAAGAGAAGGCCTTTTAGTTGTAAACCCGAGTCCCTTTTTCAGCCAGTAGTACTTGAGTGACTAACGCAAAAATGTGTTTTCAGTATTTTTCATGCTTTTTCTTGATAGATTGATTTGATTCTTGTTTGCCTTTCATTTATCTTATGCAAAGAATAGATGAGCCACCTTTACAAATACTTTTAGCCTTTTAATGCTTCCTGTTGCTTATGTGGTAACTTCATGTTTTCAGCCTGTATCATATGGTAGTTTAGGAATATGTCTCTTGAGAGGCTGCGTTCAGTCAGACTCATGCTGCTGTCGCGCAGCATACTGTTTGGGCTGAAGGCTGTAGCTGTCAGTAGATTTATCTGCCGTGTGAGTAGCTGGTCTCCCAGGAACTGAATTTCATCTTCCATTTTTATTGCCCCATATCCTGTCGTCTTTTTGTTATTCTTCACAGTCAGTCTTTGTCTCTACTGCTTTAGTAGTGCCAGGAAAATAGATCTCCATATTACTTACCTGCTTTACTGCATCATTGATGAGGAAGTAAAACAGCATGGGCCATACATAGCACAACAAATCCCAGCAGAACTCCACTGGTGAAATCCTACTGCTGTGAAAACTGACTATTTATTCATATCCTGTGTTTCTTAGCTGTTAAAATATTTCATGCCAGACAGCCATCTCTTCTTTCATAGTGGCTTATCTTCCTTCAACCTGGTGTTGACCTTGTTGGAAATATTTTGGGAATTTAATTAGATTCTACCTCTGGATCAGATTTTCCCTGTCTGTGTTGTTGTTGACCCCTTAGAAGAACTCTGTTAGGGATGTAAGGCAGGACTTCGCTTTAGAGAAGGAGTTTTTTCCTCAATCTATCTCATTTCCCAACTTAAGGTCCACATACTGACATTTAGAAAAATAATTTGCAGTAGCTTCTGCCATTCTCTATTTGAAAAGCTGTATTCTTTTTTTTTTTTCCACAGGTCTCAAAAAATGAGTTGTTTGGGTCCAAAACATGAGCAAGACTTAATTTGAATTCATGTTCGCTCTGTTACTGGATTCAAACACTTGGAGCTAAGAACTCTTGGCAAAGGGTACATGGGCAGAACTATTTGAACAGAAATTTGGCTGATTTTTTTTTTTTTTTTTAAAGCATTTCCTAGATCTTTTGAACATATTTTTTTCTCTATTGTTTATATATTTGGAAATGTCCATGTTTTTTCTGCACATTTATAATAATGATTAAAGAAGCAAATGTCAAGGAAATTGTAATAAAAATAAACCAGACAATGTGGAGTGGGAGACTGTCAGGGTATGATCCCTTTTGCACAGGGGCTATCCATCTATGCACAATGATAACATCTAGTCTTAAACATGTCAGTTTCATAGAGTTTGAATAATGTTGTAAAATGCAAGTAAGCCAAGAAATGCTAGTGGTTTTGCAAGCACAAACTTTAACAAGAGAACTGAAATCTGGAAATCACTATTGCTAGTGACTGGGGCAGATTCCTAGTCACTAAAGTCTGGGCATTTACACAGCATTTCGCCAACCTTTAACACCATGGTCTAAATAAAGATTTAGTGGGCATGAGAAACTTCAATAAATAAAGATAATATTAAGTATAAAACATCATAATCTTAATTTATATTGTATACCTAAAACATAATAAAATCTAAAATACAGTGAGTGAATAATGGCCTTTATCTCTTTAAATTTAAAAATTAGTATCTTGGAAATGATGGAGTTGCATATTCAGAGTATTTATTAGTAATTTTTAGGGTCTTCAATATAGGGGCTTTAATATTTTAGTTTGATTTTTGAGGATGAAGATAAGGTGCTTTTTTTTTTTTTTTTGACTGAATTGGGTTTTGGCAAGAGGGGAAAAGTAGTAGCTGTAACAAATAACTGAGCATTTAACTTTTACTTATATAACAGTTCTTTGCCATGTACTTAACGGTGGTATAGTCTGCCATCTTTTTCCGTTAAATTTTTGTTGAAAGTATTTTTCTTCCAATTATAGCTTAGGATAACCATATCATACATGGTAAATCTAGTGTTGTAGTAGAGCATTATAATATTGCTTCTTGGCTGTTTGATGGTGGTTTCCTGTTGCAGGGTCTTAACACAATTCACATTGATGTTGCATTTCTATTTTACAGATTGCGATGCTTGCTGTTGTAGAATAACTCAAGCCAGTATTGTAGCTATACCTTCCCTTCTGTTGTTCATATGGTCACAGGAGAGTTTTGGATTTGACCATAACTTAAACGTAATGATTTGGTTCTCTCCAGTGCTTTCAGGAAAGGATATTTACTTCTTGTTTGAAACTTGGAAGGCTGTGTTTGCATTTGCATAGGGAGAATATTTCTAGTCTATTTTTTATTGGTGCTTTAAGAAAATGGGTAGGCATTTAGTCCTTGTTATTCAGATTTCTGTGTTATTTTTCATGAGGTTGGGTGATGAATTTTAGCAGCATAAGAACTGTCTACTGTGAAGTTCTGCAAATGGCAGATTGGAAGCCAGTCTGACCCACTGACTCTTACGGTGCCACTGATCCTCTGAATGAATGAGTGTGGAAGAAGGGGCAGCAGTTACTGTAGACCTGCGTGGGGTTAGGAGTGAAGGAAGGGTCTAGAGGGCTGTCCTCATGAACCTCCACACAAGTTTCTGGCTCTCTACTCCCAACACTCTTTTAGTTTGCAGTCTTTAAAAAGAGTAATTAAAGAGGCTCAACTTCATGCAGGAATTATTTTTAATCAGATTGTGACAACCGGGGACTTGGACCTTCTGAACTAGTTTAGAAAACCCAGTAGAGGTTTCTACGGTTTTGCACCAGACTCAATGCTGTCATTGCATCTGATTTGATCAGAAGAAATTTGTTTCGTGTTTGTAGCAGCTGAGTTAGCGGTAGTAAGGTATTGTCCTGAAAGTGTCTTCTGCTTTGCCTTTTATTCCTTTCTTGTCTTCTGATCAGTTGTTTTCAATGTTTTGGAGAACGTGCAGTGTAAAAATAATGAGAGTAGATGCAGGTATTGCAAAAGAAAAGAGTAACCAAGCTATAAGAAAAAGGTGGTTGCAGAAAGATGTGGGAAAAGTTGTGGAAAAATAGATAGTTAAAATGTGTATCGTGATGGGAGACTTAAGTAATAAACTTCAGTTTTTAAAATGCTGTTCCCAGTTGCTCTTCGGTGTGTCAAGGGATTATTTGTCAGTTTGCTTATCAGAAGACCACTACCTCTTAACTGTTCTTATCACTTTGTAGTATTTATGGGTGAGAGTTTTCAATGAAACATGATTTCTTCTATTTTAGAAAAGTAATGATATTGGATATGTTTCAACGTTGGAAGTTCCTATCCTGCAATATGGCTCTGCATATTTTTTTCTCTCCTGGATCAGAAAAAAGAATAAAAGCTTCTATTTCTTTATTTTCTCAAAATTAATTTAGAAGCCTCGAAATGACTTAGCAAAAGGCTTTTAAGTATGTATTTCAGCATACTCAGTGAAGTGACTCAGTTTCTTTCTTTATAAACCTGAGGAAGTTGACTAATGAAGCATTTGACTAGAAACTTTTATCAATTTTAGCGTTTTCATTTGAAATGTTTTTAACAAGGTGACATTGGATGAGGTCTGCTAGTATTTCAGGCAAGCAAAAGTATTCAACTTAGCACACTAATAGCAGAACAACTCATTAGTTCACTGTAACGCTGCTGGGGAGCTTTTTATAGCTTACTAAGCTGCCCAACAAACAACTTCTATCGAAGTGGAAAGTAAGAAATAGTGGAGTCACATGATTAATTGGCACCATGGGCTTACACTGGCAAATGAGATGTACTTTTGATGTAAAAGTCTGAAATCAGGATGTCTGGTAAAGAAGCTGCTCAGATTATCAGGAACATGACCGATTTTTTCCCCCTTCTTGTTCAGTTATCCCTCTGGTAGATGCAAACTGACTCCTTCCACCCCAACTCTTTCCCCATCTTGTAACTGCTAAACATGGCTGGTGCATGCTCCCTCCTAGACCTCCAGGGACATTCCTATAGTGAAACATCAGTAAAACTGGCGGCACACAAATACCAAAAAGAAAAGTCAGAACGGTAGAAGATGGTGTTGCCATGGGAATTGCAATTACAGTGATCTTGGTTATTGCTTGTAGATGTTGTTTGGAATACCTCGTCATTTTTGAAGTTGATGCTGTCTCACTAATCTACTTGTTCTATCTTATCTCTAGCTCTTCTGATCCTATAATGTACTTTCTGCAGTGTTGTTCAGTACTCTGTCTCTTGGAATCCAAAAATCTTACCACCGCCCCTTTTAACTGTGACTTTGGAGTGGAGACTCTTGAATTCCTGTGTAAAGGCAACTGCTTTCAGTCTGCAACGGTCTAGACACAGGCAGATTATATGATAGTTCATATAATGAAATCTACCGGGGAGAGACAGGTATTGGTTTGAGGTTTGTGTGTAGCTAGTAACCTGACTGCCTGAGCAAATCCACTTACAGGCTTTGCTTTGCAAAATGACCTCCAGTAACCTGTTAGGTGCAGATTTCTGTAACTTTGCCAACCTTACTTTCTTTGGCAAGAATTTAAAACCCAGAGAAGAAGATATGAAACTTACTACCCATCTAATTTTTGAGGAGAAGGGTGGAGGATTACATTTTTCCTGGCTTGGTGTGCCTTCCTCTTTTGCAGTTTTTGCTATTTATTGTTTTGTTTCTTCTTTCAGTGTTTGACTACAGCTATAGAGATTACATCCTGTCCTGGTATGGGCAACTCAGCAGAGATGAAGGGCAGCTGTACCAGCTGCTATCTGAAGACTTCTGGGAGATTGCCAAACAGCTGCGACAGAGGCTGAGTCACATTGATGTAGTTAAAGTTGTCTGCAATGATGTAGTGAAAGCTTTACTCTCACACTTCTGTGACCTTAAAGGAGCCAACACCAGGTAAAAACAGAACTGTCTTTTGTTGGAATTTTCTGCTTCTCTCTTTGCTTTCAGAGGTGTTATATCAAAGTAATGAAGTGTAACGCTTTTGTAGGCAACTGATGAAGAAAACAGTTCAAGCGTATTACCAGTTTTAGAGATCAAGCAGGCCTCGAGGCATCTGTAAGACCTGTGGAAGGAAACAGTTGTCCTCCTTTTTCTCAGAGTTTGGATTCACTGCTGTTTCCATTTAATCCTTGAATCCTTCGCTCATCGTAGGAGGTGGGCTGTGTGAGCAGTTCCTGCAAGTGTGAACCTGCAAGGGAAAGGAGAGGCGCTGTCAGAGCAGTCAACAGACAAGAAAATAGTTATTTGCACCTTTCCCAAAATAGGACCAGGGTTAGTTCCATTCAGTTTTCCATTTCTTCTGGCCCTGGGAGGCAAAGCCTTGCGGTTTCTGTAAGTGGCCTGTCCTGCAGTAACAAGATTTTTCTAGTGGCAAAAATTGTTGTCTGGATTTTCTTTCTATGTCTAGGTTATCTTGCTAATTCCATGAATTTCCTTTTTGGCAAGGGTCTTTTTGTCCACTTAAAAATGTCAGCTGTCCACTAGAGTTGCACCTAAATTGTAACTGCAAATGAGAACTCTTAGCCTATGCAATTTCCACATCTGAATGCACAGTTTGTGTAATTGTGCATGGAATTTGGGCTTATTTCTGCACTTAACTTGCATTTCAGTTATCGTAATTTAAATATGCGTTGGTCATTCAGATTTAGACTCTACATTTTATACTATGAAGTAGTTTTGCTTACAGTTAGATCCACATATTTTTAACACCCCTTCAGAGAAAAAAGATCAACTGTTTTCCGTCAGTGACCAGTCTGTGCTGCCGTTCACACTTCTTTATGTTCTGGACCAGAAGATAGGGTTAATGTATTTGTGGTCGATGCCAGCTTTTTATGTAAGCTGATGTGTAGGAAATAAAGACAAAAAAGGGTGGTTACATTCAAGAAAAGAAGAAATTAAGGTGTAGGCATGCTGCAGTAGATCTTGCACTGGATTCCAGATACTGCTTTATTTCAGCTCTGGAATGTGGTAGAAATCTTTTGGTCAGGTAAAGCTCCTAAGTGTGCTGCCTGATTTTTAAGCGTTATGCTTGCACGTGCCCTGTGTCACAGTAAAGTGCTTGCATTTGGGAAGAGTTTGATTTGAACAGTTAAAGGATGAGGATGGTGTTTTTCTTGTAAAGTGTAAATATTTTCCTGTTTGAAGCTGGGGATGTAGAATGTACAGTTGCAGAATTATTAATTGTTACTAATGCTGATTCTTCATGAGGTTTCTTATCTGCTGAGAATTATGACCAAAATTCTCCTGGGTATTTTCCAATTAACTTTTTCCCTTTGGAATGGTAAATGCCCCTTAGTCAATGCTGGATAAGGCAGGCTGCGTTAACGTGGTAATGAAAAAAATTCTGTCAAGAATTAATGTGATAGTGGGTTAAAAAAACACGACAAACCCCACAGCTGTAACTGCAGGCTTCGTATAGGTTGAAACTGGACCCACTGACTGTTTTCCACATACTGCAAGGCTGTGAATTCACAAGGAGGAAGGAAGGTCTGGTTTTAAGCCGCCTAACAGTAGATCAGCGGCATGACGCTGCATGATGCAAAAAGTGAAGCACTAGTGTATCCTCATGCTGCTCATCCAAACTTGCTCAAAAAGGCCAGGAGGCTTTATGGAAATTGCACAGGGCTCACCTTTTCTTGGCAGATGGAGAGAGGACTTAAATGCTATGTGTGCACTATGGCAAAGTCAGCAGAAGTGTGACATTGTGCTCATATGCTACAGATTGAATTTGTACTGCTGGGTGATCTGAGCATGCATCTAATAAACCTGGAAGCACAGCAGAAGACTGATACTGTTTTCTTTTTAAGGGAATTTGTGGTTTTAAGACTAATTAGAGTTTTGTACTAAATTGCCTACTGCTGTAGAGTTGTTGCTGGAACCTGCTGACATTTTGAGCTATAGACCAAGAACTGCAAAGTATGTCACTTCTAGCTTGGAAGGCAGAGTTTCTTGGAAAGCCTTCAATTCATTTCTATATTGCTGTCCTGGTTTTGGCTGGGATAGAGTTAATTTTCTCCCTAGTAGCTGGTATGGTGCTGTGTTCTGGATTTAGGATGAGAATAATGTCGACAGCACACTGATGTGTTAGTAGTTCCTAAGCAGTGTTCATAGGAAGTCAGGGACTCTTCAGCCTCTCATAATGCCCTGGAGTGAGAGGAGGGGTGTGGGGTGGGCACAAGAAGCTGGGAGGGGACACAGCCGGGATAGCTGACCCCAACTGGCCAAAGGGATATTCCGTATCGTGTGATGTCATGCCCAGTATGTAAACTGGGGGGAAAGCTGGCTGTGGGCCGCTGCTCGGGAACTGGCTGGGCATTGGTCAGCGTGTGGTAAGCAACTGCATTGTGCATCACTTGTTCTGTATATTCTACTTCTGTTATCGTTGTGATTATTATTTTCCCTTCCTTTTCTGTCCTATTAAACTGTCTTTATCTCAACCCACAAGTTTTACCTTTTTTTCTGATTCTCGCCCCCATCCTGTGGGGGAGTGGGCGAAAGGCTGTGTGGTGTTCAGCATCCTGCTGGGTTAAACCACGACAGTGGCCACAGTTCAAACACGGGAAATTCTTCCTTCTAAGGTAGGGAGCACCGAGATCTTCTTGATCTAGCTCCGCTTTCTGCCAAATGTTTTAAAGATGGTAGTGAATTTAAATTGGCATTCACATGTTTCCCTCTGTGTGTCCAATAATGAATCCAGTTAGTTTTGGATGATAAATATAGTGGAACAGAGACTGTCATGAGAGCAAGGTATCTTTCCTGTTGTGATGCCTGTTGGAGCACCGCATCCCGTTTCCGCTGCTGAGTTTATACCGCAGTGTGACAGCGAAGGGCATTTTGTTTGTTATCTGGTGGCTTACGAAGTTTTGAATACCTCTCCTACCATCTCCGGAGGACGTGCCACCCAAGCCACTTTGTCTCAGTTTTCCTTTATGACAAAAGATGAATCCACTGAAGTAACGGAAAGAAATTGTCTGTGCCCAGGAGGACAGAGATGTCCGTTTCTTCAGTGTGAAGTTCATATGTTGTGTCACTGCGTACATGTCAGCCACAGAAATTCCTTTACTTTTGTGCTTTCACTGACTAACTTCGACCTGTAATACCTGATAGATCAGGGTGCCCGAGGGTATGAAAACAGGCTGTGACTTTTCAGAATGAGGAAGGGTGCTACAGTCCTTCCCTTTGGTCCTGCTTTCCCTCTGGCTTATTTTAATCATCTCGAGGCTCTGCTTAGTAATAAACAGCTGAAGGTAAATGGCCAGCAGAGGCCAACAGATGAGGAAAAATGCTTCCCTGAATGAGGGAGAGCATGAGGGGAGGGGAGGCCGCTTCCACGGTGGCCAGTGGGAGGCAGGGAATCGGGAGGGAGAAGCCTGGCAGCGTTATGTCCGTTTCCCCTTTCTTTATTCTGTCCCCTGGCCTTCTTTAACGGTGACTGTCTTTCCTGCGCCTGCCAGACACTTCTACAGGGTGAAGTAAGGGCAGAGACACTCCTCTAGCCATGGGCAGAACTGTCCGGGGTGACACAGAGCCATGCAAGCTGTAGGCAAGACAACTCCCGACTCGTCCGTCTTGCATGCATTGCTGGGGTGTACCTTGAGGTCCAGTGGGGCTCTAAAGGATGCTGGCACTTTTCAGTTACAAAATTTGTGGCAATTCAGAATATTTTAGGTAGGAAACGGTTTCATTCCTAATATTAGCTCAGGGAAGAAATGGAATATGATGCTTCCCTGGGTCCAGCGTTAGCTAGTTTATGAGTTTGTGATATGGAAGAAAAATCAGCCTTGGATTTATTGGTAGAAGCCACTGTTCTTTTCCCATATGTTGTACAGAATCAGGAGCACATTCATAACAGGGTTAGCGAAGTGCATGCTGCAGGGTAGGGAGGGTAGTATTTGGCTGGGGCAACTTGATCCCAAAGGTAGAGGAAGAATTGATTTCTGCAAATACAGGTATGTGGTGTTGCAGGCTGCTTCTCACAGGTTGACTGATACATGACATCTGATGGGATGCTCAGAAGTCTTTCTGTGAGTGTGTGCCTGGACTTGCAGCATAAGTCATGACTTCGCAAAATGGATTCTTGGGGGCTGTAGGCTACTCGCGGTGCTGATTCAGAACCCATATTTAAGGGCTCAAAGCTCTTGGAAAGTGTGAGGTGGGGGGGAAGTGCTGTGGGGAAATTGCTGTTTGAGTGATCAGTGTGACAAGCAATTTGGGGATTTAAGTTCATATTGCACAAGTTTTGGTAATATTCCTTTTGTTTTCTATGTGCTACTGACAGGGTAAGGAGGGAGACAACTCAGTTCTTCATTTTCTTGACCCATGTGAATACCTTTGCTCGTGTAGATATATAACTTGTATTTTTTGTGATCACAATATGTAGTGTGATAAGAAACTCAGTAAAAATAAAAAGTGCTGCCACCACAAACTGATCAAGAGCAGATTGATGCAAAGGGAATTTAAGCACTTGAGATTTAACTTGTTTAATCCTATAGATGCATCCAAGTTGTCAGGATAGCTACTAAACACCTCCCACAGTTCTTGTTTTTCTTTCATAATTCCATTTGCTACCCACAAACCAAGAATACCAAGAACTGCTTATCACAGCCTCTGGAAAAGAATATCAAGAGGATTAGTATGAAATTGTAGACGTTCGTTGCAAAGGGAGCAGCTATATGAAAGTACTGAGAACAAAATAGTCACAAAAAGCCAAGGTCTGAGCATGTTATTAAAGTTAATTCATGGGTAGCACCAGGTCTAAAGCTCACCGTTGCCTTCAGGCTTCAGTGTGGGAAGCTTGGGTTTCCTGTTAATGACAGAGTATGACCTAGATACCACAATAAGCATTAGGACCTCCTGGTGCTGATATGGTCATACCACAGCTTGTAAGCTATTCATACATTTAAGTCTGTTATCAACATGACATGTCAAATGCTATTTCCTGAAAGAGGTAACTGTGACATGTATAAATTATATGGTTATCTTCACAGTAAATATTAAAGTGATTTATAAAATTTGCTGATGTATCTTGATAAAAATGGGAGCTGTGGAAATTTTGGTGTTGGCTTTGTCCTTATTTTTTGTTATGCTTTTTGGGATTGGTGTGGTTTGTTTTCAGAGGTTTCGGTATGTTTCTTTTTTATTTCTTTCTTTTTTTTCCAGGTGTGTTTATGATCCTGGCTTGTAAAGGTCTAAATTTGTTTCTTTTATTTTTTAGAAAGTTCAAATAGATCGAGCAGTTTTCATTCTGCTGCACTAGCAAGAAGCTTAGAGATCTGAGGGCGATAACAGGTGAAGAGATGCAGCCTGCAGGTGGTTTTGATGGTTTTCAGAATCAGTTTAATGAAAGTGTGTGGTGAGCGTTGAATGTACTGATGAAAGTCATTTAGAGTTACATGTGCATGTCAGCTCACAATTGCACTGATTGAGACTTAAATGTAACTCTGCAAGACTCTCTTGAAAGACTAATTAAAGAAATAACAAGGCTGAAGGGAATGTTTTGGGATTATTTACTTAAAGAGAAAGCACCTTTACATAATTTCCTGTAGAGTTGTTAATGTTTTTACAGATTCTTTGGTGGTCTGGGATTATTTTTTTTGGGGGGGGTATTCTTTTAATATTATTTATTTATTTGCTTGCTTCCTATTTTCAAAGCAGACAGATTTATCTTGTTTGTCATCATTAAGTTCCTGATAATGCATGTCTCCTAATCAGTGTACTTATTTTGGGATTTCTTGCCCTTGAACTGGTGGTACTGCCAACCCCAAACCTGCAAAGTCCCAAGTTGCATGGGTATTGCAAGTGATGACTTTGGGGCTGGCTTTTAATTTTTTTTCACCCCCTTTAGGACTCATTTTTAAGCTCCTCCATGTCATCGTGAGGGTTGAAACTATACAAAAATAAAGACAATGTTTCATGTCAGGAGCATATACCCAACCACAAATATCAGTCGTCTTTTAATACTCCTGACTGTAATGAGTCTTTACAATACAGGGAGTTACCAGATGGTTCTAATTAAGACTGTGGGTATCTAGAGTAGAACCTAGATAAAAAGAGGTATTTCAATGAGGTGCCTGTATTGGGAAACCTGGAAGCCCAGTCATAGGTGATGGTCCAGTATTACAAATCTGCCGTGGGTCCTGCGTTCCTGAGAAATGAGGAATTGGTGTTAAAGACGTGTTGGTATTGGCTCAGAGTTGCTTAGTTATAGCATGGGAAGGAAATGATGGTATTTCTATAATGTTGGCAATGTTTTAACTGCTTGTCTTCAGGAATACCAAAGCAAATCTGCTGTTCGGCTTTCCTTTATAAAGTGCTGGATGAACTCGCAGGTTTGCAGCAGTAGGGGGTAAAGTCTTAGTATTGATGACATTCAGCAGGATACACGTTCAGTAATTGCACGAAGCAATCTCAGAGCAGGGGATGGTTACAGCAGGTGTCATTTTGGTCCCAAAGAAAAGTGCTGCTTGGAACAGACCCGGCACAAAGGAATTTGCTTTGGCAGGCCCTACCCTATGGATCTATATTCACAGACCACTGCCTGTTCTTCTACTGGTTTGGGGGGGCAGCTGAAGGAAATCCCTTTGCTTTCTGATGCTATGAAATAACATTGGATAGCATTAAAAATTCAGAACAGGCTTAAAAGATTTCATAAAATGAAACTTACGGTAAAGAAACTTAGGTACAATTAAGGCTGGCTTTGTAGCTCATGGGGGAGCGAAGAGGGATATGACCTGTAAGCATGCTGTGTAAAGCATGAGTTCTGTCTAGTGTTTTAAATCACTGAAGTCACCCGCATCTTGATACACCAATATATGTCATTATTACTTCAGTCTTGATTGTTCAGGAAGACACAAATGAATTAAGTTGCCACTTGCCATTATTTTTCAATCGCCTAAAGCAGATTAAATGAGCCTGGTTTACAAAGCTTGTATCATGCCTGTTTTGGAACTGTTTGCTAGAGTGCCACATTTATGTTAGTTCACTGCACGCAGTTGTGCTCAGAATTTATGGATAATTGGCTGGGCTTTCAAAGCGCTCTCTAAAAATATCTGCACACAGCAAGAGTTTTCTCTGTGTGTACGTGCATGTGGATTGCAGCTAAGTTTCAGCTTTTCCTGTTGGTCTCTGCAAAATGAGCAGTGCCTTTCTTTACGCTTGATCACATTCCCACAGAGTTGAAGATCAAAGTATTATACCAAGCTGTAAGAATATGCCTGATCAGGACATCTTAGCTCCTGCTCCACAATAGTAATCAGACTTGGTTTGGTAGTTGAGCAGTGCTGTTAATACTTCTGTATTCTGCTCCTTTTTTTTATGGTTATCAGTGAAGGGATTGCTGTTTTCTGGGCAGACCTTTCATTGACACACAATGTATTCTCCCTGCAAGCTGATCAATGGTTATATTGAGGCAAACAGAAGTGTAATGCTTCGTGTATAAATGCAAATGAGGATATAAGCCTTGGATGTCTTGTCTTGTCTGGTTTACCACTGGCATATTGATTTATTTTGTAGCTGCTAAGCCTCCCCCCAAGCTTCCTCTACTGCTTTCAGTCTCCCCTTTATTTCTCTTGCCCAAACAGCAGTGAAAACTGCAGGATTTGTTGACACAACTGTTTGGCACTGATATGCAAAGCTTTGAATTTCCTGAAGACTTTGTTTCTCTATTCTTTTCATAAAAATCTGGTGGGGTTCTGTGCCTTCCCTTTTGCTTATTAAGTCACAGTTTAGGTACACTTTAGCTAGGAGAACAGTTGAAAGAACCCCTCTTTAGAGAGTCCTGTCATCTTAAGTAATGGAGACGACTCCAGAAAAAATTGAAACTCTTTGTAAATGGCCTGTCAACTGGAGAGTATGCAACTCTGCTCCCCCCCTTGCATTCCTGTAGGCAGGAACACAGACAAATGAGAAGGGTAAGAATCAAATATTTGACTTTCTCGTTGTTTATTCTGTTCCGTTTTCCATTTGTGTTCTGCTGGCTGTGTATCAGAAGAGTCCTGGCATAGGTCCAACTCAGCCAAGCTGTGTGTATTGGCTGTTGACTAGGAATAAATTTGTACAATAGGGAGACAAAGATAATGAGAAATGAGTTCTCTTGCGTGGATGATAGTATAGGTGCAGTTAATGCTTCAGGGTGTTTGCAGTCCCAAACAGACTGGCATTCCTCAGGAGACTTGTAGAGAGGCATTGAAGGCAAAGAAGACTAATCACAGTTTAGTAAAATTTTATGTGCATTATGGCTCTGTTTCGTGCTTTGCACATGATATGAAAGTATAGCTTGATCTAATCACTATGCATGATGTCCCACAAATAAGGTAAGAGCGTCTAAAAAGAATGGGTTTTGTGAGTTCATGGGCAAAAAAGCGATCACCACTTGCTTTTAGTTCTCACTCTGTATTGTTGTTAATACACAGAAACCAATTTTTAGGAGAAGTTAGTTTGCTGGTAGCCAACTGATGTTCAGTGTAAGTCATCCTGTTTGCCAGCATTTTGCATATGCTTCTGGCTGTGTTTCTAAGTGGCTGACTTTGGGTGGACCAACCTGTCCAGAAAAGGAAGACTTTACTTCCCCACTAAGAGGTCGCTGTACATAAAATGACCCAGACTTTCTGTCTGCCAGTAGTCTGCCTGGGATGTGTCTGGTTTTGGATAAATAATGAATGCCTTTAGGGAGAGCATGTGATGGGAAGTGTTTGATGCAGCGTAGAGGAGGCTGTAGGATATGTCTGGAGTATGCAAGAGGAATGGAAATGCACTGAGGTAAATAGTTAGGTATGCAGCTGCCAGAGAGAAAAGAAAAGATCCTGCCAAAACAAGATAAACAGCTTTCTGAGCTCAGTCATCTGCGCAACCTGCACTGGTTGATAATGAAGACTACACATCATCTTCATAAACCGCTGCTCCTCAGAAGAACAGAGTATTTACATCCAAGCTCTTCCAAGGAACTTGTTTTGAAATTTGTCTTACTTGTAACAATTGAAACTCTCTCCATGATCTACATTTGAAAACTAAGCATTTGATTTGAGATTGAGTAAGAGGCTTCAGTCAGTTCGAAACCAAATGTCATCTTTACATTTCTGTTGTACTGAAAATTAATTTAAAAACTAATTTTGTTCAGCTTGAGAAAAATCACTTGTATTATTAGAACAGAATTAGAGCTATTGTTAGAGTGTTGTTACTATTCCAACGTATTTGCTCCCTCCTGGACTGACTAGCAAAAATCAGTTTTTACACAATGCTGCCTGTCACTAGTGTCCATATAGTGGTGTCTAACTGAAAACTTCTGGTTTGACTGTATGCAGTCCTTGGTCACTTTTTCACATACAGAGGCAATGGGCTTGGAGCAGCTCTGTGAGTAACAGTCAGTTGACTCTAACCAGGACAGCAGCCTCCAGCTCTGAGAAGGACACAGAGGTTATAGACAAAGGGAGGAGGCACTGGTATGAGGATGTGACAGTTCTGAGCCTTTTTAACACCTTAGACCCTTCAAGTGAAGACCAGTGCTGGCTGCCTTTGGAAATTACCGTGGTGCCTTTCAGGCGACACTGCGTCTGTCTTGCTTTAACCGCTGGCATGGGTCACCTTGCTGTTAAACTGTAAGTCTGTGATTGGAGCACATCAGGCATGTGGCCGTGAAAGAACTGCTAGGGCACCTTGTCTCTGCTTCTACAGTCATTTTTGTATAAAGAGGCGGCACTGCTGTGACCTGCACTAAGGACTTCCCTTGGCACATCAAGTCAAACACGTTGAGAAGTCCAGAAAACCATCAGCACCTGCGAGGAGATGAACCGGTCAGTATTGGGCACAAAATCAAGATGGGGGAGGTTTGCTCCCTGTTTCTTTCAGAGCTGTGATCAGAAGAGCTGTTCGTGGGGAGTCTGCAAACAACACAGACTGTGCTGCCATGGGCTTGCTCATCCAGCAAGCACGTTGCTGTGAGTGTTCAGTGGCGCACAGCGCCCACCCAGTGCTTCATGCTGCAGTAGTGGCACAACCACCCCTTCACTGTGTTAGCTCTTCCCAAAATGCACCTACCACGATTGCCAGGAGCAGGGAGGATGTACTTGCCTGTTCAGTGGCAGGAAAAAGAGTTTATACTACGTTACTGTATAGTATAGCACACTATACCTGTCCTAACTCCAGTACTGATGTACTTGCTTGAAGTTAGGAGCCTAATTTTTTCACCAAGTGCAAAGTGAAAACAGCAAGAAATTTTGGATTTCCTCCATTCATTAGTATCCAGCTTGTATAACCCTTACAGTTAGTGAGTGGATTATAGTGAATGCCTTCCCCAGCAGGCTAAGAGTGATTCTGGCTGATAGTATTCTCCTGCTCTCTCTTGAAGCTGAACCAGAATTAGCCAAAGGCAGGCAAGATGGATCCTGACTCTGAAGCATTTAGGATGATGGAGGAAAACTGAGACTTTGTTCCCTAGTTATTTTTTTTTTGATCTGTGGTGATTTATTAAGATATAACATGAGCACATTCCAGCTTCAGCCTACTGATCAGAGGACTCAGCTTGAGGCAAGTTCTCTTGTCTCTTTTCTGAATCGTTCTGTGATTTCTGCATGCCTGAGATGCTCAGATCCAAGCAAGTGTTGTTAACCTGATTTGGCCAAGAAGTAACTTGCCAAATCTGTGATCTGGCTGAGAGGTGACTCAGATGGGACTTGGAAGATGCAGGTTCAGACCTATCAGACTGAGCAGAGCCTGAAGTCCAGGGCCTCTTACCCGCTCTGGGGTGAGCATACTGCCCACAGGGGTATTGACCCAAAGGTGGGGTTGCACACACACACACACGGAGCCCCTACAGTTTCATGCTTTCAAGTTTCATGCTTTATGTACCAGTAACACTGGTACTGGTAACAACATGGTTGGCTCTCGCTTGTCAAACTACTGAGGGGACTTTGCAAGTTTCTTTGCGCTTTGGGAGTCAGTTCACCTTTCCCTGTTTGCCATCACGATTCCACCCTCTTTCTAAATCTGTGGGTGGGTTTTTAAAATCTTTTTCTAAATTAGTTTTCCACTTAGTGTAGATGGGTGATAATGCCAAGTCTGTTACTATATAGTATCTTGCACAGACCAATTTGATGTAGCCTGCAGGTGGCAAGTTGAAAACTGCTGTTCTAGGAAAAGTCAGGTCAAACAGGCCAGTTATTTACTGGGAGATTTATTTGCCAGTAACAAAGGAAAGGTGGTAACTTCGGTATCTAACAGGTAGACCTGTTTCTCAAACTAGATATGATCCCAAATCCTCTGCTTAAAGGTTCAGGTCTACAGTTAGTTTGGTCTACAAGAATGTATTTGCTTCTTGAGTTTGTGTTGTGGGTTGACTGTGGCTGGATGCCAGGTGCCCACCAAAGCCGCTCTATCACTGCCCCCCTCAACTGGACAGGGGAGAGAAAATATAACAGAAGGCTTGTGGGTCGAGACAAGGACAGGGAGAGATCACTCAGCAATTACCGTCACGGGCAAAACAGACTTGACTTGGGGAAAATTAATTTAACTTATTACCAATTAAATCTGAGTAGGGTAATGAGAAGTAAAACCAAATCTTAAAACACCTTCCCCCCACCCCTCCCTTTTTTCCTGGGCTTAACTTCACTCCCCATTTTCTGTACCTACTCCCTGCCAGCGGTGGTGCAGGAGGATGGGGAATGGGGGTTGTGGTCAGTTCATCACATGTCTCCACTGCTCCTTCCTCCTCAGGGGCAGGACTCCTCACACTCTTCCCCTGCTCCAGCGTGGGGTCCCTCCCACAGGAGACAGTCCTCCACAAACTTCTCCAACGTGGGTCCTTCCCACGGCCTGCAGTTCTTCATGAACTGCTCCAGCGTGGGTCCCTTCCACGGCGTGCAGTCCTTCAGGAACAGACTGCTCCAGCGTGGGTCCCCTGCAGGGTCACAAGTCCTGCCAGAAAACCTGCTCCAGTGTGGGCTCCTCTCTCCATGGGTCCCCCAGTCCTGCCAGGAGCCTGCTCCAGCACGGGCTTCCCACAGGGTCACAGCCTCCTTCGGGCATCTACCTGCTCCGGCGTGGGGTCCTCCACGGGCTGCAGGTGGAGATCTGCTCCACCATGGACCTCCATGGGCTGCAGGGAGACAGCCTGCCTCACCATGGTCTTCCCCACAGGCTGTAGGGGAAACTCTGCTCCAGCACCTGGAGCATCTCCTCCCCCTCCTTCTTCACTGACCTTGGTGTCCACAGGGTTGTTTCTCTCACGTGTTCTCACTCCTCTCTCCAGCTGCTGAAGTTTTTGTTTGGGTTTTTTTTTTTTGACCCCTTCTTAAGTATGTTATCCCAGAGGTACTACCACTGTTGCTGATAGGCTTGGCCTTGGCCAGCGGTGGGTCTGTCTTGGAGCCGGCTGGCATTGCCTCTGTTTGACATGGAGGAAACTTTGAGCAGCTTCTCAGAAGCCACCCCTGTAGCCCCCCACTGTCAAAAACTTGCCATGCAAACCCAATACAGTTTGTCTTGTTCAATTTTTCAGAACAGTTGACGAGATTTCACTGTAAGATCAGTGATGGAACAATTGGTTTTTTATTCAGAGAAACTTTTTTCCTCCCACTTGCTGGGCTCTCTATTTGATGCAGTTTTAAAATACTGTATTTCTGTTTTGGCAGGTGAAAACATTGACAGGACAAAAGAGTTTGGAAATGTATCTTAACATTATTAAGAAAAATTAGCAGGAAAAATATACATGGTTTAAAGGGTTTCTTTACTGAAATTACTTACCTGATAATGGATTTTGGATATTTTATCAATTAGTGACTAATCATGATGCCACTGGTATGTAAGTTCTTTCCCTATTTTCCTTTCTTTCTCCGCCCCACCCCCTTAGGCAGGAAGATCCACCGAGACCTTTTTTGCTG
The DNA here is from genome assembly GCF_929443795.1 of Astur gentilis. NCBI lineage: Eukaryota > Metazoa > Chordata > Aves > Accipitriformes > Accipitridae > Astur > Astur gentilis. The sequence goes on from NC_064882.1 coordinate 12,504,087, forward strand.
CACCCATGCTTGAGGAGCTCTGATGAAGAAGTAAGATTCCTGCAAAAATGTTCTCAAATTCTGGTGTATTGTCTCCTACCCTCAAAGGATGTCCAGTCTGTCAGCTTGCGCATAGTCCTTGCAGAAATACTTGCAACAAAAGGTAGATCAAAGATCAGAGATGATTAACCTTTGTACCTGTACAATATTAGTAATTACAGACTTCATTATGTATAAGTCTTGATGCTCTGCTTTTAAATACTGAAATTTAATTTCTGTGATAACCAGTAAGGCACTTCATATTCTCAAAATCAAGGATATACTTACTTGACTCTCCTGACTTGATGCCAGGCTGTTTAGCACCTTTCAGGATAGAAACACAATTTGTCCATTCCATTCTTCTATTATTTTTTTTTTTTTTTTTTCAGAGGAACACTTTTGCAGTCTTCCATGGCATTATTTTTAGTGATTAGGTGAATAATTCTGGCCTTTTATTCAGATATGTAGAATCCATAGACTTAAGGATGTGATTATGACTGAATCATGATACCAGGTTTAATTAATCTTTTTAGATTTTGATTTATCCAGTGTGGTTTTTTAATTCAGGGTTTTCTATTTTGCTTTTTATTTTATCAGCTACACTTTAATCTGATTATAAATATACTAGTCATTTTTTTTATGTCACTGAAGTCAAATTCAGAAATGATGAAATCTCAAGTATATTATGCTATTCAGTTTACTTTTAATTTTCATTTATAGTGGTTGTAATGTCATAGCCTTCAAGGCAGACAGCAGAAAGAACAAAAACACTTGGAATTTTCCAAATAGAGGTCAGCTTTGTTAATGTACATCAATTTGTGTAATAGAATAAACAAACAGTTTTATCAAGAAGGTACATCCAATCTCAAATGTACTATGTAGTCCGGAAGACTGGTTTTGGATTTTTACCAACTTGCATATTTATTTTTGCCTTTTATCTGCAGTTTTCTTTTGAAGGACAGCAGTTATTCTTCAGCATAAGGATTTTGTTTTAAAATATTTTTCCTCTCCAGTACTGAAACCAGCGGTGGAACTGCTGAGTGATCCAGATTATATTAACCGAATGTTACTCAGCCAGCTGGAGTACAGAGAACAGATGAATGAGCATCAGAAGAAAGACTACACATATGCTCCTTCTTATGAGGAGTTCATCAAGCTCATTAACAGCAGCTCTGATGTTGAGTTCCTGAAACAACTGAGGTATTTAATGTTTCACTGTAGCTCGTTCAAAACTAAACATGCTTCTTTTGCCAGCCCATTACTGAGATTTGAATGAATTGTGATTTTTTCTTTTTAAATTCAATTTTAGATTTCTTTTTCTTTTGGTGAAGCAGAGACAGTAAGGATGATAAGCCACAACATTCGATAAATCTCTAATATAGTTAGCTTTTTAGATCGGTGGCAGAAAATGTTAAAAAATTCCACTTAGTAGTATGCTGGAGGTGACTGTACTGTTGAAAGGCATACAAGACCCTTATTTACAGCTTGCCTCTGTGGAGTTAGATAAAATAATATGTTGGATTTCCACTAGTGTGTAGTGATCTCCTCATTATCTTTATGAAGTATGGCTGGCCATGGTGGTCTGATGACTGAACCATAGCGACCCTATGGACACTGGGCATTCAGAGCAGGTTGCTGTGATTCTTTTGACATGGAAAGAGGGGTTTGAGTTCCAGCACTTTTTACCACTGGATCAGAGGTTTTCCTGAACTGTTGCAGGGAGGCGTTTCCCAGTTGCATCCTTCTTAAACATGTTAATGACATCTGAAGAATTCCTTAAAGACCGATAAAAACCCCACTGAGCTGCTACATATCATGAGTTTGTTTGATATTCCTCTTTTCGAGTGCAAACAGCACCTGCTCACTTTCATACTAACTTCGCCCCCCCCACCCCATCTCATCTCTTTTTCCTTCCCTCTTTCCTCATATGAGATACAGCTTGCATCTCAAGCCTGCTTGCCCAAGTACAAGATGTTTACGCTTGCCTTATCTTTATAGCTGAGCTGTTTCTCCTCTGATCTCTGGTGTGAGTGAAAGGATAAGGAGCAAGTGACTGGGAAGCAGGCAGCAGAGATACTGCTGCTGTAGGATCTCCCTAGCTGTCCTTGAGTTGGTTTTGCTGAGCACATCAAAGCTTTGGAGGACTGTTGAAGCCATTTCCAGAGTGTTTGTTCTAATCTGTTACCACCAGCCAGAACTGGTATTTTTTCCTCTTCCCTGACTCCCTTCAACTGCTGCTGCAGGTCAGCTGTCTCTCTTCCTAAATGGCTGCAGCAACATCTGAAGGACACAAGCACAGCGATCCCATTTGGTGCACTGTCATTTGTTGTGACCCAGACCTGTTAGACTCGGCTTGATCAGGCCAAGTGAGGGTTTACTGAGATGGAGTATGTGGGCTGCATAAATAACATCTTACTTTCTCTTGTTCTTCTCTTTGTTTCTGAAACCACTTGCATTTCTGAGATAGAAAATGCATTTAGGTGACGGCGTTGCTTGGCTACTTGCTGTTCATCTGCTGTAAAATTTGCTCTTTGCTCTGAGCCAGCGTGCCTTTCCTGAGAGCAGAAATTAGTCTCTATTAAACTCTGTCTAAAACCTAATTGACATCATATTTATTAGCATAATCACACTAATGGATGTGCTTGTTTTAAAAGAAACCCAACTCTTCTGTTGTTGTTGTTCAGGCACATTAATGCTCAATGTGCTCTCTTTTTAGCTGATAGGTCGCTTTAAATTGTGTTCTCTAATATCAGATAGCAAATTTGCTTTATGAGGTAATGTGGTTTTGGCTGCACTTAGGTTTTTCCTTTCTAGCCTGTGGAGTCCAACTACCATCATCTTGAGATGTGTTCCTCTGCACCCTACATAATGTTGATCAGTCTGAGCTGATCAGTATTTGAATGGAAAATGTCTAAGAAAATGTATCTTCTTTTCAAAGAGAAATAGTATTTGATTTTGGAGTCAGTGCTCATCCTTCCTCTGTTTACATAGAGCCAGTCTCTGGGAAGGTGGGTAAAGAGCGTTCCCCTGCGGGAGGAGGGATTCCTGTTTTGCTTGTTCTCTACCACTGTGGGAGCACCTGGAGAGATGGGCCAACCTGTAGTCATCTCAGTTCCGTAGTGTATTTTGCAAAGCTTTCATCATTTACCAGTAAAAGTTTACAGATTTATGTCAAGGAAACAAAACAGTGGTCCCTATATGGATGGGGGGGATGGGGGAGGAAGGTGATATTTTAGATCAACAAACTAAATGATATTTCGGGTTGTAAATCACAACAGTGAAATCCAGGAAAATCTATAAAAATGAAATTAAAGAGGAGGAAACAAACAAGCCATTGTGCAGTTACCACTGAGGAGCACAACTAGAGTCTGTCGGAGTGACGGGAGTGAGGAGAATGCTTCCAGTTCTCTTCCTACAACAAATAAATTACTGGCATGTTGTACTTAAACATGTTTCCCAGTTAGATGCTATTCTGGGTAATAGTATTCTGTTTATCAAAAATTCCTTTTCTTGGTTTTAATTGGAAGTCATTTTTCAGTGCCTGTTCTAAGCCAGTGCATGGCATGCATGAACTGTAAGCCTCCTTCTACTCCTACTCCTGATGTTGCCATGTAACATCTTGGTAAAGAACAGATACAAGTAGTAACAATTTTCAGTGTAGGCTTAGCTTTGAGGGAGATTTATCCCAAAGCACTACAGTTGCTGGGAGACTTTTTTTTTTTCCCCCCCAAACATTCCAGCCATGCTTTATCTTTGCAGATTAATTACTATCTACTTACTAAAATAAACATAAAATACATTGCTCAAAGAAAGAGGCCATGAGGCACTGATAAACAATTTCTCAGACTCTTGATGGACTGTAGTCAAGAAAGCTCAGGTTTCTGGGTGCTCCTCCATGTATGCACATGATGTTGCAGGAGAGAAATCCCATAAGGATCCTTCCAGACTGATTTCATTAACAGAGTTTTGCTAGGCTTTCTTGTGATTAGAACTAGGTATTTGTTATGGGGTAAGTAGGGAAAAATCCCTCGCTGGATCAGCAGAAACCTGTGGCTGAAGGATGTTGTTGCTCTTGGCCAGGAAATCAGAAAAGAGTGGGAGGCTGTGTGTGTGGGATCTCCTTGTAAGAAAGTGTCCCAGCTCTCTGCCTTGCAAATAGCTCTCCCTGAAAGGCTAATACAGTACTGGGATTTTCCAAATATTTTTTCTCTCCTTGCTTAGAAGGGTTACTGTAAGAAGAAATACTGTATTGATTTTCTGCATTGCTTTTATGGCTTCTATTTCTAGAACTTTTTTAAATGTTGCAGGAACTACTTATTAATTTTGGAGGTACTTTTGAATTCACGGTTCATTAATATCTGTAGTGGGCCTCTAACATTTGGTCACTTTACCTCTTAGCAGAATTTCTCTCTATTGCTTTGTGGAAACATCCCTTTCATTTTTATACAGGACATTTGGGGAAGTGATGTTTGTTTTCATAAAAAATTATTTGCTGATTTCCAAGGAGCTATTTTGTTTGTGTTGGGGTTTGGGGTTTTTTTCTCTTTTCATACATCTGCTTTCCGAAAATCTGGATTTGTACGGGGGGGGAAAAAAACCCAAACCAACAAAGCTTCCAGAGAAGGGACCATTGCGTGGTTACCTATGAACATTTTTCAAAGTCACTCTTTACAATGTTTATCTTCATTGTTGCTTATCATGAAGGGAGGCAGAGTTTTATTCCTGTTTTATCAAGTTTCCACAAAATGTGTTGTCCCTATTTCTTTCAAGAAGAAAAAAATAAACAGTGAAATTTCACCTTCATTTCCCCTCAGATTTAAGTTAGCATGTATAAAATGGAAGTCTGCTGCAAATAAGGGAGAAAAAATGAATTCTTCCATGTCAGATGTGAAACAAATTTACTTGCTCTGTCAGAAGACAACTAGAGATAAAGGACATGATGAGCTAAAAACATAGCTGAGAATAAATAGTGATAGGGAAATAAACTGGTGGATAGTTTTCATTCTGCTTTCAAGATCAGCATTATATTTATCCTGTTATTTATTAGTATAGCAGCAAAAGGTCACTACACAATTAATGGTAAGAAGGACCATTATCGCTGACTCTGTCATCTTTTACTTAAGAAATGAGGGAAAGGGATGAATATAACAAAGAACATGGAAGAGATAAGAGTTGGAAGGTAGAAGTAATGTGGATGTGAGCCCATGATTGGTCCAGTTTATCAAGTACAGTTCACTTCTTGAAAATAAAATCAGTGCATCACATTTAAAACTTCCTTAGATGTTTACTTACCGGCACCACAGAATATGTGGCAGCTGGAATATTTGGAACAGACTTTCAGGGAGAAAGGGTCATGGTCTGACGCTGTAGCTAGGGTGGTGTTTCTGTGGTGCAGTGTTGTACAGCACTCTCATTGAGTAGTTACAGCCAGAGCCCAGTGCTTAGGAAGAACAGACTAAATAGCATCTTTGAGGATGTAACTCGGAGCTTCTCCCTTACTTAAGGTAATCTAATGAAGAACAGAAAAAAAGAGATGCTGTATTTTACAGTATTGATAATGAAAACACGTAAAACCATGAGTGCAAACAAATGGGAGTAAATTTGGAATGAAAGAAGTTGCAAGGTAAAAGTGGAAACTACCTTCCATGTGCAGTATTTACTTGGTTGTCTGTACCTTGTTTGATAAATTCATGTTTACAGTTACCTTAGAACACCGGAGTGAGCTGAATGAGTGTTGTTTGTAACGCATTTACAGATGACATAAAAAGTCCAAGTGAGCTGTCCAGCATGATTTGAGAGGTCTGTGTCTGGGCAGGGAATTAACTGTGGGACTTCTATGCACCAAAATACCACCCTCACTATGGGGCTGTTCTTCTGCTGAAGGACTAGGCAAGAACTGTGGTGGTTGGTGGAAACAACCAAAATAGAGTAATGCCAAAAGGACGTAGGGTTAGAAAAATCAAAGTTTGCAAACAGGTTCTCAGGTTTCAACTTGGTAATTGGAGGAGTTGGGTAGAATACAGATTACTGCAGAAAAAACCCCAACTGCCTCTGGAAGTGTAGTTCTGAGTGAGCGTATGCTCTGTGTGTAGAACTGTATGTCTACACAAAGAGGCAGAGACAATCAAAATCCTGAAAGAGTTAGAGGAGGCAAGAGGAATGGGGGGAATTGAATAATGTTGGTCAAAGAAGTATACATGGAAGAAGGGGAATATATTTTAAGGGTTATAGACGCTTTCTTAAACAGAGAATAAGTAGTCATGGAAATAGCAGACTTTCTAGGAGGTTTCAGCCTTCATCTAGGAGTTAACTTAATAGATGAGGTTAGGGAACTCCTGCAAGAATGAGTTAAATTCCCTAGAATACTTGCTTTATTACTGTCCTGGTTTCAGCTGGGATAGAGTTAATTTTCTTTCTAGTAGCTGGTATAGTGCTATGTTTTAGTTTTAGTATGACAAGAATGTTGATAACACACTGATGTTTTCAGTTGCTGCTAAGTAGTGCTTATACCAAGTCAAGGACTTTTCAGCTTCTGATGCCCAGCCAGCAAGAAGGCTGGAGGGGCGCAAGAAGTTGGCACAGGACACAGCCAGGGCAGCTGACCCAAACTGGCCAAAGGGGTATTCCATACCATGAGATGTCATGCCTAGTATAGAAACTGGGGGGGAGGAGTTGGCTGGGGGGGAGGGGGGCGCAGATCGCTGCTCGGGAACTAACTGGGCATTGGTCAGCAAGTGATGAGCAATTGCATTGTGCATCACTTGTTTTGTGTATTCCAATTCTTTTAATATTAGTATTGTCATTTTATTATTATCACTATCATCATTTCTTCCTTTCTGTCCTATTAAATGGGCTTTATCTCAACCCGCGAGTTTTACTTTTTTTTTTTCCTGATTCTTCCCCCCATCCCACTGGGTGGCGGGGAAGTGAGCAAGTGGCTGTGTGGTGCTTAGTTGCTGGCTGGAGTTAAACCATGACAATTACCAGTATTAATAGCTGCCAGAGTAAGTGCACTGAGAGGGATTGGAGTGTTTGTTACAACCAGAACTTTGATGTTTATGAAAGATTTAACTGGCAGTCATTTTCTTTGCTGAGTACATGGTGTTTGTTAGTTACAAGATTGGTTTTACTTAAAATTCAGTTTACTAACTGCAGCTGTCTTCCATTATGTATGGTGTAGTTTTAGGTTTTAATTATTCTTGGAGTGTAGTACTTTAGTGTTTTACTTATTTTAGTGTAATACTTTTTTTTTTCTTCTCCCAAGTTATATATGCTCCACATATGTATTGAGTGCATTAGCTAGAAGAACCTTGCAGACAGCTCCTTGCTTTTGAACTGAATTCCCATGCTAGTTTCCTACAGAAAACTTCTATTTAATGTTAAGAGCGTGACTTTACATTGTGTTCACTGAGTATTACTAACTGGCTGTGTGCAGCACCAGCAGTTGGGAGAAGAGGGCAGTATTATTGTTAGCTGGATGTTTTCCTTTCCTTTCAAGATAACCTTTTTTTCCTACTCTGCTCCATATGCACACTGCTCCTTAGGTTGCAGGTACACTGAGAAATGACTGTTTCTAGGTGAGGAAGAGGTAGAAGTGGTTTGGTTTTTATAATTTCTTAAGTGTGCTGTATGAAGAACATGTTGTAAAAAATTAATATAATCTGTGTTTGTTTTTTTTTCTTCTCTCCTCCCTCTTTGCCCTTATCCCCTATTGTTTTTAAAACTAGGTATCAGATTGTAGTGGAAATAGTTCAGGCAACCACAATCAGCAATATTCCCCAAGTGAAGAGGCAGAAAGGTAAGATTCCATTTTGTTAAGTCACATCTGTTGTTTTCATTTTGAAAAGCTGTTTGAACTCCCGACATACATATGCAATCAGTGTGTGTGGGATTTTTAGACAGATTTTAGGAATGCTATGCCTTTAGTATTTCAGTTATGTTTCATTTGTCTGATTCTTCCAGAAACTCACATGGTGTGATTATCCCCCCACCCCATCTTCATCTAAGCTGATGGATCATGAGAAAGGTCATATCTATGATGCATTTATTTTCAGAACTTGCTGCAACTAGGATTTTTGGCATTATAAATTCATATGCTGAGAACCTTGCTTCCTCTTTCTTTTTCACACAATCCATTCTTCAAAGTCTCAGTGTGTTCTCCTTTCAAAACATAGAAGAAGGAATGATACAGCATAATTGTCAGTCAGACTTTATTTTGACTCTTCATTGTATTATGGTTTTGTGTTGCAATACAGAGTGCTCTTAAATCCTTCTGCAGTGTTTTGGCAACATCTGCCTTTTAAAATGCACATGCATCTTACATTTGTACTTATGTATTAAATATATTGCTTTTTATGGTCTCAAAATGTACTGAAACTGTGGTATATCTTTAGGAGATTAAATTGCTGGCAAAATTACAGACCAAATTTTTGCTTGGACAGATGTACTTAAGATATATCAAAGCATAATAAAAAGGCAGTGGACAATATAAATCAGTTTGTAAACAAACAAATCTAAAGGATGTTGCTTTTAGGTTCTCATGTAATCTCTTATCTGTCAGGTAAAAAAAAAAATATCCTTTTCTAGCTCCTTGTATTACAAAGGAAAGCTTTTAAAAGTGATTCAAGTGTAATGAAAAATGTAGAAATGGAAAATAAATGTGCTGTGGGGTGGGGGTGGGGGTGAATCTTTGGGCGGTTGGAAGAGTTTAGGGTCCATGCTCAAGTTTATGAAAGTATAAGGTTGTCAACACTGATATGCCTTTTGTTTACATTCTAAAATAGAGCTAGATTTGCATTCCTGTAGGACAAATTGCTTGTGTCAAATCAAGGCAAAAGGAAAAGTAGGCACTGGTTTTTGCTCAAGTGTACATTACAGAAAGTGATATTAATATTTCTCAGATGAAAGTGAATTTAATGGAAAGTCTGCCTCATAAAGTAATAAAACAAGAACAGGGAAGTTAACTCTGAGTACATTATGAAAAATCAATCTTGTTAAGCCTGTATTTCCATTTGTGCTGCTATTGGTCTTTGTTGTGACAAGAATTGATTTAGGGAATGTTTTTATACAGTTGAGGTTCCTACAATTAATTACTGTCTTACTATCCTCATGTCTCACCTAGTTAACTATCCACTGTTCTAAACCCTGAACAGAAGATCTTTTTCTGAAGCTACAAGTGCCTGGTACTGCAGAATAGCTATAAAAAGTTTATTGCTATCTATTTGGCCAAAGTAGATGTGGTTCCGCTTACTCTGTGGTGAAGTTGGTTCTACATTTTTATGGGCTCTTGACTTCTACCTGTATTAAAAAAAAGCCAACAGAAATTCCACTAGCTGATGCACTGAAGTTTTGTGTTAAGGTATTGACTTTTATTATTAGTTTAGTTACATGACAACATCGTATGTCATTTAAGAGTTGATTACCACTGCTGGCTATATTAGCCAGTGGGACTATTGTGGCTAAACCTTTTATTTATTAAATAGCCAACAGTTATTCACATTATGCCTGAAGAAAAAGGTGATGTTTTGTTGCTTGACACGTGTGGAACAGTATGTCCAACAGAGGCATACAATACAATCTTACTATAGTTCACGCAAATTTAAGGCAGTCTTCTAATCTGTTTCAGTTATTCCACCAAGGGTTTTTATCTACAAAAAATTTTCAGACTCACTCTACGTACAGTAAACTTTAAGAAGGCTATCAAAACTGTAGAGGGTTAAAAGCTAGTTCTGAAGGCTTTTTTGTGTCTTGTTATTCCTGAAGTAAGTGGAGACGTATTTACTAATGTGGTAATGAATCTAACGTGTTCCTGAATTTTAGGAAGAAAAGTTTAAGGAAGGTAGCACAGCTTTTCTTCCTTAAAACAAAGCAAAATCAACAAAAAACCCAGTGCAGCTCACTGTTGGTACAAAGATCGTTGAACTTTTGTGGAACAGACCACCATATTACTTAGGTCACCTTTTGATGTTTCCCTTTCTGGATGCCACAGCATACTGCTACCCCTGCAACAGCTGGATTTCATGGTGAATAACTAAATGTAAGCTTTATGCAAAGTGGAAGTGTGTTTGCACAATCTCATTCTCTCTTCCTCTTTTTAATCTGTTCCCCCAGTACCTGCTGTGTACCCGTGACAATGCGTGGGAGCACGTCTGTTCGATGTATATGACGGTCTCCCCTTTCCTGCTAGAAAATGAGCTCTTGCTTTTTGTGTCATGGGCATCGCATAGCTTTGATTCCAGCCTGGCGAGAGGTAGTCTTACTGGTAGCTATTTCCTTTATCCTATGGCGAAGTTGGGTCCTGAAAATGCAACTGTGCCTGGGTGTTCAGCTAGAGCAGCTGAACTTTGGCTGGCCAGCAGTCTGTTGAGCCTGATATCCACTCTCAGACTATGACTAGAGCAAGTGTAGAATAATATGTACATGGATATAGCCTCAACCCTCATCGGTTTGAGGCACAGGAGCTTCCCAAGGCAGCATTTTCAATACAAAAAGGTACAGCCACAAATGTGAGGACGACTTAGTGCAGCAGGAGCGGCCAATACTCTGCAGCTGCGAGTGCTTAGCTACTAAGGAAAGTAAGTGTTGTGCGAGTATGTGACTAGTAATAAATATGCCTGAGCAGGATTGTGTACCTTTGCTGTTGGTTGAGGAGATATAATTAAGTCTAAAACAGAGCAAAAATATTTTGTTTCTAAAAAGATTATCTGTCTATTATTAAAGGATGAGTAGCCTGAGGACCAGGTTTCAGACTGATGACTTCTCATATGAGCTACAGTTGCCTGACTTCTTTTACTATTTTGTCTGGTGATACTGTAGTACACATTTAATGTTGATGCCCAGAGGGGTTGGAGAGGAAGGCTTGTCCCTCGGCAAGGGCAGCGTTCTTTATACTTGATTTAACTAGTGTTGGTGCCACCTATTGGCAGACTATTTAGCTGTTAGGGCCCTCTAATAAAAGCAGAAAGTACTTTAAAGTACTTTTAAACATCATTGTATTAAACCCTCTGTGTTAAAAAATGGCATGTTATAGGGCCTTTTTTCTTTTCAGATTTCTATCGCTTGAATCTTCTGGCATGTGAGCATAGGAGAGTAAACGAAAACATACAAAAGCATCTGATTCATGTTAAGCAGTAAGTTTTGCATTTGACTCCCTGAGACAGTCAAATGTCTTAAAAGATTGAGACACAAAATAATTTGAGAGGTTCACAGTGTGATGCCTGTTGTGGGTGGATGATGTAACTTCTGTGGCCAGGAGAATTGCTTTTGGTCACTGCTAAAGCCAAATAAGAAACCTAATGTAGCATTATTGTTTTCAGAGGTTTTGATGGTTTATTTAGGACCGGTGCAGGCCACTGTAAATAGAAGCTGTTATGTTGCATGCTGATGCTACACTACTTCCCTCATTTATACTTGTACAAAAGCGCTGAATCTGATGTGTACATGTGTCTGCGTTACTTCTCCAAACTGTGTCCTCCTATGTATCCTCTTCCAAACTGGTCAGGGTCACACCAGCAGGGGCTGTAGGAGGAGTCTTTTTTTTACTCATCTTTGTTTTTTCTTCCTATTGATAGTTTTGGACTGTCTTCTTCTCTAGTCACATGTGCTGTGCTTGGAAGAATCGCATCTTTCTACATCTTTAACTGTAAAACTCTCTCCTCATCTTGCCTTTTGATAAGGATTCCTTGGAAGTACTGAACCAAATTTGAGCTAAATTTTAGGTATTTTAGGGTTTTTTTTTTTACAAAATGTATGTGTTAAAGATTTTGAAGACTAGAAATGCTTACCTGAAAATGTTTACTGCATTTTGATCTAGTAAAGCAGTTAGTAAGAGGGCAAACACACAGATCAGGCATTGTAGCACGAGTGAGTGAGGACCTGAGTTTCTAGAAGCAAGATTAGATCTTAATTCTTCTAAAGAAAAGGCTTCAAAAAACAATTGTGAAATAGCAACGAAAGTAAGTTGCTATAATAACTTGATGTTTGCTGTATTGTGAATAAGAAACTGTTTAAATACACTAGTTCTAATTTTAACAGCAACATTTTTGTTTCTTCTCTTACTGATACTGTGTTACAGTATCCTACAAGAATTTTAGCAAGGATCCCTTTTTACTAGCTGCTGTTCAAAACAAAAACCCACGAAGGCATGTACCTTGTCTTAGGGCAAAACAGAGCAAATCTCTCAACAGATTTTTTTTATTATTATTTATTTTTTCTTTTAACACTGTAAAAGGATTTGTTTGATTTGCCTTCTAATTTTCTGTGCCCTCCACCTTATATGTGACTTCACAGCATGACCGGAAACCACCCTTGGATGACTGAATGGGACTGTTTTTCAGATGTTGTAATTGACCCCAGGCATCCCTGTTGAGAAAACTGCTCCTTTCAAGCAGGGATTGTGAGACAGATCAAATAAGCAGCCATTTCTGTATGGAGAGCTCTGCTGTGTTGCAGTAGATTTCTCCTGCTGAGCATTCCTACTGTGTGTCTAGATATTCGCTTTTATAAGCGGAGCTGACAACTGGTACAGAAACAGAACTGTCTGTGGGCAGGCTTCTTAGGTACTGTGGTTCCAAAAGAGGCTTGAATGTTCAGCTGTAAAAAGGGACTTTTCTTTTAGAAACTGGGTCTCCAAGCTAACTTGGGTGTGTGGGTTGCGATGTGTGGGTTTTGTCAAGATGATAATTTAGAGTGAGGTAAAATGGATGCTTCTGCGTTCCAGTGCGTTACAGATGCCATCTAACTTAATTATGACAAAACTGTATTATGATTCCTCCCCCCACCCCCATCCTCCACACAGGGATAAACATGCGTATGCAATTATTTTTGCATAGCTTTTTGGCAAGAGCTAACATTGTGCTTGCACGTTGTGTTCAAGGAGTAAGTGTGGATGGAATCTTTGTGGATGAAGGTGAAGGTTACAGTGACTGATCATGGTAGACTTGTTTTGATTTATGATTTTTTCAAATCAGTTTTATAGAGGAAGTTCTTCTTTCTCTCCCGGAGATCCTTTGTGTGTGCTAGTGATGGTAATGTATCTTGTCCATGGTTGGTTTGGAGAGATGCCCATCAGTGAGAGAGGGAGGGGGAGAGGCTGACTGGTCAGATAGAAGTGACCAAAGGGAATGCAGAGACCTACAGACAGAGGATATATGTGGTGGATTTTATTTTATTGTATAGTACATATTTACTCCCATGCTCACGTTTACTGTACTGCCACTTGGCTTTTTGTTTTGCTCAGCTGTGACTGTGACGTGGGAGGCTGTGTTGCGCTATGTATTGCTAATGATCAGTGCCTAAATTCTCCATGATCTCCCGTTAAGTCCCTTCCCCCAGAGCTGTTGCCTGAAGTGTTTGGGATTTAGCGCTCTTTTTTACTTGTTCTTTTGTCTGACCACGTTAGAGCTGGTTTTCCCTTTGCTTGTACTGTGGGCAGTAAAAGAACCATGTGTACTGTGCTTCTCAAAGTCTGGCCTGCTCTTGCAGAATTGAACAAATACTTTTCCAGGCCTACATAGGCTTTGAAAATGCATAATTCAAAGTTTCTGGGAGTTCGAAGAGGTCTGTAATGGATGGTAAATTATATATAGAAGGTTATGGTTACTATTTATATGAAAAAGTTAAATTGGTGTTCACTATCTAAATACTTAAGCATGGCATTAAGTAGGTACTGCATGTGCTTAACTTGGCTCTTGCAAAAAGTCTTGGCAGAAGTGCATACAATGTTGTGCATGTGCGCAGCTCCTTCGCAAGACTAGCCAGATGAGTCAATGCTGTTGCATGTGTGCCAGGTGTCAGTATCTGTAATTCTTGAAGCTGTAAAGGAAGAAGAACTTGTACTTTCAGTTTTAATCCTAGTTTGCCATATATAACTTTGCAGTTAAAATGAGAAATCTTTGGTTTATGCTGGTACTATCAAAAGAGGGGACAGTTCATGCAGTAGTCCAATACAACTTAGTTTGTGCTTTACATACGTCTTAATTTACATTATTTTTGTTGTATCCTTTGCTGTGGCTTATGGTAATAAAGTTTGTGTGGCGTTTGTTTCCATGACTATCATTTGAAAGGCCCAGTGCTCTGAGTGAAAAACGTACGGTGTGAATAGGTACTGCAGTTTAATGTATTTAATGCATATAAACCTGACCAGGTAGCAAAACTACCAAAAGAAGAGGAGGAAAGAAAATAAGGTCTGAGTAATCCATTCTCAGAAATGTTTTTGCTGGGTTCTGGGATCTGCTCCTGGCCTTGTTCAAATCAAGGTAGTTATGAGTGATTCAGAAAAAAAAGTGGAAGCTTTCTCAGAAATCACTGTAGATGTACAAAAATGCATGGACTAGAAAAGATTTGCACAGATAGCTTAGCTTTGATTGCTTGGTATGTTTAGACTCACTTGGACTATTTGCATTTTAATATTGTTCAGTGCAAATTGAATTATCCACAACTGTGGATCGATAAGCAGTTTGAAATTCTGCTTTTGGTACTAATTGCATTTGGATGCCTTTGAGAGGGGTGCATAGTACTCCTGGGGTTTTGAAATTCTTCCATGGCAGTGCATGTCTCATCAAATTTTCCCCTGATAAGGAGAATTATTTTGGAGGAAGTTACTAGAAGACCCTTTGCTCCTTTGGGGATGGAGACCCTGCTCAGCTGTTGCTGGTAAACATGTATGCAACTCTTGGGGAGGAAGTGCTAAAGAAGCATCTCTCTTCTTGCTGATGAGGAGTGATTGTGTTTGTTTGCTTTTAATAATAATTTAAGAAAAATTAAATCCCCAAACTGTGAAGTTGATATAGTTTAAAAAAAAATTATCTAAAGGATGCATTTTCTTTCCTTGTGTAGTGATGAAACCGTGTCTTAGCATATATCTATTCCTTTTACATTTATTGGAGCTTGCTGAAAAGAATGTGAGTAAATGCAAGCCTCTTCTTTCGTAACTTTCTGGCTTTATTTGGTTTATGGTGATACCTGAATGTAGTGAACATCTTCTTTGCTGATATTCAGAAATGGCAAAAAAGGCTCTTAATTATATCTCAGTACTTTGGTGGGAGTGGGATCAGACAAGAATAAACTAAAAAGAGAAGTTGTCTTTATAGCTTAAAATACCTTTTGATAGGGCTTAATATGAAAAAACCAGAGCGGTTTAGATCTGAAAATCCAAGAATTCTGAAAAGGAGATTAGGGTTAGGAGAAAACCAATGATAAGCCTGACCTTCCCTAGTTGGCATGAAAATGCTCCTCCTGGTTTCTGCTAGCTTATGTTTCATACTTTGGAAAAGTGAAGTCAGGTTCAGTGTTTGTCCATGCTTTCATGCCATCTATCCTGCACTGCAGCACGTTAGCCGCACTCCTTGCTGGGCTGCTCTTCATCAGCCTCTTGTTTATTTGTGGAGCGATGTCGCTGCCAGGCTTTCATGGTGACTAGTCCTGTTTATCCATCGAGCAGGAACAGGCTGGCAGTGTGATCTCTATCATCTGCCCCAAGTGTTTCTTATGTGGAGTGGCTCCTTATGGATATGAAATGCTGAGTGAGGCAAATGTTTTTGAAAGATCTTTGCTAATAAAGTAATTAATCACCGGAAGCAAGTAGGATGTAGGGCTCATTAGTCTCTCCTGAAGGGCTGCTGCAATCACAGGATGATAACACTTCAGGTAAAGTAGACATGCTTACTTTGAAAACTCTTCGAGAATGCCTTGTTTTCACTAATAAGCGTACTTTTGTTTTAAGAAGGCTGAATGATCATTGCGTAGCACTGTTCATGGGTTTTCCAAGTGTGGGGTTTCAAGTATGCGTTTTAAGCCCAAAGTATTTAAGCTATTGAGAGAATTGAGAACTTTTAAAAAAATCATCTTAGAGTCAAATGCAGGAGGGGAAATGTTAATCTTCACTTTAAACTGCTGTCCATGTATTTATATTAGCTGTAGATGTTTTAAATTGAGGGGGAGAACTGTTTTGTGCTTAAGGTCTTTTCCTGCCTTTTGTTGTTCTCCTTTCTTTTTCTCTCATTAATACTGGTACCTCTGGTCAGGGAACTGAAACACTAAATTAAATGCTCTGTTGTCTTCCCTGTGGAGATAACATGCCAGGAAAACAGATGGCTGATTTTTATTTTTTTTTTCATGGTAAGCTTATTTTATCATTTGCTTCAGCGAGTATCATCTCTGTAGTTCACTATTCTATGGCAGCTCAGATGCAAATTATACTTATCCATTAAAACACTAACAGTCTTTGAATCAAGAAGGTTCCCCTACCAACATACATCAATACATGTAGCAAATAAAATGAGATTAAAAATATGGGAAAAGATATTGGGAGAATATCTATACTCACATTACATGTAGAACTTCAGGGAGCTTTATGTACCTTGAGTTGTCCTTCAGTATACAAGTGACAAGACTTACAGTCACATGCAGTAGTTACATGTGGCTTTGAGGGGGGAATAAAAGGATGAAAACAGTCCTACAAGGAGAATGTACCTTCATGTATTAGAAATGTGTTTAAAATGCCTATTTTAAATCATTCATAAGACATTTTCTTTTTTCTGTGTGTGCATTCACAAACCTAGATGTCTGGTTGTTTCTTTCCAGCAACTGTTTTGAAAATGGAAAGCTGTTTTCATCTACGTCATTTTACTAGCATTTGATTATTTCGAAAACATAGTAGGATAGATCTCTATTATTTACCCCTGAACAGTCAATTAATCCAGAGCCCAGTACAAGCCAGGTACTTCGCTACCAAGCCCTAGTTGCAGCCTGCAAAAGCAGGAGTATTATCGTTGAACAAGAGGAAAAGAAAACCAGTGTATAACTGAATCAGTTGCATCCTGCAAATATAAACTAGGAATTATTTCAACATAACAGGATTTTTTTAATCTGCTTTATTTGCTGCTGCTTTTTTTAGGCCCTGGTAATTAGCTGGAGGCTGGAATGTAGACTACACAAACATTACACCTTTTATTACCAAGTCTTATTCAGCTGACTGTCATCTTCATGTTACTTCACTATTTAACTGTACTGTGCAGTCTTGACGTGGCATTATAAGATATTTTTTTTTCTCCTAGTCATCTGATTATTTTGAGTGAGCTTTGGTCAGTATTGTTGTCTGGAGGAGATACTGTATGATGTGCTGTTCACATCAGGCTCAAGAAATTTGTATTTGCAAATGAGATGCATGGGAACATGTCATGCTGGGCTGGAGGGGATTGAGTCCAGTCCCTCATGATGCCAGGCAGTTGGTCAATGTTATGTTCAGTAAGGTACCTAAGCCATCAGCTCCGCGTGTTGTTGTACGCTATGGCTGTAGGCGACTTCCTAATGCTATCTGATAAATATACATCCTGTAGTACAAGTCTTGGGCCTGTGTGTTGCAACAAGCTATGGGAAGAGGGCTGGAGGGATCAGATTTCACTGGACGTTTGAATAAAGATATTTTTTTTTCTGAACTGTTTTATATAAAGCCTTGAGGTATCATTGGAGAATGTTTCAAAATCATCATTCTCTTTCAAATACAAACTTTCCAGTATCTGTGCTCATGTGCATGGTTGATTCCTGAATGACAGATGCTTTGATCGGGCAGGTCACAGAGGCAACACTGCGATGATGTTTTAATGTTGTAAAAGACTGTCTCTGATTTGCTTTATTCTCAGATTCAAAAGGAAAAGAAACTGCAGCAATGAAAGCTGACCTACTGAGGGCTCGCAATGTGAAGAGGTATATTAATCAGCTGACGGTGGCAAAGAAGCAGTGCGAGAAGAGAATAAGGCTCCTGGGAGGACCTGCTTATGATCAGCAGGAAGATGGCATTTCTGATGAAGGTGATGGCCCTCAGAGTCAGAAGGTATAAATCGTACCTTGTCTGAAAGTCATTCTAAATGTGTTAGCACTGGATGATTTTAGCCTCACTGTCATTAATCTCTCCCTTATCCCAGGAGTCAAGTACAAATTAATCGCTGCATAGTTTATCTTGGGAAAAGATCCCTGAAGTACCTGAAAAGACATACGGATCACTTAGCTTGGAATATTGCTAAATGTGAAACTTCATAAAGGTTCAAGTGGCTCATAAGCATGTGTGATTTTTGAGACATACTGCATGTAGGGAGTTAGGACATGGTAGTGGCCTTTCTGCAAGTAGCAACTTGCTTTCACATAAAAGATAGCCAACATATGTGCAGTGTTTCTTTGGCCCTTGTTATATTTACCGTAGGAAATACCTGTGGGTTTTGCAAATACAAAGTTATTCAAAAGCAAACACTTGTGGAAGGCAATTGACAAAATTAAGGGCAGTCATTGCAGAAAAACTGGTAAAGCTGTTGACTGAATGCTGGTTTTCAACATCACTGTAGTCTGGAATTGAAAAAACTAACATTTTTATTAGCCAGCATCTACAAAAATATAATTATGGCTAGTTATCCTTGCTAAACCTTAAGTTTGGTGACTTTGTGTAATCTACTCTGTCCCCTTTGGGCAAAGCACAGTAACTGATGTATTCAAATTAGTAAGAAGAGTCTATCATTGTAGGTAGAAGGGAATTATCTCTTCATGCAGAGACTTTTAATTTTCATTATTTCCCTGGAATGATTATAACTTAGTGGCATGTAAGAAAAAAGTTGCATAATGCAGAAATGGTTCTTGCTATTTGTGTTTTGTCTTTCTTGAGTAAGGTCTGAAAGAGAGCAATTCCCTAGCCCCCACTCATCCTTAAAGCATGATTTCAGATGGTGTGTCATAGATTGTGCCAAGGCAGTCCTGATCTCTTTCCTGAAGTTGGGTGTAGTGAGGGGTGCCAAGGAGAAAAGGAAAGAGGGAAGCATGTGGCAGCACCGCATGAGTCACTGATGCGGCTTTCGGTGCCTGCTGAGATGTTACGGGCTTTCCAGCGTAGATACATGGCAACATAAGATTATTCAGGAACAGGGTCAAGTGGTGAAGCTGCACTGGATAGGTGCAGGCATTGGGCAGAAATATAATAAAATATAATATTATTGTAATTAAAGGACATCCTGTTGTTAATGTTGCATGTTTCATAACTTGATGGATTTTTGGTGGGAGCTGCTGACCGAGGGTTATATCTTGCAAATATACCCATGAGTAGCACCATATTGAGTTAATGGTACTATTAGCAGGAATAAAGACTCCTTGTAGGGGCGTTTGTTGTAGTGATGGTGGAAACAACAGGACCCAGGGCTACTCTGCTTCTAAACTTTTGATGTATTTCTATGAAGAAGCCCTAGAACCCCTCCACACCCATGCCAGCATGGAAAATGGGAAAACTGCTTCTCTCTTTTGTTGCCCGCAACTCTCTGTTGCCAGGCAGGAGGCTGAGGGAGGCTGGATGAGAGAGGCCATTCCGTTCTTTTCTGGGCACAGAAAAATGCCAAGGGCTTGGCTGAGGAGGAGGACTCTCTTCACTGTCGCTTCCTTCCATCCTCTTCCTGCACTGTGGTAGCTGCAGTCTGGATTCTTACTTCAAGGGAGCCAGTGCTATTTTGGATGCTGGCCCCTCCTATGTGGGCCGTATTGACTGAACACTTAAGGCTTTTTTTAAGGAAAAGGGAAAGGCGTTTGGAATTTAGCAGGTAAACTAATGTTGGTATGTCCCTGCTGGTGGTCCACAATTTCTCTGTAGACTCTGTGTTGTGGTTTAGGCCCAGCTGGCAGCAAAGCACCATGAGGCTGCTCGGTCACTCCCTTCCCACCCCCCCCAGCCCCTGTGGGATGGGGAGGAGAAAATATAACAAAAGGCTCATGGGTCAAGACAAGGACAGGGAGGGGTCACTCACCAGTTATGGTCACAGGCAAAACAGACTTGACTTGCGGAAAAAGACAAAATCAATTTAATTTGTTACCAATCAAATCAAAACAGGATAATGAGAAGTAAAACTGCCAGCAGTGCAGGGGGATGGGGAATGGGGGTTGTGGTCAGTTTATGACACGTTGTCTCTGCTGCTCCTTCCTCCTCAGAGGCAGGACTCATCCCACTCTTCCCCTGCTCCAGCGTGGGGTCCCTCCCACGGGAGACAGCCCTCCACGAACTGCTCCAGCGTGGGTCCCTTCCATGGGCTGCAGTCCTTCAGGCACAGACTGCTTCAGCGCAGGCTTTTCCATGGAGTCACAGCCATCTTTGGGGGGCATCCATGTGCTCTGGCGTGGGGTCCTCCACGGGCTGCAAATGGGCATCTGCTCCACTGCTCACCTCCACCGGCTGCAGGGGCATCCCCTCCTCTGGCACACCTCCCCCCCTTCCTTCCTCACTGACCTTGGTGTCTGCAGAGGGGTTCCTCTCATGTTCCAGTCTCTTTCCCCATCCCACTGGGCAGGGGGGGTGTGTGAGTGAGTGAGCGAGCAGCTGTGTGGTGCTTAGTTGCTGGCTGGGGTTAAACCACAACACCTGCAGAATAACTAGCCTGTGTAGAAGAAACGGGAAGTTTGCCTTCCTTTCTTCAACTTGCCTGAAATAGGTCAGAAAGGGGCATTTACTGATGGTGTTTTGAATTACTATTTCATGCAAGTGTAATACAGAAGTTTGAATACATTCTTAACTTTGGGGAATTTTTGGTACTAGTTGAACAAAGAACAAATTGACTAATGACCTAAACTTGTTTTTTGGCTTTACTTCTGCATCCTACAGAAAGCTTTCTCTTTCCTGCAGTAGTAGGGGGCTAAAAGCATTGCCAGTGAAAGTCTTTAATGTGTGTTCTGATTACGGGCTTAAATGTGGAGATGGATTATTTGGAGCTGTCAATGTTTTCCTCTTATAGATTTAAGAAACAAAAATTAGGTACTTTGAAATACTTTTTTTTTTTTCCTTTTCACAGAGAATCTAATTGTAAAACAGTGTCAGTTTTCTGTTTGATAAATACATAACAGTCATGGGACTGTATAGACTTTGCACATGTTTCACTCACCTCATTATCCTGAATCCAGGTTCTCTAGGGAAATCCTGAATGTGTGAATTGTAATCAGATGTTTATAAGCAAGCAAACAAACCAACACCAGCTACTCTCTGAATCTGAATTTTGTCATTAGCTCTGATAATGATTTGTACTCTGCCCTGGGTGTTAAATTTGCTTTCAGAGAAAATGCAGTTTGAATTAGTGTAATATATAAAGCATCTCTTCTAATCTGATTATGGTCAGTGCAGTTTTAGTCCTTTTTCTTAGAAACTGTACCTGCACAGTACTGCAGTAATTCATTGAGTTCTTGTTGTCTGTGTTTATTCAGCAAACTATTTGTTTGATCTGTTGTGTAGAACAAGCCGAACAAGCCTCATCACCACATCTGTGAGATTTGATGTGTGGAGTCACAGCATCTCCTTAGTGGAGCTGTATGGTAAACCACAGGTGGTAGGAGGAGCTCTGGGGATCTGATCCTTGAGTAGCTATGCAATAGCAAGGAAACCACCTGAGTGTATCTTGAGGCACAGGCAGTTCATGTTAATAATCCTACCGATGAGGACTAAGTTGAAACTCCTGCAGAAGACCTTGCTTCCACCACATCTGTGGATAGATGCTGATTTAGCTGGTGACTGATCAGATTTTTCACTGTGATTTCTGAGCTTCAGGATGTGACATCACGTTATGTCAGGATACCTCATGGTACAGAATTTGGGGAAATAAAGAAAGTGAGCTTCAGTTGTTGTTCTTCCGTTGCCTGAAGATGGGGTGTCTTATGACAGAATTATGTTTGTGAACATTGTGAGTCTCAAGGCAGGGATTTATCCATTGGTTTATGTGCAGTGGAATGCCAGGTACCTTATGAGTATATACTTCCTGATAGGTATTCTTGCATTTGGTTCAGCTACTGCTGTAAATGACAAAGATAGCTTTCTGATGACTTACCTCTTTTTAAAAAATAATAGAAGGAATGTACGCTTTAATTTTAGTCAGTGTACAGACAAAGCATAAGTTAAGGGGTTTTAAAATGCAGCTTGGAGAAGGACATATTTTTCTAGTTTGGTTTTTTTTCTACATTCCTTTTATTACTGTCTTCTAAAAAATCAGAACAAAATCCACATGAAAAACAACACCAAATGAAAACAAGTCCTGCATTCTGACTGTTTGCCATCATCCCAGCAGAAAACCTCCATTACTGACCTTAATTCTGTTCACCCCACCCATGATCTTGTCCTGGTTTCAGCTGGAATAGAGTTAATTGTCTTCCTAGTGGCTGGTATGGTGCTATGTTTTGAGTTCAGTATGAGAAGACTGTTGATAACGCACTGATGTTTTCAGTTGTTGCTCAGTAGTGTTTAGTCTAAAGTCAAGGATTTTTCAGCTTCTCATGCCCAGCCAGCGAGAAGGCTGGAGGGGCACAAGAAGTTGGGAGGGGACACAGCCAGGACAGCTGACCCAAAGTGGCCAAAGGGGTATTCCATACCATGAGATGTCATGCCCAGTATATAAACTGGGGGAAGTGGGGGCAGGGGATCGTCGCTCGGGGACTAACTGGGCATCGATCGGCAGGTGGTGAGCAATTGCACTGTGCATCATTTGTATATTCCAATCCTTTTATTATTACTGTTGTCATTTTATTAGTTTTATCATTATCATTAATAGTTTCTTCTTTTCTGTTCTATTAAACTGTTCTTATCTCAACCCACAAGTTTTGCTTCTTCTCCCGATTCTCTCCCCCATCCCACTGGGTGGGGGGGAAGTGAGTGAGCAGCTGAGTGGTGCTTAGTTGCTGGCTGGGGTTAAACCATGACAGATCTGCAGTGCTGTTACCAGCTTTATTGTGGTTATTCATTATAGGCCAGTGTGGTTGTAGCAAATGGGATCCTGGTGTGTTGTAAAGAAATACAGTACAGTGCATCTGTGCTGTGTCTGGTGCCTATACAGGCCCTTCCAAATTAAGTAGTTTTATGTTCCTCTCCAGAGAGAGATTGTGACTATCTTTAGGGACTTGCCAAGACCAGGTCTCTGCTTCGTAGGGCCAGGAGCAAGGCTATTCTGTGTGCATACTTTAGGGATGCTGGTTAAAGCACCCTGCTTGGAAAAAAAAAAAAAATCTAACCCCCTTCCTAGTCTTTGACAGAGGCTGTGGTCAGCTGCGGTATATTAGCTACTTTCCTGTTGGGAGTAAGGAACTGATATAGCAGCAGTAAAGCTGCTGGTTGTTTCTGAACCTGGAAGCTGCTATTGAGTTAAAAGGACTTGAAGGGTTGCTGTTGAGGCTGATAATTCTAAGATTACATCTGCTAACTGGATATTAGATTTGAGGGTGTACACATGCCCTAATTCGTGCATATGTGCCAACATAGCTTAGAGCTTTGTATTCTAATCCGTGGTGATGCTGAGTCATAAAATGATCTTTTGCTGAGGATTACAAATAACTGCAGAATCTTGTTCTTTAAATCGGACAAGGAAGGATCCTCCCTAGAATACTTCCTGGATTGCATGCATCTTATGATAATTTATCACCTCAAACCTAAAAAACCTTTTTTTGTCCATCATTATTGTCATTGAAGTCTTAATAATGCTTATAGTACCATGTTTGTAATGTATTTAATAACTCCAGGATAGTCAAGCCTTTAACAAACAAAAACCTAAAAAAAATTTGAAGTCTCACTTCTGCAAGAGAAGTTTAAATAGGCTTTTCTGTCCATTAATATATTTCGTTAACGTATTTTAGTTTACAAGCTAACTATTAGGAGGTTTGTGTAACAGCATTATTAGGCCCTATTATTTAATTACCATGGGGCACCTGTGCAATGGGCACTTTGTTAGGTGAGAGGGATAGTTGCGGATTTTTTGCTCCTGGCAAGACAGCAGCACTTACCCACTATTACTTTTGAGAGGGGTTGTTTGTTACTTACCTTCCTTGCTGGCAGTCTGTGTGGGGATACCTTGGATAATAGAGACATAGAGACCAAGGTGACCTCTCGCTCAAGAAGTGATGGCACATGCTCCACATTGTGATTTGTTACCTCTTTTACTGAGTTTGTGTGGCAAGGTTTTGGTAGCCAGGGGGCTACGGGGGCGGGGGGGTGCTTCTGTGAGAAGCTGCTTTAAGTTTCCCCCATGTCTGACAGAGCCAATGCCGGCCGGCTCCAAGATGGACCCACCGCTGGCCAAGGCCGAGCCTATTGGTGATGGTGGTAGTGCCTCTGGGATAACATACTTAAGGGGGAAAAAAGTTGCTGTGGAATAGAAACAGCAGCTGGAGAGAGGAGTGAGAATATGTAAGAGAAACAACCCTGTGGACACCAAGGTCAGTGAAGAAGGAGGGGGAGGAGATGCTCCAGGTGCCGGAGCAGAGATTCCCCTGCAGCTCGTGGTGAAGCCCCTGGTGAGGCAGGCTGTCCCCCTGCAGCCCAGGGAGGTCCACGGTGGAGCAGATCTCCACCTGCAGCCCGTGGAGGACCCCACACCGGAGCAGGTGGATGCCTGAAGGAGGCTGTGACCCTGTGGGAAGCCCGTGCTGGAGCAGGCTCCTGGCAGGACTGGTGGACCTATGGAGAGAGGAGCCCACACTGGAGCAGGTTTTCTGGCAGGTCTTGTGACCCTGCAGGGGACCCACGCTGGAGCAGTCTGTTCCTGAAGGACTGCATGCCGTGGAAGGGACCCACGCTGGAGCAGTTCATGAAGAACTGCCGCCCGTGGGAAGGACCCATGTTGGAGAAGTTTGTGGACAACTGTCTCCCGTGGGAGGGACCCCTTGCTGGAGCAGGGGAAGAGCGTGATGAGTCCTGCCCCTGAGGAGGATGAAGCGGCAGAGACAACATGTGATGAACCGACCACAACCCCTATTCCCCATCCCCCTGCACTGCTGGCAGGGAGGATGTAGAGAAAACCAGGAGTGAAGTTGAGCCCAGGAAGGAGGGAGGGGTGGGGGGAAGGTGTTTTAAGATTTGGTTTTACTTCTCATTACCCTACTCTGATTTGATTGGTAATAAGTTAATTTTCCCCAAGTCAAGTCTGTTTTGCCCATGACCATAACTGGTGAGTGATCTCTCCCTGTCCTTGTCTTGATCCATGAGCCTTTTGTTACGTTTTCTTTCCCCTGTCCAGCTAAGGGGTGGTTGATAGAGTGGCTTTGGTGGGCACCTGGTGTCTGCTATCATTTACAGAGCTGACAGTCCTGGAGATGGTCAAGATCTCTGCTCAAGAGGCTGGAAGACACTCTTCTGCTTGTATTTTAAATCATTGTCCTTGATAAAATGATTGAATAGAAATTATGAGGATGCTCAGCAATGAGGCTAAACCACCGACTGGCCTTTGAGTTGTCAACTCTGTGTTCTTCTCTGACAGTCTGATCACCATTTCTGTAATAAGCCTAGCTTCAGCCAGCCTGCCTCTCTATGTTGTTCAATGAGGATTATAGAGTGAATTCTGAAAGGCAGAAGTTTATGTTCATATACCTGAATAGCTCTGAAGCTAAGAGCAAGCCATGTCCAGAAGATGCTGGTATTGTAAAGGATGAAGAGAGGAATGGCACATGACTCTCACTGAGGAACTTTGAAGATGAAAATGAGCATTTCAGCTGAGACAAACACAATTTACTTAAACACTGCCCAAATTTTGGGGAGCTGTTTCAGACAAAACATAGGTGGCTACAGTTTTTAAAGAGCCTACTTTAGCTTGGTTAATTAGGAAGTGACTTGTGCTAGTAATTGTGTACATGCATGTGTATGTGGTTTCCTCCCATACAGCTTGAGCCCAGCAAACCGTTTTTCCTAAATGTAACTTGGTGGTAAAGTCTCACAGGTACTAGGTTTAGGAAACTATATGGTCTTACTAGAGAGAGAGATGCTGATACATGAGCTGAATTGTATTATTATTAGGTATCAGAAAACCCATATTAGAGAAATTATTAATTCCTCAGGCTCTGCTGGAATTCACATCTTGTTCCATACCAAATTATCTTTGCTATAAAATGCAAAGTCATAGGAAGCTAAGATTCATTAGCCCCGGTGCTCTAAGGACCTGCTTTTCTTTTCAAAGGAAAAATTGTGGGTTGGTTGGTGTCTGTGAGGTACAAAGCAAGAGATCAAGACCACTCTGATGTATTTGGATTCCTGGTGATATGAGTAATGGCACTAGATGACCTACATGAAAACTCATTCAGCTGCTAGACTGAAAAGTTGGAGAAGGGGTGTTTGGTTTTGATAGGGTGTTGAAAATTAGTCCTATTTTTCAAAGAAAGCCAAAGTGGTTCATTTTGTTGAACATGGGAAGATCTGTTCATTTTGTCAGGGAGGTGTTTTGTTTTCAGGTGTTTAAGGCCTGGGTTTAGAAGAATAGTGCAGGATGAGGAAGCAATAACGGCTTCTTAATCCAACAGCTTAATGGCTGCAGCATCTGCTTGGGTGTGGGACTGTCCCAGTTTCACCTGGGATAGAGTTAACTGTCTTCCTAGTAGCTGGTACAGTGCTGTGTTTTGAGTTCAGTATGCGAAGAATGTTGATAACACACTGATGTTTTCAGTTGTTGCTCAGTGGTGGTTAGACTAAAGTCAAGGATTTTTCAGCTTCTCCTGCCCAGCCAGGGCACAAGGAGTTGGCACAGGACACAACCAGGGCACCTGATCCAAACTGGCCAACGGTGTATTCCATACCATGGGACATCCCATCTAGTTTAGGAACTGGGAAGTGGGGGGGTGGCAGGGAATCACCGCTCGGGGACTGGCGGGGTGTCGGTCAGCGGGTGGTGAGCAATTGCCCTGCGCATCATTTGTACATTCCAATCCTTTTATTACTACTGTTGTCATTTTATTAGTGTTATCGTTATCATTATAGTTTCTTCTTTTCTGTTCTATTAAACCGTTCTTATCCCAACCCAGGAGTTTTACTTTTTTTCCGATTTCCTCCCCCATCCCACTGGATTTGGGGGGAGTGAGTGAGCGGCTGCGTGGTGCTTAGTTGCTGGCTGGGGTTAAACCACGACAGGGACATCTGTGTTTCGTTTCCTTTTCTGTTTGACATATACCTTCCACTCTTATCTTGGGAAGAGTCCTGAGCGCTGTATCACAGCCCATACTCTTTCCCGGCTGCATTTCTGATAGATGCTTTTCAGTAACGCTCAGTTAATGGGAACTGGCTACCACATGCCCTCACTGCCAGGGTAAAGAACTACACTCCATCTTTCTCTGACCCTGGGAATAATTGAGATACATCTCAAAGCTCTGTGGCCTGTGGTGTGGAAACTGCTGATGTTACTCTTTGAATCAAACGAAGAATACATCAGTTGGCTTTCAGTTTGGCTCCTCTGCCTGGTGGAAACATTGGAAGTTAAGTTTTTGGCAATAGTATTTAATGTATGACTTGAAATGCCATCTTAGTCCTTTGAAATGTAGTCTTACCTCCTGGACAGAAAACATGTGGAAACATTTTCTAGCTGGTAGGAGCATAGATGCATTTATCTTCTAAATACTTACAACTAATATTTTTTTTATTTTTTTAAATGAATCAAAACTATTACTGTAGAAGGTCGGTGCAGTTGAATCTAGTACACATGTTTGTGGGATGCATGGTGCTCTGTGGACACATCAAGTGAAAAGATTTTCCCCTTAAGGGTTGGAGAGAAGCTAGTTAGGTATTTTCCTGGGCTTTACTCTTAGTTTTCTTTTCTCCAGATTCTTCAGTTTGAAGAAATTTTGGCCAACCCTTCATACCGAGAGCACTTCCGAATCTACATGGAAAGGATGGACAAAATGGCTTTGATCGGTCTTTGGGAGTCTGTGGAGTATCTGAAGAATGCCAACAAGGTGGAAGAAATTGCAAGTCCATGCGGCTTGTACATTAATTGGGAATCTATGCTTGTTGTGATCTTGATGTTAGGAAATGTCTTTGCATTTATGTTTTTAAAATAGCAATAGTATAGGATGGATGCTAAGCAATTTAGGTTTTTTTACTACTTCATGTCAATGTTTGAGGATAATATGGCAATTAAAAATTGTGGGCTGTTGTTTTGCATAGCAACATGACCTGTAAAAAGGATGCTTGATATGCAAAAGTTGTAGAATTATCTCCCCTGCCACCAGAGAAAAAACTTGCAGTAATATATTGGCTTTAGTTGTATCGGCTCATGTGAAACTTAAAACTACATTACAGTTTGATAGTCTGTACATAAACTTGTTATTTTGCCAATTAGAGGTAGCCCACTCAATCCAAAACCATGAAAATTTGTGTGTATGTGTTTTTAAAATCCTTTTGAAAGCGAGATTTTGCTTCAAAAGACCCCTTCCTCTCCCTGTTCTGTTGCTATGTAAGCAGCTAAGTTTCTCCAGGAATGCTACACTACTGCTGGAGGGAAGAAGCGATGCTATATTGTAATCTGTGCTAAAATAAAGTAAGAATGAGAACCCTGAAACAGGGATAGGAAATACCACTTAAAGTTTCTAGAAGTATCCTGGATCAATGGTGCACAGCAAGAACATAAAGGCCAAATTTGCTGTTTGTGAGCAGTGGTGTGGGTTTTGGGGGGAAAGTGTTTTAAACATTCAGGATTCACGCTAGCATGAATTACGAATTTCATTATTAAGTATCAGGTAACTTTTTTATTCACTGTAATTTTATTATTCCCCTATGTAAAAAGATTCTAGTAATTTGGAAAACAGAAATAACATCCTGTAACCAAAGTGGCAAATTGTAGACCGTGAGTAGTGAGCCATTAATACAGTCTGTATAAATGCTAACAACCAACTCAGGCTAGAAAGTGTTGATAAAAAGGGTTTGTCAGGCAGTGTGAAGAGTTGTATAAGTCGGTTTTGATTTGCAAACTGCTCGTGATTGGAAAAGGTGCTATAAATCATTTAATGACCTTTCAGCTGTGATTTCTGTCCTTGCTTTCAGAACAATATGTATAGTGCCTTTATTCAAGACTTCCCATTTTTTTTAAAGAGATTCTAATGTACTGTGCTCCTGTTGCTCCATGGAACGTAAATGTCAGTGCTTTGATTACAAAAAAGGTAGCATCATGCAGCCATGTGGCTGTGATATTGTCACATGAGGCAGGCAAGCACGCTGTGCCATACTAAGGGAGTAGATAATATCTTTTTAATTTGGGTCAGTTTGGGGACACAATCATGGGCTGTGCTGCATCACTTCTTCTCTTTCCTGTTCATTACTGTGAAGTTCAATCCTGTGCGCTCTTCTGTGCTCAGTGGAAATACCTGGCCTTCTGTACTGGTAGATAACTCCTTTTCTTCTTCCTTTTCTTTTTTCTTTCTTTTTTTTTTACTTTCTTTTCCTGCTCAAAAATGAATCATAGTCATGTATAAAGTGAGTTGATCCTATCCAGCAGAAGGCAGGAGAGCTGATAGAGCTGAACTCTACAATCTGAACTTAAAATGGTGACCACAGTGTTGCTCTAGCACTTTCTCCTTTTAATACCGGCTTTTGGAGCATACTTTTAAAAACAGTGGGTGTGGAAGCTATGGTAATTTTAGACCACAGCTGTTTCTTCACTTAGCAAATACTGATATTTATCTTGTGAAATTGACTGCTTAGCATAGGTGCACAGGCAGAGTGCTTGGTGTCAGTAAGAGATTCACAGATGTGTTCTCATACATCTGGGTGTGAAATTAGCTTGATCATCCTTCAAATTATGCACCTGGATCCTGAGTCATCATGATATTTTTAAAATTTGTTCATTATTCTCTTCTCCCTCTCTCCCTCACCCTCCCTCTTGCCTAGGCTGAAATACCTCAACTGGTGAGTGAAATTTATCAGAATTTTTTTGTGGAGAGCAGAGATATACCTGTGGAAAAATCCCTTTATAAAGAAATACAGCAAAGTCTTGTGGGAAATAAAGGCATTGAAGTATTCTACAGAATTCAGGCAGATGTTTACGAAACTCTAAAGGACAGATACTACCCCTCGTTCATTGTCAGTGATTTATATGAGAGATCAGTCAAGAAGGAAGAAGAAAGAAGTTCTGCTCAGCTAACTCCAGAGGACAAAGATGAAGTGGTGAGTCACATGGGCAATTTCTTTCACTGTTATTTAAGGTGATCTGAAGACAGTCCTGAGTAAAGCATATAGTCGCATCTCCTGTCCTTGAGCTTTGGACTACCTTTCTTTTTTTTCCGATGTATTTATAAATATCATCACTCTTGTAGTTTCAGCAGATAAACCTGCTATGTTTACAAGCTCATTGAAACAAAATGGTACAAAATGACTGACTACATAAACTTTAAATTAGTTAAAGTAGGTATTTCAGATTTCCAAGCCTTTTGTGTTCCGTAGCTTTCATTATGCCCCTTAGAGAATGCAAAACATACCTCATGAGCTCAGCTGCTCTGCTTTTTGATGAAGGAAATAGCACTGAAATATCAGTCTAGACGTGGTCTGTCCCTGTCCCCCACCCATTTCCTAGGGACTAAATAGGTATTAAAAATTGCCCAAAAGAGGAGAAAAAGTAATGAAAAAATATAATCTTAATGCCTTTTTATTATTTATTGAATAAATTAATAGGCTATGTTGGAAGATAAAACTGACTAAAATAGCTCTAGAACTGGAAAATACTAAAACAGAGCATTCAGAATGTTATAAGCAGTAACCTAACAGCAGCTCTCTTGGGGCAGGTTTTTTTAGTGGGTTCTCTAAATCGGTCATGTCGGGGGAACTTGTGTTACATTTATCTAAGAACGTTTTGACAAGAGCATCTCAGACTAGGAAGCATCTTTCAGTCAGGCTGCTGCTTCAGATCAGCATGGATATCTTCATTTTACATGCGAACGTGCTCAGAACACAATGACGTGTAATAGTTTGTCTAAAACTGGATCTAAATGGACAAATAAGAAGCAGAATTCAGAGATGCTGATATACGTTCTGCCGTGTAGAAACAATTTTTCCAGAACCGAAGACTTTTGTATTTACTGCTTAAATCTGACTTTCATTTCTGTAGGTGAGCTATTATAGTCTCTGTAGTCTGCATATCAGCAAATCTGCAGAGATGAGCTGTTATAAGTTAATTACTTCCAATATGAACTTTTAGAGCCTGCTGAATTTTTCATTGTTTGTTTCTCCCTGTATTCTTTTCCTTGATAAAAGATTCAGGACGCGTTTTCTACTTTGCTTGCTGCTAACTCAGCTATTTGTTGAGGGTGGTAGGTACTTCAAAGACTTTCTGTCCTTGTGTTTGCAGTCATTGGGACTTTGAGAAGAGGCTGTTACTGGTTTTGTCCAGAACTTTCTAAGTATTAAACATTGTGCTTTTTAATCTCTTCATGTATTTTATTCAGAGTCGAACAGAGATAACCGTTTCTCTAAGAAAACTGACACAACATTTTAGGGCTAGCTGTCCTCTGTCAGATAACATTTACTCTAGCTGCTGAAAAATTAGATTTTTTACTTCAGCATCATCTGTCCTTCCTCTGAGTCCTTGGGATATGTATGTGCCAGATTTGAAGGCTGTGTCTGCTGTGAAACCTTGAAGACTCATATATTGCCAAGTTTGCTAATATGGTTAAAGTTTTTTGCATTTTTAACAACTAATTAAGTATGAAGTTGCATATACAGCTAGAGCATCTCTCTGATAGATCAATCCTTATGGCTCTGTGCCATGCTTCAGGGTCTTTGAGGTGAAAATAAATTATAAATTCTTCTTTCTGAAGCTTCCAGTGATCTTTCAAATGTCGGTGAAAATGCACTACTGGCTAATAGGTTTGGGTTTTTTTCCTCCCAATGTATGGGAAGCCACAGCTGAGAAATCTGGTGTTTCTGGAGGGATCCATATAGTTAGCAAACACTAATTGTTTTTGGTTTAGTTTGGGGTTTGGAGGTCTACATCCTCACTTCCTGGGGCACTGTGGGAGTTACCTATGTTAATTTTCTGTAAATTTCACTGTTACAGCTGGATAGGTAAAAAGCCATCTAGTATCCTCATGGAGGGGAGGACAAAAGGGTGAGCTCTGATTAAACATCAGTAAATCAAATCAGAAGGTAGGAATTGGGGTGAGGCCAGACTCTGCTGATTCTGCTGCACATGGAACAAGCTCTTTCTTCTTCCTTCCAATCTGTCATCGCTTTTCGCTCCTTGGACAAACCTCCTTTAAGAAGTCATGAGTAGATGTAAAAATACAGAAGGAAGCAGTGCCTACATTCAGCACTTTGAGGAAGGAGGGTCTGGTGGTTTCACTGGTGCTGCTTGTGTCAGATTGCTAAAATAAGCCCAAAGTCTCTGTTCTGTAGCTCTCACAGAAATGAAAGTCATCATTATCAGTTTAGCAATCGGGAAAAACAGCACAATCCTTTATGATCTCAGCTTTGAGCGTGTTGGTTGTTGATCTGATAATTTGAATACAGGTAACTTGTTATTTTGTAAATCTAGCATTTTTGTGATAAACCTAGTGATTCAGGAGTGGTTTTTGCTGTAAGCGTCTGAAGCGTTAATGAGAGAGAAATCACGTGGCCTACCTCTGGGAGCAGAGCCTTACTGATTTGTAATTAATTGCAATCCTTTCATTACTAGAACCAAACTTCGTGTGAAAAGTCTTCTAATTCTTCAGTGTTGAAAACAGCATTTTTTTTATTCTTTTTGACCTCTGTGCTTCCCAACAAGTACGAGGTTTTTTTATTTTATGGTTCTGTTCAATAGAGTTTGGAATAACACCCAGCATTGTTAACTATTATTATTTGTATTACTGTAGTGCCAGGAGACAACAACAAGCTTCCATGAGCTGAGCTCTGTACACATGCTTGGAGGCAGTCTCCGACCTGAGGAGTTGACAGTTTATGCAGAATAGACAGAGGAAAGGATGGGATATAGAGCTAATGTTATTTACTCAGCCACATAGCAGACAAATGTGGAACTGGAAAAGGGCATGGATTTCTTAGCCTGGAACTCCTGACTTCTGCATGATGTTACCCTCCCTTATGCGGATCACACTAAGGAGATTAATTATCGTTGCTACTGTATCTCTTCTCAGAGTTTTTTTACTAAGATACAAAGTACTGCAGAATTTACAGTAAGACTGTCTCATCTAAAACTCAGAATTTAGTAGAGTATGAGACTTCCTTCTGTTAGCTTTTTGTTAATTATATAAAGATATAGCTTACTTAGTGGGAATATAATTAAATAGCACAGAACTCTCATTCATGAGATTAGATTTATAGCTTCCCACAGATAAATTTAGATACACTCAGTCATAAGCAGACCTCAAAGATCTTTGAACGTGGCAATGGTAACATCACAGTGCTGCATTTGCTGGATCTCAAGGTCTTCATGCCTATTTGGAGAAGCACAGTAAGAATAGGGAGGCTGAGGCAAATGCCAAAAGGTGTTAAAGAGGATGTCACTGAAAGGTGTGAAGTTTTCTATTTTTTTGCATGCCTGTAGTACACAAGGTGGAAAAAGCTATTCGTTTGTCTGAATGAATATAAGAAAATGATTTATGAGTTGAGAGTAATGCATATGTGCTTTTAACACATTTTTATTAATGCTTCTAAAAACAGCGGTAAAATCTGTTTATGAAGAGAAAGTACTTGGTTTAGATTGTTTTGCAGGCTGATAAATTTGTTTTCTGAGGGTTTGTGGGAGGCAGGACTGTTTGTCAGAACTGTGGTTTCTTTTGGTTTTGTTCCTGTCCCCCCCCCACCCCATCTCGTTACCTTTCAGCTCAGAGCTAAGTATTTGCTTTTCCATCTGGCTCTGAAAATTGATCGTGACTACTAAGCTGTTGTTGCTTTTAAAATAAACTTTGATTCTTCCTCTCATTTATACTAAAGCCTTAGCTTGAAGGTCATTTTACAGAGTTGGCAAGAGTTGCCAAAGAGCTGTAGTGTAAATTGTAATGGGGCTTTGTCTGTTGTTGGGGGGTTTTTTTGGTTGTGTTTTTCTTTTTTTTTTTTTTTTTTTTTTTAACAGACTTATGTTTCACGTTGGATCTGATGGTTGGAATATCTGTTAGAATCTGTTATACGTACATTTTCGTCTATATCAAGAAATGTTCTTAGATGTAAAATGCTTATGGAGCAAATAATAACTGTCTCCTTTTTCATATTAATGATGCACTTCCATCCTCTATTCCAAGGGCCAAGGTTGTGAAGAAGCTACGGAAGAATGCAGCACAAGAATTAATGAACAGGCCAGTTATGCTGTAAATAAACTTCGCCAGCTAAATGACAAGCTTGAGTATAAGAAACAGGCTCTGAATTCCATATGTAATTCACCAAAACCCGACAAAAAGGTAAGTACCTTTAGTGTCTTCAGGTGTTTTTGGGGGGGTTTTTTGGTTTTTAAATTATGTGTGTGTTTGTGTAATATCCAATTGTCTGAGGCTTTTTTTGGACAGGTCAGATTGCTATTTCAATCAGCCTGTTACAGAAAGTGAAATCAGAGCGTAGTTTTAATTGTTTATTTTTTCCATTTTTTTTAAAGCTATTGTAACTTAAATTGCAAATATGATTTATATTGCTTTGTTTGTTATAGAATAATAACCTCTCTCCTAGTGGTCTTGCAGCTTTGTTGGTGGCAAATAGTATTTCTCCCTTACATCTCTGCCCACCTGTATCTGTGTAGTTCTTTATGGCAGCTTGTTTTGTGTCCCTGTCACATCTGCAGCACTGCAGCGGAGGGGTGTGCGAGTTAGCTTCTGCTCCCTCTGCTGGCTTTGAAATAGCACAGCACAATTTCATAATCTCTACGGTTGTGAGTGCCTTGCTCAGATAAAGGGGAAAAACCCACCAAACCTATAAAAGTGAATTACTTCCTTTATGAGGAGCTAGGAGAAATCTTCAGGGCACTCATCAGACTAAAAATTCCGAGGGATATGAAACTTTGGCGCTCCGGTCTTGGATTAAGAAAAAAAATATAAAAATATATGCCTTTTTCCTCTTTACAAAGTGCAACGGTTAAGAAATCTAAGAACATATTCAGGCAGAAGCAAGTGATTTGCATTTGGCTTAGGCCGACTCATTTGCATTGCTACTGAGGATGGTATTACAGGACTGTTGTTAAGATGCAGCTGGGCCAAGCTTTTCAGGTGTAACGAGATTTGTTGCAAATGGTAGGCAGTGGGTGAACAAGTAGTCAACGTGTCCCCCTAAAACGGCCTTCTGCTAGGGATGGCAAAAATGTACCTGGGCATTAGTCGTTGCTCAGGACCTGGCTTCTTCGCACATTTGTTCTTTCACTCGGGGTGAGTGCGGAGATGCTGGTCTGAATAGAAGTTGACGCTCCGCTCGTTCCGTGCTGCCCCAGCTCTGGGAGTAGCTACCTCTCGGAGAAAGATGTGGGCGGTAGTCTTTGGGGCCACCCCTCGGTCCCTCCCACATTCCCTTCTGCCAGAGGTTGCTGCAGACAACTGGAAATGTGTCCGCAGCTGTTCTGGGCTGTCCCGCTCACAGCTGCTGGGCTGTGTGTGTGACCCTAGCTGGCAGAAGATAACCTCTTACTTGTCACCCAGTCACTGCTGCTCGGAGTGGAGAGAGCACAGGTGTGTCCTTTTAATGTTTGTTGTTTGTTTTTTTTTAATAATGCCTGTATTACTGCAGTAGCATTTACCTGTGGAGCTTTTAAATGGATAGTTAGGGTTGACAGTGTGAGACCTCCTTGTCACAGGGACTTTATTCTTTTCTCCTCTGGATGTGGCAGGTAAAAATTTGGTTCTTGGTCATATAAAATAAAAAAACGTTTTTAAAAATTCCGCAGTTTTGTGCCATATGAAGGGGAGTGTTGTGCCATTTTGTCCTAAATTTTTTAACCTCATGCTGTTCCTGGGTTGTTTTCTCTTTTTGAAATGGCTTTGCTGAGAGACCCGTAAAAACCACATACGTACATCTTTAACTGGCTTCTAGCACCGTGCAACTCAGATGCCAGTCAGTCAAGGAAGAGAACTGCTCATTTGAGGTGCATGTGGAGTGCTGCTAGCCTTAAAAGAAAATGCTCTTTTAATGTAGGGAGAAGTCTTTATTTCAGTTCTTTCTGTGGAATACAGAGAGTAGCAAAGATGACAAGCAGTCTCGGGCGCTGTCTCTGACATACAAGGCCCACCGCCATAGCAAATCGCTTGATCTCTGGAGGTCTGTGGCTGTGGTGCCGCCTTCAGTGCCTGTCTCATGCCCAAAGCTCAGCAGCTGTCTCCCCTGGGTCTGCGGTGCAGTCTCATGCTTTCCTGTGCAACCACAGTAAATGTGCAGGGACCAGATTCTTGCTAGAGTTCAGTCTTGTCGTCCTCCGTAGCAAAGCAAAACCTTAACATTCCCCGCTCGGAGCACTTTCTGGTGCTCACTTAGCCTCATTTTCAAACAAAACTGTGACACTTTTATTGAAATTAAATGGGACTTTACAGAAAAATGCCTCTGTCGGAAATTACATGGAAGTTGGAGGGATTTTATGTTAACTTGTTCAGGTCTTTCATATTTCCAGTGGACCTGTAGTAGGAGTGAACATACAAGACTTGCTTTGAGAAATTGTAAGAGGTGCTTTTACAACCAACTAGTTTTTAAGTTAAAATATGTACCACGGGCAAAAAAGAGTTATAAATAGAAAACAAGCACTAAACAAAAGTGAATGTCCTTGTGCATGCGTGAGTTAGGCCCTATCATTTGTTTCTGTAGCATGACAGTTTTACGAAAAGTGCTGTATAACTAAACCTTTATATATTGTTGCATTCACATGGATGTATCACTTGTATGTTCCCTCTGCATTCTTGGGAAACAATAGCTATATTCTTTCTATACCTAAGCTCTTGGGAAGGTGGGGATTGTACCCCTTCTAAAGTAGTGGGGTTTTCCCTGTATTTTTTTGCTCCTAAAATACCGTCTTTGAAAATATAGACATCTTTGAAACAGAATAATAAAATGGATCCAGTATCATTATAAAGTCTCAGTATTTGCTTTATAAGCATAGCAGCTATTTACTTATGATGAAATCTTACCAGTTCTTCTTTATTTATTGATTGTTCCTGGATGCTGCTTATAGGATTCCACGTAAGGTGACTGCAGAGCAATCTGTATGTCAATAGGAAATACAATAAAACACAAAATTATTCTGAATGTTAGGTACATGCTAGAAGGTTATTATATAGCTGTTGTGTAGATAATATTTCACATCTTACATGAGACAAAAATCTTGAAAAACGCAGAATTACTGTAGTTCTGTAAAATGTACCACTTGTGATGCAAGTTGTACAACTAAGACTTATGAATTTGACTATGTGGTATATCATTTAAAAAAAAAAAAAGTGTCAGCTTCTTTTGCTGTGTTTCTAATGTCACATCTTATGTATACTTCCAGGTTTTCTTGTCATACTGTCTCCTGGTAGTATGTGTGGTTACATATATTTTTGCTGATGTGATGAGATAACACTATTTCTCCTTTATGAGATTATGACGGTGACCTATGTCTTGATGAGAGCATCTTTTTAAATGTGCACTTTCCACAATAATAAATCCTTCCTTTTCCAAAACTACAATTAACTAAGTGGTAACTTCCTAAGTGATTGTTAACATAGCTAAGTTCCTAGAAACTAAATCTATCCCCAGGTTCTTTGGTCCCATCAGGTATGTCTGAAAATGGTAAGGAGGATGTCTTCAGTAACGCATATTTCAGTAACTGAAATTTCAAGTTTGTATAAAACATATAATGTGTAATACGTGTGTAATAAATAACCCTATCTGAATTGCCTTTTATGCTAATAGTGTGATAGTAGCACGTCCTTCTAACTTAGTTTTTTATTTTGGTATCAGGGTTGACCTTTAAGATTACTGTGTATTCTACAAGTTTGAGGCATCATAGATTTGTCTCACTTATGATTTTTTTTCCCCATGTTAATTGTTCTTTCTCTCCCTGCTTTTGTACTTTTTGTCCTTTCTCAGTAGCATCCCTAAAGACATAACTAGGCATGTTGCACAAGCTTTTTCACACCAATTGTAATCAATAAACTTTCCTCTGCAGATTGTTTCTAAGCTGAAGGATGAAATTACTCTGATGGAGAGAGAGCACAATGACCTTCAGCTGCACATTGCAAGAACGGACTGGTGGTGTGAGAATCTTGGTATGTGGAAAGCCTTCATTGTCTCAGGCGAGGTATGGGTTTTTTATGACTTTTTATCTTCTGGTTCAGTTCAAACTTCTATGAAGAGAAGAATAAAAACCTGTGTATACTTTCCTTATACCTTTGTGTACACTGTGTATACTTAATATTTACTTAGCAGGGGGAGGAAATCCTAATCTCTTCTGAACTCCTCCTGTGTTCCCCCAGTGACTACTATAATGCATATACAAAATTGCTAGTCCTTAGACACTGATGTAACGGAGTTACAAAAATACCTGCATGTATGTGAACTGGTTTTGGCATTGGGTAAAGTAATTTGCTATCTTAGGGGCGTTGTTTTTCATGAGAACTGTCTCTTATTATGCTATCACACTTGGGTGCAATTGTGTCTCTGCCATGTCTCAAAGATGCAGTACTTACACTTTGTGTTTTTTATTATTATATTTAACATCAGTACATTTTCAAGGGACTAGAATACCCAGAAATAAAGGGCTTTAAATCTGTAAGTTGAAGGAGAAGTGAAGTTTTTCTTTTTTTTTTCTTTTCTTTTTTTTTTTTTTTTGTCTTGTTCTGCTCTTCCATTTGGGTGTAGGCAGACAATTGTAGAACGAATGTAATTTAAAAACCCCCAAAACCTGTAATGGAAACAAAACCCATTACTATCTCATGGCATTGTATTCACATTTGCCATGAAAGGAACCCAATAAATGCTTGTTACGTAGTAACTGTAGGCTCACACCATATGTAAGCAATCTTCTTGACAGTATCACTTCAGAGAATTAAAGACAAATTGGATCTCTACTGGCATGCTTTCTTGTGCTATTAAGAAAATGTTCTTTAAATTAGTGTATGTAGTTTCTTTGAGGTAATTTTTCCTGGAAGAAAAAATTCTGTGCTGTTGAGTTTATTTGCTTGTGTCTTGAGCTCTTGCAAACCATTGATAGGTCTGTCAGTAGTTAAATGCATTGTCTGTAGAAGAAGACGTAGATCCAACAGTTTAAAAGCTTAAGGTGCCATTTTAAAAACCAAATTCTCAATGTGTAAACATTTGAGTTTGTTTTAATGCTGTTTGCAGGTGACACAGTTGAGAACAGTGATGCTCTTAAGTTGTCTTTAAGAGTTCTCTGTGGCTTTTGAAGTCTGTTTATAAAAAACAGTAATACCATGTGCAGCAAAACTCTAGAACACCAGCTTTCTGGTGAGTGGCACTGTACAGAACTGCTCAGTGTCTCCCTTATTACCGGATGAGAAAGTGGTTCTGCTAAATAAGAGGGAGTTTGGGAGAGGCTTCTAATTACTTTCTGCCTTAACTATAACTTATAAGTAGTACTGGATTAGATAAATTAAATGCAGGCTTGCATTAATTGTGCTGTTTGCAGCTCTTTGCTTCAAAGGGTAGGCTGGAGAAAACATTAATGTTGTAGTTATCCATGTTAATTAATTGCTTGGAACTGTTCTGGCTGCAGTTGATGATTTCAGGGGGTATGAGTAGGTGACATTTGTCTTCCTAGCTGCAAAATAGGCTGTTGCTAATCCTAGCGTGTAGCATTGTGGTTTTAGAGAGAAGAATGTAGTGGCCCTATGTTTTTTTGCAGAAAAGCTTAGTAAAAGTAAATTTTGCTATAGAATTTGAGCTGAAGGTGTAATAGCCTGTCGTCAACCTTTTAAACTGATTTACTAAACCAGTAAATAGATAATGCATAAAAAAACCTAGAATTACGTAAGACTTGGTGAAAAAATTGTCCAAACTGTTGTTTGCTCTCTTAGCTTGAATCTTTTAGTTGTTATGGTTTTGAGTTGTGTAAATGCACTAGCTGTGTATAAAATATATTAAAAAATCAATGTAAGTGGTATAACCTACAGGTGTCTCTCGGTAACTGATATTTCTGATAAAATGGTCTTTGGAGACTCAGTGTTTTGGCTGGTTGGTAGAGGTTGAAAAAAGACAGTAAGAAGATGCAGAATGAGGGGACCCACGATAACAATTTAAGTAATTCTGTGAGTTACTTCTCCATGACAGGTATATTCCCTCCCCATACCAGCAGGTATAAAACTTATAGCTATGTTACCTAACCTGCTCTACTTGCTTTAATGGTTTTGTTTGTATCGTTTCATATTATAGCAGGTATTCTGCCTCCTCTGTCCAAAGAAAAAAGACTGTTTCAGAGCATAACAACTTTCTAAAAATTTATTACTTTCATAAGGAGTGGAGTTTGTAGATTTGATTAAGGTGAAAAAATAGCTTGTCTTATTTAAATATCTTGGAATTTAGGATATTTATGCTCAGTGGAAATTAAGTAAATTAGCTTCCTGTGAATTGAGGAAAACAGCAGTGTGCCAGATATGCCTTCTGCACGGTCTTTCTATGTTTAAAAGGGACTTTTAAGGGACTTTTTTTTTTTTTAACAGCAGTCTGGTTAGCCCCTATTTCACTGCTGCATAGCTTGGGTCGGCTGTTTCAGAGAGCTGCTCTGAATGAGGGAATTTTCTGGTGAGTCACGCAGTTCTTCACTGCCTTAATGACTGGGCTAATTTTTGTTAATGTTTAATCATTCCTGGTGGATGTCTGGACCAGTCTTTAGTGCTTCCAAGAGGTGATTCATCAACTGTCCTTGGGAGCTTGTTACTTTACTGAACTATTATTACAGTGTTTGCTAATGTTAAGTTTACATTTTACCTACTGCAGCTAATAGCTATACCTTCTCCTGGAATGTATTTAGGAATATTTGTTCCTTTTTTTTTTCTTTTTTTTTCCCCCCCTCCAATATTTCATTGAATGTGTCTCACTGTTACCACACCACATACCCTGGTAAGAGGTGCTCACCTCTGATGTGTGCCTTCTAGGTTTTATTGATAGACGTAGGTGCGTCAACATCCTTGTTCATATCTCTATCTGCTTTGGGACTTTTGTTGCCTCATAGGGAGAAGGTAGAAATCTTCATTCTTCGTGGACTAGGTATCTGTGACATGCTAGTAGGCAGTAAATTCTGAAATAATTAATCTTTACATTGTCTTGAGGCTATGGCGTTGCTGCCAATGCAGAACAATCCCAATAGCCTGAAGCCGCTTTGGGTGCTTGAGGGCTGATTCTGTCCTTGCTAGGTAAGGAGCAGTGAATAACCTGAAAGACTCGCATGTAAGCTGAGGAAGGGGGCTGAGAAAGGGCTGAGTAGGAGACTTGCGGAAATGCCACGCTAGGGGCTAATTCTGAGAGCCCTTGCCCGTGCTGTGAAACGATCAGGGCTGAGACTGTCACAGGACCTTTGGACTTGGAAGACCAAACCGTATATACCGCAGATGGTAAGTTTATGCTCCTGAAGAGTCAGAGCTGGAAGAGGGCTAGCACGGTTCTTGGGAAGAACTGGGTGATTTTCAGGATGGGAGTAGTAGAAGCGCGGTGAAATCTCACCGCGTGCGTGGCATGTGAGGTTTGGCATTCAGCAGGAGCCCTGGGCTTTGGCTCCGACCCGTCGGAGCGCCTTGTGACTGGAAGCAGTAGGTACGCCGGTGGCTTGTCAGGTGTGCTGTTCGTCTTGAGTGGGCTGCAGGTGTGAAAAAGGCAAGTGCGGCCCTCGAATACATCAGGAGAGGAGTTTCCCTTTGAGACGAAGTGTTAGAGTCACTCTGCAGGTGCTGGGCCATGGTGTTTGAGAAGGGTGGAACTGAATGGATTGAATGAGGAGCTTTTGCCATGAGGAGTGATTGTGAAAGCACTTTGGTTTGCTTACCTAAGCAAAAGGGAGATGTGGAGGAATAGGGCTGTCTATAAAAACGCATCAGTAAGGGTAAACATAGGGGAGGGGTGAGGAGTTGTTGGAACAAACCGAAATGAGTTTGGAAATTGAAAGGAAACTTCCAATGACCAGGGTGAGGGTTTAGAGCAGACTTATAGCATAACGGGGATGGAAACAAAAATTGTTTCACAAGTTTGAATTCGTTCACGATAGCAGTTGTATGAGATGGTGCCTGTACAGCAAA
Organism: Astur gentilis; assembly: GCF_929443795.1. Classification (NCBI taxonomy): domain Eukaryota; kingdom Metazoa; phylum Chordata; class Aves; order Accipitriformes; family Accipitridae; genus Astur; species Astur gentilis. The sequence goes on from NC_064882.1 coordinate 12,546,015, forward strand.
GGACTAGATCTCCTGGTTTAGAAGACACCCCCCCCCCCGCTCCCCCCAAAATCCCATTTTTCTTCGTGTTCTCCAGTTGACTTACTAATTTGGAAAAACAAATGCACAAGTACTTAAGTTGGTCAAAAATTTTGCTTTCTTAAGAAGATCCTGAAGACTTTCAGATATTTGTATGAGGGCATTTGAAGGAAGTTGTAATGTTTCTCCATCTAGTAATCAGAATTTAAATGATCTTGCACATGGATCCTAACTTGAAAACAGGAGGAGGACTTAGTACTCCGGTTTCGACAATGTCCTTCCAGAGGGATGACTCTCTCCTGACAATTACAGTTCAGTTGACCCTACACACATGCAAATCCCTGCCCTGGGGATGAATGTGTAATGGAGAATGATACACATGACTCAAATCAGCATTTTCAGCACTGATCTCCCAGTTTTCAAAAGAAACTGCCCGGAGATGTTTGTGAGTCTCCTACGAACACAAATCCAATATAGCTGAGGGGTAGACAGGGCAGGGACTGTCCCAGGAGATCCCAGTCCCTCTGTGCCAGGTCTCTCTGACCTACATTTTGGAGCCTATTCGAGCATCTTCTTCTGCAGTAGTCTGGCAGGAGAAAGGCAGTTCCCCACATAGCTGTGCTGGGAACCGGGCACATTTTTGGACATTCAAGCTGGTGCTTTGTACTCTGTCTGGGTGCTGCTGCAGTTTTTCCTAGAGAGATGTGAAACCTGGGCCTCAGATTGGGTTTCCCAGTAGTCTGCGTGCAGCTTTTGGAGGAGTGCATCGCAGGGAATATTCTCCATGTGAAGCTCTGAAGAGCCATAAAATATGAAGATACGTTTTAGCTGTGCGCCTTGTACAGTGGTGGTGTAGCTGCTTGTCAAATTATCTGTCACTAGCATTAAGTGTCCTCAGACCTTTACAGGCTTCTCAGAAAATGTGTCATAATTATATGAATTTTAAAGTTTATTCTTAAATAGTCTTTAAAAAAAAAAGCCCCAAAAGCTTGAAAGTTATTACTTTCCTTAAAAAGATTGCGCGAGAGTGGCATTTTGTAATTACTTTTCTGTTATTTGCATGTATATTAAGACAAGCATTTGAGAGTTTGGCTTGGCCAAAAACCCCTGTGTATTTCACGCATTACGCTTATTTGCCTTTCATAAACTATTTAGCTGTCTCTTTAAAATAAGTAAACAAAAATCTGTTACCATTAGGACATAAGGGTGAAATTCCGGGTGGCTCATCAAATTAAGAAATAACGTGGTCACACTGCTGCAATCATCTCAAGTAACTTCTTTGCTGTAGTTTTGCCATTTGCACAATGCGGTTAATCCCTCCTCCTTCCTCTGGCTGTCGTACAGCTTGATTCATTAGTATTTCTGTAAGGCTGTGAGCTTCTCGGAAATAAACACTGCGTGGGTACCACACGTTCTGTGCGTGCAGAATAGCTCGAGTGAGCAGAGAAGTCGCTCTCAGACAGCACCAGCTGCTGCGGGGCCCAGCTGCAGAGCTGCTGTGCCCGGCGCGTGGGTGAGCCTCGGCACGAGCGCTAGGAAAGAAGGGTGGGAATAATGGGAGAACAGTCAGGAAAGCGCAGACGAGAGAGGTGCGGTATTGGTAAGCAATCGGAAAGCTATGTGGTAGGTACCTTAAAAACTGAAATAATACGTGCAGCTGTTTGAAGAAGACGCGTCAGGGAGACGCGATTGCTGACGGACGGCGTTGCAAAGCTGTACGTAAAGTGTAATCGTGGCTGGCTGGAGTTCTGATTCAGGACTGACATACCATTTTGGGTGAAGTTTTGTCCATTAAGGGTGTTGCTCCATCCGTAGCCTTCAGACTGCAAGAGAACAATGGGGCACTGTTGACTGACTTTGTGAGCCAGTCATCTGGCAGCCCAAATGTTCCACTGTTTGCTTTCAAAGTGGTATACCTTATCTGTTGGTTTCTTTCCCACAAGGTTTTAGAGGAGAATGGAGAACAAGTGCCCTGTTACTCTGTCATGGTGAGTTTACAAGAAGTTGGTGGAGCTGAAACTAAGAACTGGACTGTTCCCAGGAAGCTCAGTGAGTTTCAGAACCTACACCGGAAACTCAGTGAGGTATGAATTTCAGTTAGGGGAGGGAGAATATGCAAAATGCTAAAATTTGTCAGAGTGATGCTTGGAGAGGGGAAAAAAACTTTTTTTTTTTTTTTTTTTTTTTTTTTTGCCATTTTTTATGCCAGCCTTCTGGCTTTTTGCCTTTTAGAGCTAGTTTTCTATCTGCATATTTCTGGCCTCGGCCAGATGCTTATAAAATATGTCTATAATTTTTTTTAATTTCTTTTTTTTCCTTAATAATGCCTGTTTCACTGGACTAACCCAATGTCAAAATGGTATATGCTCTGCACTGTCATGCAAGAGCCTGCTTTAAAAACTAGATTTTGTTTCTGGCTTCCAGGGAGGTATTAGAAAAGACAGCTTTTGGAGACAGAGAAGATTTCCTTTTACAGTGCTTTAACCTTTCTGTCTGATAAGTGGTAGATAATGAAGGTGCTGTGAAGGAGGGAAAGGGTTTAGATGTGTGAGCCCATAGTGGGTAAGGGAGGGTGTTTTTCAAGGTGTTGAGAGGGGTATGGAAGGGCAGTGAGAGTACAAAGGAGTCTTCACTTCTGTTCTGAACCACCTGTGTTTTTCTGCACATGTATGTTAAGTGAGCTCTCCTTTCTCCTACACAGTGTTTTCCATCATTAAAGAAAGTTCAGTTGCCTTCCCTCAGCAAGCTGCCCTTCAAATCCATAGACCAGAAATTCATGGAGAAATCCAAGAACCAGCTTAATAACTTTCTGCAGGTAAGAAAACAAAGACAAAACCAACATGTCTAAACAGGAGAATTGAGTCATGCCTCTGGGGTAGATGTTGTCTCTCTATTGACTGAAGAGAGAGCCTAGAACAAATAGGTCATATGTAAGGTTTGACACTATAAATGCCAAAGTTGTCCAAAATGCCTGAAGTTGAGATGAGTTTGGCTGATAGTAACCGTTGCTCTAGTGGTAAGTTATTTAAACTTTGATTAATTAAGAAATAGTAAATAATGAATCCTGTAATTGCCACCTTTAACTGCAACACTTCACAACAAACGTCTTACAAATTAGAACTATTTTTATTTAAAAAGAAAGCTGTGAGATTAAAAATTTGAATCTTACTAATTCTAATACTTTAGAACTAGCTTCTTAAAGTATCTTTGAAGTATCTGAGAGACATGGATTTTTTTTCTCACTCTACCTCTGAGCCATGTCTTAATCAGTTTTATGGGATGGCCTGATAATGTTGTTTCCTTAACAAGAAATATTCAATTGATGTGTTGTTTCTGTCATTATTTTTCTCTCATAGAAATTGCTCTCTGATGAAAGGCTCTGCCCCAGTGAAGCACTTTACGCCTTCTTGAGCCCTTCCCCAGAGCACCTCAAAGTTATTGATGTGCAAGGAAAGAAGTCCTCTTTTTCACTCTCCTCATTTCTAGAACGACTTCCTGGTGATTTGTTTTCTCATCAGGAGGTAAGTGGTAGAAAAGTAATCTTCCCAAATTTAATTATATATCCAAAGTAAGCAGCGAGAGCCATTAATATAATGTATTTGAATGGCAGGTAATATTGGAAGACATTTCCAAAGACATTTTCAAAGGTCATTTTTAATTTACTGTAAGTGAACAAATAGTCAGAAATAAGAACTGTCTATGAACTTAAAAGGTGTTTATTAATACAATAAGTTTCCTGCCCTTTGATAAATATATATATATAGGCAAATGTGTAACATATCATGAATAAACAAATTGCAGTCCATGTGGGTTTGGGTTTTTTTGGTGTGTTTTTCTTTTTTCGTAGCAGAACTTCTCACTATTTGTGCTCTAGACATGTGTATTTCAGAGGGGTTTTGACAGGTAAAAATAGGAATCTTAGGAATCTTCTCTTGGCAGGGAACAGCTGCGTGTCCTTAATAATTTCTGGACAATTTCTGAAGCAAAACTAGTTTTGACAAAGAATTTTGGCAAGTGGTGCAGGCTCACTGAGGGAATTTGCGAATACAGGTGGGAGCCCATGTGGGCAAACCAGTTGGAGAATTTGATACTAAGCCACAAAAACCCATTGTCTCTCAAAATGCAGTGAAGAATCGATTAGTGACTAAAACTGGCCATAATTACTTGGCGCTCTATTCTGTGTGGTTCATCTTGCAGATATGCATCCTCCAAGGAGCTGTTTCTATTCCCCTTTTTAGTTATACGTGAGATGAAATACTTCTTTTCTTACATGCTGTAGTTGTCTGCAGTGGATGGGCCTTCTGTAGCGTAAATGGAGTTTGGGGAACTTGGACAGTTCTAGCCTGTTAATAGGCAAAAAAATGGTCTTGCATCTCTCAGAAATAAGAAAATCCTATATGTTTTAATTTTTCAGAATTGCACTGTGTTTTCACCTAGATGCTGAATGTATATGTCTCATTTCAGAGTAATAAATATAAAGAAAGTTTGAGAAACTAATTTTACAGTTCAATAGAAGTACTACAGTTCTAAAAATGAAAGTGCGTTCACTAAAATGGCTGTTAGGTAGAAGTAGCATAAAAGCATAGAAGCATGAAGCTATTTGTATTTCACTATCTAATTGAAAAACATCCTCAAGAAAAAAGCCAGACTGCACATATATTGTATTACGTGAGTGTGTAGGAGGATGTAGTTAGGAAATATGGGAGAAGGAAAGGGAGTTTGTAATAAGAGTGCATGAGAGGAGAGAGAACAAAGAAATGAAGCAGAAATGAAGCAACTGGTACTGAAAAAACTGAAGGAAGTCAAGCAAAAAATGCCCAGAGAATGTGGCAACAGAGGAGTTGGAACATAACTTCTTACTCAGTTTAAATTTAATACTGTCTGTTACTTGTGGGATGAGGAGCTTAATTTTGGCTAGACGGTATTATGCCAGGCACTGTACAAATGCAGACGAAGACCATCCTGCTTCACATCCACTTTCCCTCTCCTCTCCCCTCCTTCCCTAAGCTTAAACATAAGATGAGACAACAGAATACAGATGGAGGTAGTACAGGAAACTGTTAGACCCTCTGAATCAGTATGGCAAACGTTAGTCCTAGTTTAAAAATAATGATAAAATTAAGTGGAGGAGGGGAATTGTGAGGTGGTCTGGGATCAGCTCTGATTTTTCTTGGACACCCTTGTCTTTCAGTGTGAGCTTTAGATCAGCTCAGTCTTGCCCAGTGATAGCATTTTGGATAATGTACTAAAGCAGTTAAACTAGGGTTAAATCATTTGGTACAAGGTCATTAATGAAGTTAGTTGTGTTAAACCACACATTACAAAGCTGTTACAGTTGTGTTCTCTTTGTAACTAAGATTTCCTGGTGTAGTTTGTATTTTGGACTTTGTAGAAGAGAATGCTCTTGTACAGCGCTCTCTTTGCCTTTTACATCTCGTCTCACGCTTTTCAAATACGTGTTAGAGCAACAATATTACCTCGAGTGCTATTTTCTGGATTAGATATAGCAGCAATTTCAGATCTCTCATATATACAGCTCCTTGGACAGGGCTAGCTTTAGCACATATTTCTTAGCTCTTAAGACCAAGACCAAAACCAAATCAGAGGGAAAAATGCAGTTGATACCATCTAGAGGAAGGGCTTTTAGGTTTATGAAACATTAATGGATAGAAAATGCACTGTGCTGTAAGAATTTACACTTCTCATTGCATTTTCTAAATGACAGGGGAGTCACTGAACAGCAGAAAACCAGAGTGGGGACCTCGGAGAGGTCATTGGGTTTACCTTCCTGCTCAAGCAGACTCAACTGTACCAACAAAATTCTTGGCACGTGTTTGTCTAATGCGTGTTTAAACCTCTGATAGCTGATGTTCCCTAGCCGAGCAAGGCAGCGTATCCTGGTTCTTAGCTATCTTCAAGGTTAGAAGGCTTTTCTTGCTGTCTAACCTAAATCTCCCTTCTTTAGCCAGCTAGCTCTTGTCCTGTCTGCAGCAAACACAGAACAGTTTGGTTTAGGATCACCTCGGTTATCAGGAGTTACTACTTTCCTTTTGTCCTTTATTCGTTTCTCAGACTGAGCAGCCCCAATTTCTTCTAGTGTTTTGTTAGGTTATGTTTTATTTAGTTCTTAGGGTTTTATGTGGTTATCCGTATTTTTCTTGCAAATGTGGTGACTAAAATTTGAAATGTAATGCACCCACTAGGTTTTCCTATTCCCATGTATGAAAATAAGTTTTATATCTATATGTGTGTCCTGGTTAATCCCAGCCAGAAACTAAGCACCGTGCAGCTGCTCACTTAACCCCCCCCCCCCGCCCCGCCCCTGGTGGAATGGGGGAAAGAATCGGAAGGAAAAAGGTAAAACTCGTGGGTTGAGATAAGAACAGTTTAATAGAACAGAAAGGAAGAAGCTAATAATTATAATAATAACAATAATAATAAAATGACAATACTAATAAAAGGATAGCAGCGATCCCCCCAGGCCAACTCCCCCCAGTTTTATGTAGTAGGCATGATGTCACATGGTATGGAAAATTGGCCAGTTTGGGTCAGCTGTCCTGGCTGTGTCCTGCGCCAACTTCTTGAGCCCCTCCAGCCGTCCTGCTGGGTGGGCATGAGAAGCTGAAAAATCCTTGACTTGTTGCTAAGTAATGTTTAGACTAACTGAAGGCATCGGTGTGTTATCAACATTCCTCTCATGCTGAATCCAAGCCATAGCACTGTACCAGCTACTAGGAAGAAAATCAACTCTGTCCCAGCCGAAACAACGACAGTGTGTATGTATGTCATACAAACAGTGTTTGTGCTTAAACGTCATGGTATTACACTTCCTTGCCTTTTCCACAGCAGTATGGCCCTGGGATCTTTTTCTGTAGTCTTATCAATATCAGTTGTTTAATTTCCTGTATTTACATAGCGAGTTATTGCTGCTTTGCATTTGTCTTTATCAAACTGCACCCCGTGGGCTCAACTACAAATTCAGTAAGCATATTTTCTGTTCTGTTGCCCAAGTGCTTAATGAAAATACAGAATGATGCCTCCTATGAAAAAATAAATAAAATATAATTTCATTAAAATAACAAAGGGCCAAGAAGCCTGTTGACCAGAGGAAGACAGTGAGCAGACTGGAATTTGCTTTAGACTGTGTCCCTGGAGAAAACTCTCTTCGTCATCTGAATTTGTGTGCTTGTGTGGTAACATGGGTAATGATTTGTGGTTTTCTTGTGTGGCATTTCTTGTCATTATGGTGTGGCTTTTTGTTCCCTGCCCTTGGTCGCAGCTTAGCCTAACATTAGCAAAAGCTTTCAAAGCTGGGGACTCATCAAGCTGTGGAAGTCAGTAAACAGGGGAGTCTACGTGGACGTTTACAGTGCACTTCAGTGCTGTGGGGTGTTTTCTTTTGTTTTTCTGGTTATTAGGAGAGAAGCAGCATCTTGAGCAGTGCTAGAGAAAATGCCAAGTGTGACACAGGAAGTGAAGGGTACAGGATCTATGTGTTCAAATATGCAACACTGTGGAGCTATTCATTTATAGACTACTACGCAGTGCCACGCCTGGAGAAGACTCAGGGACTGGAACCCAAAGTTAATGATGGGCTTTAGAACGGGATTTGGAGGGCGTGAGGAGGGAGTAAGACAAACTGATGTACAGCAGAGACACTGTAGGATACTCATCTGTATAGCAGGGTTCAAATGACAGGCGAGGGGTGACTGAAAGATTACGACCATAAGAATAAGGCCAAGAAAGACACCAAAATAATGCAAGAGAAATAGAGCCATGGAGCAGGTTTTCCAGACTAGATGATGGCGGGGGGCGGGGGGAGCAGTATCAGATGATGGGATGACAAGGAAGAAAGGAAGGCAAAGGAAGAGATGACAGATTTCTTTGAAAACCAGGGCTGAAGAAAGAAAACTTGTCTGCGCACCATTCTGACCGTTCCTGAGCCAGAGACTGGGGCACCGCACCAGCCTCAGTGGGGTCAGGTCTGCCTCACTGCAGCTTTGCTATAAGCGTAGGCAGGTAGGAGAAAATCCAGGAAAGCAAAGGGATGTGCTGGCTGCCACAAGTAATGGTAGGTAGGTGGTTTAGTCCTGATCCAGAAGCAGATCTTCATGATACTGAGAAAAAAACCTGCTCTTCATTCTTCAATAAATGGTAGTGCCAAAACCGAGGTGGTTCAGTAAAGTCTTCTGTAAGTCTATTCTAGCTCTGCTCCCTTCGGTACCCTGAGCTTGGGTATCCTTAGGCTCGTGTCGCCGAGTATCGCCATATTATGTTTTTGCCTGGGACTGGTACTCGTTAACGGCGCTTGTATTTGCAGCGGCCAGTGTCTCCTCCACTGCGTACTGGGAGGACAACTTGCTAGTGCCTGATCCCACTGAGTAGCTTCAGCTGTGCAAGGCGCTGCCTGCTCTCCAGGGGAGCCAGCTGCCTGCTTCTCCCTGTGCCATAGCCAGATTCTCCCCATTTCTTCCTAGCTGCTTGTGTTGCAAACAGCTCCAGCCGGCTAGCTCCCCATCCCGCGCGTCCTTCATGGGCGCTGTGTCAGAGGAGGCTTTGCAGTCACAAACGCCTCTGAGCGCAGTCTCCTCCTTACAGCGCTCACCCGCTTCCTAGCAGCCAGTACGTGGCTCCCACGTCGCCTGCTTTCCCTTACCCAGCTTTCCCTTACTGCCAGGGCAATGGAGGCAGCGGACCCTGCAAGTCTGGGCAGATCCACCCAACACGGAGGTGCTTGCTGGGGCAAGGCTGCGGGCAGAAGAGCGAGCAGTGGTGGTGACTCCAGCAGCACTGAGCGTCCCCATCGCTCTGGTGCGGTGGGAAGGGCAATCCCTTTTCAGAATCCCTGGTGAGGCTCCTGTTTGCCAGATCCTGCCAGCAGCAGAGTTGGTGGCTCTAATGCCTGTTCTTGAGAGGGCTGGCTGCGCTCCTTCCCCAGAGGGTGGCAGTAGCTAATTCCATTCTGGAAGAGGGATGGGGAACCACAGTGCGTACCCATGTTGTGTCTCTCTTCCTAGGAAGAAACGGAAGAGGATAGTGATCTGTCGGACTACGGAGAGGAGGTGGATGGGAAAAGGGACTCTCTTGCTGAACCGTGTTTCATGCTGATCGGAGAGATTTTTGAGCTGCGAGGAAGTAAGCTGTGAACGTGCTTATTTGCTAGTGGAATCTGTTGCCCAAGAAATCCGGGGCACTTTGTAGTGCAGATTTTTCTGCTGTTTCAATAAGGGGAAATGTTCTTGCAATTTATGTATTTGTTTGGAACAGAGCTCTTCTTCAGTAGTTTATGACTTTGGTGCTTTCAGTCAGAAGTGAAGTTCCAATATAACATTGCAGTAAAAATGTGTAACTGGTAAGGGAGAGCTTTTGCATTCAGTGTTGTTAAGTTTTTCATTTAAAAAAAAAAAAAAAAAAAAAAATCTGGAAAAAACCAGAAAAGTACAAAAGCATGTTTTCTGTAAATAGCCTGCATGTTAGAATGTATGAATTGTGAGGAAGGAAAGATGGCTTTATGAAAGAACATGTCATTGACAAAGCTACATAATTTTAGTGTCCATTTTAAGTGTATTATGTAGGCATTGTAGTTCTACAATTTGTACAGTGGAAAAGATGGTAGAACTGTGGTATCTTTCAGTACCAGACTTTTTTTTTTCTTCCCCTCCTTTACGTAACTGAATGGTGGTAATAAGGAAAACTACTTTTGTTTCTGTTTGAATATGCAGCCACACTTGATGACCTATGAAATTATTTGCAGGGTAACTACTACAAAATGCATCACCTTCCAAAAATGGCAGATGTATCTTCCAAATACAGACTTTATTGTGCTGATGGTGAACAGTGTTGAAAGAAAGATTAACCAGTAGTTACTAGGAAGCACTCGCATTCGTTTCCTTTAATTGTAATGAAAAGCTAACTGCTTGGTTTGAGTGAAAATGTTTTCAGAATTTTAATGATGCTGCTGTGTGTACCACGTTGTTCTAGTACGTATGAAAAGAGTGTGAATTTTGAGGGGTTTTCTTTTTTCTAGTAGAAAAAGGGGTTTGGGTAGTTGTATGGCTCAGTAAACTTGAAATATTCTTAAACATAAACGTATCTGTAGTTTATACTGTGAACTTTTATGTAATCGGCAAGACTTAAAAACCATATAGCAAACAGTACAGGGAAAGCAGTCAAGAAAAATGAGACCCATGTACAATTAGTGAAATCTCATAAAGGATTATAACAGATACGTTTACTGTAGAGGTGGGTTGGGGTTTTTTTGCAGGGCTGGGGGAAGGTTTTGGACATGATCATGGGTTCCCTAATGTTATTAACATCTTGATCTTTATTTTCTGTCATTTTTCATTGTTCTAGTGTTCAAGTGGGTCAGAAAAACATTAATTGCACTAGTACAAGTCACTTTTGGAAGAACTATCAACAAGTAAGTAGCTGTTACTTTAACTGAACCTGCATTGTTGCTCTATGAAAAAAAGGCAGAGAGCAGAATTGTCAAAAAAAAAACCAAAACCCAAACCCCGGACATTCTGTTGTATGTGATAATCTGCATTTGTTTTCCACAGCTCAGTTACAAATATGTTGTGTTGATTAGAGAAGACGCAGATCTGTGAATTATCTTTTTCCTTATTTTTTTCCCCTACACAGGACTTTGCTTTTGGAAGAACACAGTATTTCATGGGATTTCATTTTATACATCTGTGTATACATATATGTATATATATGTGTACGTGTATATATATATGCATATATACATACATATATGTATAAAATGAGTTCCTGTCCTGTTTTTCTGAACGGCCTGGCTCTGAATGGGTCTTATTAGTTTGTGCTTTATCTTACGGTCTCATGAAGATTTTTGCCAGATCTGAAACTAGGTTTCTGTTTTCAGTAATTTCTTTCAAATCAAACGCGTATTTCCCTAAAGTGACTGAAGTAATGTTTGTGCATGATGAGAACCATTAATTTATAACATGAAACCTGTGTATGCACGTAACCGTGATGTGTTTTCAGAAAGGTGTTTTTCTGTATCATTTGAAGACATGTCTGCCAAGTGACGCCTGGACTAGGCTATGAAGGAAACGTGTGTGTCTGTACACACCTTTTGTGTGGAAAGCTATATCACTGGTCAGAAAAATTTTGGCAAAGTTTTCCTTTTCTTGTCAGATACAAAAGCCTACAGTAAAACTCGATTCAATAGAGCAGATGATTGATACAAACACATTTCCCATGACTCTTCAATCAGTACTGATGCTCTCACACATGATGATGTTTTTCTTGTGAAAGTCTGTGAATCTGTGATTTCTGTAGCACACTCACTTAGCCAAAGGGCCACTGAGAATCTGATGAAATGCATTATTTTGCTTTGGCGTAGCAGTGGGACTATTACTCAGGTAAGTGTCACAGCCCAGAAATCTACCAGCAGAATAGGCTGTTCCTTTGTCCAGTCAGTGCCTAAATTTGCACATGCCAGCATGGCTTTTAAAACCTCCCATGGATGTTATGTAGCGGTACATTGGACAAGAAGTGATGGCAAGTCACACAGTTGTCTCCTGGTGAACTGAGGGTATCTGACGGTATCCATTCACTGAGTTTTAAATTGATCGGTTCATGTGTTCGCACGCTGCTAATAACTGGCATGAAAGACACCTGAGAGAGGATAGAGTGTGTGTGCATAAGCATAGCATGCATGCAGAGTTGCTATGTAGCTTTTTACGTGTTGGTTGAATTTCTACATGTATTGATTCTAAGGGTTTTGGCCGTACTGTGGCACAGTTGGGCAGTACTGCCTGGAGCCTGCTGTCTACCTCGGACTCCTGGTGCTGAAGGCTACAGTGAGTGCCTGCAGCCACAGGAGGCTGCCCTCTCCATTTGTAATCCCTTCACTAATGTGCTGTTGGTATCTGCGAGGGGACTTACTGCGCTTTTATCAAAACTTCATCTGTTTTTATCCCACCAGGCACATCTCTGCATGCAACCAGTTTGGAATTCACTACTATTATTTAGCTGATTTTTATGTCTTTACCCAGTGGAGCCTTTGTACTGCCCATCCTTGAAATATATACACATTTCAGTGTAGTACTTGTACTTTGTCGTATGTGTTTGAGGACTACGTTGAAATGTAGCCTTCTCCACATCTCAGATATCTGGGGTGACCTAGATCCTAGAGTACCCAGAGCTGAATACGACTTGCTGTGATGCTGGTGAAATCACCTCAGATAAATTGGGATAATTACATGAAAACGAGAATCGCTTCCACTACTTCAAGGACTAAAAAGAATAAATCTGCATAAAATGTGAAAGACCAGCTCTGATGTGCTCCCTTCTACACTTCTTTACAGGCAGATCCGTGACACTGTACACTGGATGTTCAGTGAACCAATGCTTGTTTACTACATCGGTGTGTTTCGAGATGCTTTTTGGCCAAATGGGAAATTAGCACCACCACCGAGAGCCAAGAGCGACGAACAAAAGCAAGAGACGAAACAGAGAGCACAGCAAAAACTACTTGAAAACATTCCAGGTGAGATCACTTTCATTCTGCTTAATCATGGATTTAATAGCTAGTGAGGAAACTGGTTAATTGAATAGTGTTCTCCTGCATTTTAGATTTTTCCTGTAGAGTTGTAAATTACAGTTATTTCCATAAATAACTTTGGCCTTATTCTTTGCCTCTCCTGTCAGTCTGGTAAAGGGCACGGATTCAGGTATTATTTGTGGATGCAAAATCCAGTATCACTGTACTTCTGTATGTCATAATTCATCACGGAACCTAAGTTAAGTTGACTCTCTCTGCTGGTTCTCTGTGAGCAAATACCAGCTGGTTCTGCTACCTGGCACTACTCAGAAAACAGGGAGAGTGGCACCACCCCTATTACTTCTTTCTCTTATATTTCAAAATCAGAGGGAGGTCTACCCGTGCTGTCAGTGTTGTGTGTTGCTGTCTGTTTCTGGCAAGAGGTTTCAGGGCACTGAATGTTGGAGGGACCTGCAGCCTGGACAGAAGCATCCTAGATTGGGTGGGATTTGCAGCACTTTCCTTTGCCTGCCCTTACCTCCCAAGGCCAGGCAGCTTCCTCTTCAGCTTGCACATTTCTGGGGCACCGTTCTGAGATGCTCCATCCCGTCCCATTCACAGGACAGGGAGTCCAGTTCCATAATTCTGAATCTTCAGAGCTCACAGAAACCCAAAGGCACCTGTCTGGGAAGAACCGAAATCATTCCATTTAGCCCTTGGAAATGTGCTTAAACATAGCGTGAATGCCTTTTATCTCCCCTCCATCTGAATGGAATGTACTTTAATGAGCTATTTTATGGCTTCACGGAGATATCTCATACCCCCTTGCATTAGGTTGTTTAATCAACTTTTACTGCGAAAACAGCAGCAGGTATGCACGCAAAATATTTGTCATTTGATGTGTAAACAATCCTCTGTTTACTTCCTTCGTTACATACTCGCCTACTTACCTAGAATAGCCTTCCATAGTTGATTTGTGGTTTTGTTTGTTTCTGAGTTTGGGGAGATATGTCAGGACATAGCCGAATGCACTTTAAATTAACGATGAAGATCACTGTTTATTCTCTAATTTAATCCAAAACATAAATAATTGGCTTAGAGTTATCTGCTTACTTGTGGGAAGTATTTTCTATGAAGATTGAGAGGCAATTAAAGTGCTCAATCTGTTTTAACTGTTGCAGGAGTTCTGTCTCTGTGGCTGAAGGTGGATTTAAGTGAATGATTTAATAATGTATGACATTAGACTTGACTCTGAGAGGTGAACTACCTAAAAGGCATACTATATATCATGTTAAAACACTAAAAAATGTTGTCATTGAGATGTATACACTATTATTAACTTGAGAATAAGGGTATCTTTTCAACCTGTGACCTAAGTTACCTGTGTGTTTAAAAGGCTGGTGAACGGGGACGGTGTACCTTGCAGCCAAGGGCCATGAAGTGCAGTGGTTTGGTTTCCCCTCCTTTATGGGCAGCAGTGTTAGCTGGAGGTTTTGCCTCGCGTGAGTGAAACAATATAAGCTGAAGTAACATTTGTTGTAGATACTCTGCAGAGTCTTGTTGGACAACAAAATGCCCGTCATGGTGTAGTGAAAGTGTTCAATGCCTTGCAAGAAAGGAAGGCTAACAAGCATCTACTCTATGTGAGTAACCACAAAAGTAGCCTTTTAACTTCATAATCCTGTTAATTGCTGAACTCTGCTCACTCAGTATTAAAGACTTGGGGGGGTGGTGGGGGGAGTGCTTTTGCAGAGATTTCATATTGGACTACTGTTCTGTGTGCGACTAACTTTTTTTGCTATTAAAGTAAGTTGGAAAAAATGTACTTGGTTCCATCACTTGACTAATTTTTAATAACAAAGCTGTTTAAAAACAGTATTGCTTTTTGTCTAAAAGAGATCCTCTACCGCATCCAACTTGCCTGACTTCATAAGGTGCAAACTGACTTTTTCGTGGAGCTGAGAAAAACAAGCATACCTTGGAGAATCCTAGGAAAGGAGAGCTCCAGGACTGGCTCACAGTTAGGACCTGACAGCCCTCCAGAAGTCCCTGTCCTCCGCTGTTGGTTGGGACTGGTCAGAGTATGCAGCTGGATCCAAGTGCAATACCTTTGCTCTCAGTCAGTCTCTTCTGGCTCGTTGCCTGCAGCAGCCCGGCACATAACGCAGCCTCGGCACAGGAGCGGAGGCAGCCCGCTCGGGAGGTGCCTGCCCTGGCGCTTGCTGGCGTAGCTACCGCAGCTCCCACAGAACAGCACCAGTTTATACAGGGTGGGAGATCCCCACCTGAAAGCAGCTGCCTGTGGCACTTGCCTTCTTGCAGCCTTAAGGCATTTCCCGTGTCATCTGTAGGGCGCGTGCTAACTTCAGGATGAAAGAAAAGTATTTGCGTGAATGATGGAGGATGACTCTAGACGCTTCTGTTACCTGTGATGCTCTAAGCATGACAGAAAGGAAGAAGTAGTTCTCGTTTGGCACCTGTGCTCATCTTGACGCTTTTCTGTTTTTCAGGTTTTGCTGGAACTGCTGCTAACTGAACTGTGCCCTGAGCTGAGAGCTCATTTGGAGCAGCTTAATGCCGCTTAGGTTTGAATCTGCACAATTGGACCACTAGAGAAATGTCTATGTCCAATAATAGACATGAAACTTATTTTCCTCTTTTCCATAGAGGGCTGAGGACTATGATTATTTTTAGCGTTTTTCTTTCCTCTTGAGTTTTTTGTGAAGTAAACAGACTTGAAAAGATCTGATGCTGTAGTAGGGTAGACAAAACAAAGCTGTATAGTTGCCAATTTTTATTTAAATTGTTCTATTTGACTACTCTTCTGTTTCAACTATAGATTGAAAAATAAATGTTCATATAAGCTGAAAGAAACCAGAAAATATTTTAAACATTTATGAAAAGAAATTTTGCTTATAGTGGTAAACTAATGAATGTTGTACAGTTCTAATCTCCTCACTGAGGATTTGAGCATTCCTTTTTTCTTGTGTATTGAAAAAGCCTTGTCGTGCAATACTACATGTAAAGCTATTGTGAAAATTTTATCAATTTTATTTTTACCAAAGATTTCCCGTAGTTTGAAGCATTTGTAAGCAATAAATAACACAACTGGATTGCAGTACTTGATAATGAGGCTGTACTGACAACTAATGAACGAGTTTGACAGCACTAGTTTCGTAAGGAATATTTACGTTACTTTGAAGTCTGTGTCGAAAATATGTATTGTAAACTGGTATGTCCTAACAGAATGCCTGTGTTAAATGTTAGTTGAGAGATTAGTGCTTATGAATTGCTTCTATGAATGATTAAGCAGACATTTAATTAAACCATTCTAATCGCTTCCCTGATATTACTCAGGGCTGTTTTATTCAAATACCCCGATTTCAAACAACCTTCAGATCTTTCCCTTATTTTATACAAGGAAAGAAAACAATGTCTTCACTGTTTTTTTAATTTATGTAAAAATATGTAAATATGGTCTTGATGAACATCTAAATAATTAAACATCATCAAAAATCCCTAGGTGATACTCATTACTTTCTTTTAAATTCAGTACAGTTGTGCTCTTAGAAAAACTGCTTGCAGTTAAGGCTGGCTATATTGTAAGGTACATAAAATCCCTACGCTATATTTAAATCAATGTTTTTACTAATGTCTAGCCTTCTGCTCCAACAGTTTCAAAAAAGTTTTCAAGTCACAGCACAGTCCTAAAGAGCAAGCCAAATTCTGCACATATAAAGTTTTACAAGTAAATAGAAATGTGCAAGCTTACCATAGCAATCAGTAAAATTTACTAGTGGTTAATTGAAGTATCTTTTGGTAAAAGATTCAGCATAACACTGCTCAGGCGTACACACTCCTAGCCAACAGGTTTTCAACTATTTCTGGTACAAACAGGGGCAGTGTAAATGCAGTATGAAGAATGATGGAGGAAAACAGGCCTCATGCAGAGGACACGCAGATTGAATGTTTCCTTACTAATGGTTTTTTTTCCATAGTTCTTTAAGTAGCATTTTCTAGTTTTAGAAGTTGATGTGGTTTGAACTGTAAAGCTTAGTGTCATACCGACCAATTTCCAACTTTGAATCTCTGCAGTCTAAGAGTAAAATGTGTTAAGACACATAAGTAGATCTAGATGCATTAACGAAGCATGTGACAGAAAGTATACACACCACTAATAAAAGTAAGATTTAAAAATAGTCATGACCTGTGAATGGGTTCCATGTGAAAACAAGACAATTTCGGAGTCTAGCTTTTCAGAATATGAAAATTTAATGTTTAAATACTAAAAATGCAGAAAAGGAAACAACCATTTTTGTTTGGTTTTGGTTTGATTCATGTGCTGTATGACATGAAGAAAACACAGGACATCTGTCCCAGTAAAATGTCCTTAATAAACCTGAAGTCTTCAACACCATTTTTAAAAGTCTGCCTCATCTCAGTTAAAGGAAGAGTGTGAGCTTTTTGCTTTCTCTTTTTTTTTAGATAAAAAAGAATCAGTATATTGCTTTAAATAATAATTTCTAGAAAGCTGAAAAGCAAGCAGTAAGTGATGAAAAGTCTACAATTGCTGGAGTTTAAAGATGGTTTATTGTAGGAAATATATGTATATACCAGTCACAGTTAAAGGAAGCACTAAATTCTCCCAAGATTAGCTGCCAGTTCAAGGTCAGAAGCAACGCCAGGATCCAGAAGGCAGGCCTTTGAAAACAAAGAATAGGGAGTTCTAGTTTATAGCTAAAATAAAATAGTGTATTGTCAATATAACATTAATAAGGTCTTTAAGTTTTGTTGACATTACCTGAGGTAATCAACTTGTTAAAATATTAAAGAGTTAATATATTCAGCTTTAAATCCCTGTTTCTGATGCCACGTGAGAAGAATGCAGTGTTTAAAATGAGCATACTTGACTATAGTGTTAGGCTTGGTTTTATTTATTTTTTTTATTCTGTTTGTTGGTATGGTATGTGCTGGTACCGCAGTCAGAAATAGACATCTGCTTACCGCCTAGATCACTTACACTCACTTCCATCATGTGTTTCAGTACCCTCTGGGATGCCTGTCTTCTCTTTCTCACCTCTTTCAAAACTGACTGGGTCTAAGAAGAGTAGGCCAAAACCACAGCTAAGCAGTTAATTAAAAAAGCAAACATGAGTTTAATTTTAAGGGGGTATAATTGTACAGTTAACATGAGACCTATTTTGCAGGTACAAAAGAAACTGAACACACCCACAACTCTTGTTCTAAAGTTACTGCATCAGGTAGCTTCCTTGTTTATTTTCTGTTCCTTCTCTTTTGTTGTTGATGCAGAGATGCATGGCACCAGTCACTAGAAATGATCTCTCTCGATACACTAAGAAGCTAGTGACATTCCTCGATCAGTCTCAGATGTACAGCTAGTGAACGATGAGTGAAAGTTGTCATTTTCTTTCAGTTGTGGTGGTTACACTAGACCTGATGGAAGACAGTGGGAAGGGCTGTACTCGGACAAAGCCGTGCAGCAACTTAATCCTCATGGGCCTCTTCCATGCCTTAAGACTTACCTAGGACTGCTGGCTACAGTGTTCGTAACACCCCAGCTTATATTCCTTTCCCGATCTCCTCCTCATCCTATCCTCTATAACACTTTGACAGCAGGAGAACAAAATGTTTAAAATGTCTATTCGGAGGTTCACCTGCTCTGCTAGGCTTCTTGTATCAGTAGCTTCCTTGAATAAGGAGCCACAAAAATTGTTGTTTGATAATTTGTCATTTACATTACTCTCCATTTATTTGGATTGCACCAAGCTGGACCTCAAAGTATTCTACTTGCAGAAACAAATGGTCTCTACATGCACAGAAATCCAGGTCTCTCTGACGCACAGGTCCAATCTTGCTGCGCTCCCTGCAGTTGGCATAATCATCGTGCCTTGACTGTACCTTTTGGTACCACTGGTACTGTTTAGCGGATTCATCTTCTAGAAGCTGTTATCGATCTTCCTCAAGCAATAAATCTTACTTCAGAACTTTCAAAAATGTGACCTGTTTTTTCCCTATGTATCAGTAGCAGTAGATCCTCAGCTATTGTCATGCTTGGTTTTATGTTTACATTTTTAGCAACCAGTTATGACTGATTTAAATATTGTTAATGAGGACTGTGATTGTTAGAGAATCTAAAGTTAAGGAAAAGTTACGATTTTTCAGTTTGAGAGAATGACAGACAAAATTAATTGGGGATAAAATTATTCAAATTGTTTAGCTAATTTATCTTGCAAGGTACCAAGCTCTTTGCTGTGGTGATTATCACAGTTTTTTTGTTGTTGTTTGGCAGAACGCATTGTTTGCTTAAGCAGGTGGACAGGTAGTATCCTTTTAAGACTATTTTCAGTAGCTTTCAATATACTTCTATTTTACTTTTATTGTTTTCTTGCACAGATTTTTTTTTTTAACATAAATAATGTTGGAGTCTTTAACCAGACAGCAAGTGTAAAGACTCAAATCCAAGGTATCACGCAATTTCATGAGATAGGAACTAGCCTGTAAGACTTCTCAACTTACCTTAGAATAGCATTTTTTAGCAGCGGCTTGATCTTGCTGCACACCTAGGCCAAGCTGGAGGCATCTAGCCAAGTAGAAAGCAGCCATAGCAACTCCCTTGGCTACATATCTAGGAAGACAGTCGGTTACCTTTGCTAACATATCGATGTCATCGTTTTCTGTAATCCTGTTGTGGAATTTACAGCATTAGGTTAGATAACGCTATTTCAAGCAATAATGTAAGTCAACCATTTATGACTTCACCATGCCTCCTTTCCATTTACGTCATTCATTATCCAAAATAAGCTGAAATTTACATGTATTCAGCAGCCTGATGAGAATTCTTCTATTCAGAATTTGAAGTTAGTCTTACTTGAATATTATGATATTAAACAGCAAACAAATATGTAACTTTTGCAGTCACTTTCACTATAGTTATACTAGTTATAAAAGGCAGTATATTTTATGCTAATTGTTCCTATTAAACTATTTCAGGGAAAATAATATGTATGTGGAAGAAAGGCAAAGCTCTTAATTCATACAGTTGAGCAACCTTACCTAGTGGGAGATGTCCCTGCCCACAGCAGGGCGGTTGGAACTAGATGATCTTTAAAGGGCCAACCCAAACCATTCCATGATTCTATGATACTAAAATTCCAAGTTCTTACTAGGCTGTTGGCTGGCAAATCAAAATAATCTGAAGATCTTTATTTTCAGCATGTTGTTTTTACTAAGAACCATTTTAAGAATTGGAGGGTTATAGGTTATACTGTACATAACCACTTAACGTTTGTATGTTTGTACGTACCGCGTAGTTGGTATGAACATAGAAGGACATTCCACATGAAACAAGCTAGACTAGAGTGAATAGCTATCAGTCTACTTAACAGTGCAAGACAAAGACAAGCAGTATTTCACAGAGAAAACAATCCTTTTCAGCAATGAGTATAGCAAACGGTGTTCATAGCTGAATGACTGAATTACCAGAGCTGCTGCTGTGTGGCAGTGCAGCTTCTGTAAGGTGGTAAGTTGTGACATGTTTATTGCTGGGCAGCAGGAGCAGCTTCTTACCGCAAAAAGCGTGAATGCTGTTGTGCGCAGCTTATATAAGTAGTCTGTCTGCATCTTATGTCCAGCAAATTAATAATTTTTTTGACACATTGAACTTTTAACAGATACTAGCCAGCTCTGGAGGTTTGTTACAGAAGTGTGCTGTTTTATCAGCTACAGAACTGGCACCAACATAGCTTTTCTCCTCCATGACTAGTTCAAGGTACAGAAACTTGACACAGACTGGCTATTTTGAATATCGCAGCCTATAACAGAAGTCGCTCTTTCTGCCATACACAAACCACTCCAGCGTGTATGTAGGTGGAGCAGCAAGTCCCACAGTGACTGCCTGTGAAAAGGCTGGTCTGTACTACCGAGCCATGGCTCAGACCAGTACCTCTACACAAGCAGATAATCACCAGAAACCACTTGCCTGCAGATGCCTATTTTGTGGTCCAGGCTTAAAAATGCTGATGTAGTATGCATCCCCATAAGCAGCAACTGATGATAAGCTCAAGGGTAATGACTTGTCACTGTGTGCAGCAGCTACTCCTAGTTCCCAGACCATGCTGCTTGGAGTGCCTATTGCAGGATCCCACCCAGTATCAATGCTTACCTTTCCTGTAAAGGACACAGGAACTGGACCAAAGCACACTGAGCCACAGAGCAAGGAAAAGATGGGGTGGAAATCAGTGGGTAGAAATTACATTCAGATGGCAGAGGTGGAGAGCATTATACTACTATAATTATTATTATACTACAGAGTATTATACTGCTTATATAATACTTGTATTCTTTGCAGTATTAGAGGGGACAAGACGGAGATCATTAAGTGGTTTCAGAGCCATGTTCCTGTGGCGGACACCACAGAGAATGAGGCACCTTGGACCCTGATGACCCACAAAAGCAGGACCCTGCTTCAGCTCCCGCCCTCCAGCATTACAGCCACAACCAGATACGAAGCTTTAACAGCTGCGGACACCCACAAGCAAGGCTTGCAAGGAGGAACTACACCAGCAGCACACAGCGGATACCGCAAAAAGAAACGACGGGTGCTCGTAGCGGGTGACTCTCTGTTACGGGTCACTGAGGCGCCCATCTGCCAGACTGACAGCGAGTCATGAGGGGTGTGCTGCCTTCTGGGAGCAAAGGTCTGAGATGCTGCTGAGGGGGTGCCACAACTTGTCAAGAGCACAGGCTACTATCCATTGCTACTCCTTCACGTGGGCACGAATGACACTGCAAGCCGGAACCTGGGCAGAATCAAGGAAGACTACAAAGCCCTGGGGGTGCAAGTGAAAATTATTGGTGCCCAAGTTATCTTTTCTTCTGTTTTACTGCTTAGAGGAAAGTGTGTGGCCAGAAATAGACATATAATGCAAATTAACTTCTGGCTTCATGGCTGGTGCCATCGTAAGGGTTTTGGCTTTTATGACAACAAGACATTCGTCGATGACAATAGCCTATTAGGGAGGGATGGGATCCACCTGTCTAGAAGTGGCAAGGGAATCTTTGACAGCAGGCTGGCCAGCTTGATGAGGTAAGCCCTAAACTGAAGGACTTGAGGTCTGGGGTCCAAAGCAGCAACACTCACGCCATTGCAACCAACTGGGGAATGAGCCAGGCCAACCAGAGCTGCGACAAATATTCCTTAGCTGCCTCCCAGGATGAGAACCAGAAGACCAACCACCTCAAGTGTATGTATACCAATGCACACAGCCTGGGGAACCAACAGGAGGTACTGGAGCTCCGTACCCAGTCAGAAAGTTACGATATCACAGGAATAACTGAAACATGGTGGCACAAGTCACATGACTGGAGGATTGTGATGGAAGGCTATAGGCTGTTTTGTAAACAAGACAGGCAGGGAAGAAGAGGAGGAGTTGCCCTCTATGCTAAGGAGAACCTTGACTGTATAGAAGTCAGCTACAGTGATTGTGGAAGCCCTATCAAACGCCTCTGGGTCAGGATGAGAGGGGTTGTCTCCAATGGGGATCTTGCACTACGCATCTGCTACCGACCTCCAAACCAAGATGATAAGGCCAACGAAGCAAAATTTGGGTCACTTAAGCAAGCTTTGGGTCAACAGAAGCAGGTTCTTCTGGGTGATTTCAATACCCAGGCATTTGTTAGAAGAACAATTGTAGGAGATGGCTTGTAACCCCCGAAACAAAGATTGAGAGAAGCAGCGTGAGGGAAGCATGAACAATTGCGAGAGATGAAACCTGGTAAAGATAAGGGGCGGGGGGGGGGGGGGGCAGTCACCAAGAAAGCTGAAAAGGCAGAGGTTCTCAACACTTTCTTCATCTCTGTCTTTACCAGCACTGTTGGGCCCCAGGTTGATGCAAACACAGACCCACTGTCAGTGAAGGAAGCATTGGTATGTGAACTATTAAAGGAGCTTGACCCCTACAAATCGATGGGCCCCAAAAATATCCACACGAGGGTGTTAAGAAAGCTGGCTGATGTCATTGTGAGACCACTCTCCATAATATTTGAGAAGTCATGAACATCAGGCACCATCCCAGAAGACTGGAAGAAGGCTAATGTCACCCCCCCACACCTACAACAAGGGCTTAAAGGAGGATCCAGGAAATTACAGGCCCATCAGTCTTACTTCAGTCCCTGGGAACGTTATGGAACGAATCCTCCTGGGGGCTATCACAAGTCAAATGAAGCACGTGTCTGGGAGAAGCCAGCATGGACTCACCAAGGGCAAATCGTGCTTGACAAACCTGACCACCTTCTGTGACAAAGTAACCTGCTCGGTTGATGTGGGGCGAGCGGTGGACATTGTCTACCTGGATTTCTCCAATGCTTTCAGTACTGTTTCCCACAGCCTCCTCCTAGAGAAACTGATGGGTTACGGATTAGACAAGTGGTCTTTGCGGTGGGTGGGAAACTGGCTGACACGCCGCACCCAGGGGATGCTGGTAAATAGCTCCTTTTCAAACTGGCAACCTGTCACAACCTGGGTCGCCCAGGGACTGATATTGGGCCCAACACTGTTTAATATCTTTGTAAGTGATCTGGACTACGGGATCAAGCGTGCCCTGATGAAGTTTGCCAATTATACCAAATTGAGTGGGGAAGTGGACATTCGGAAGGGAGAACTACCCTGGAGGAAGACCTGGATAGGCTGGAAGAGTGAGCTAATGTCCTGGTTTCAGCTGGGATAGAGTTAATTGTCTTCCTAGTAGCTGGAACAGTGCTATGTTTTGAGTTCAGTGTGAGAAGAATGTTGATAACACTGAGGTTTTCAGTTATTGCTAAGTAATGTTTAGTCTAAAGTCAAGGATTTTTCAGCTTCTCATGCCTAGCCAGTGAGAAAGCTGTAGGGGCACAAGAAGTTGGCACAGGACAGAGCCAGGGAAGCTGACCCAAACTGGCCAGTGGGGTATTCCATACTATGGGACGTCACATCTAGTGTATAAACTGGGGGGAAGGGGGGAAATTGCTGCTCAGGGACTAACTGGGCTTTAATCAGCAGGTGGTAAGTAATTGCATTCTGCATCATTTGTATATTCCAATCCTTTTATCATTATTGCTGTCACTTTATTAGTGTTATCATTATCATTATTAGTTTCTTCTTTTTATATTCTATTAAACTGTTCTTATCTCAATCCACGGGTTTTACTTCTTTTTTTCCCAATTTTCTCCCCCATCCCACTGGGTGGAGGAGAGTGAGTGAGCGGCTGTGTGGTGCTTAGTTGCTGGCTGGGGTTAAACCCCAACAGCTACAAAGAACCTTATAAAGTTCAACAAGGACAAGCGTAAGGTCTTGCACCTGGGAAAACATAATCCAGGAGTGCAGCACAGGCTGGCATCTACCCAGCTGGGGAGCAGCTCTGTGGAAAGGGACCTGGGGGTCCTGGGGGACAACAAGCTCCATACGAGTGAACAGTGTGCTGCTGCGGCCATGAAACCCAACAGGATGCAGGTTGCAGCAACAAGGGCAACACCAGCAGAGAGAAAGGAGTCATTAGCCCACTCTACTCAGCGCTGGTCAGGCCACATCTGGAATACTGTGTTCAGTTTTGGTCCCTGCTACACAAGAAAGATGTGGACAGGCTGGAGAGGGTCCAGAGAAGGCCACAAAGATGATCGAAGGCCACAAAGATGATGATCAAAGGCCTAGGAAGCCTGCTGTATGAGGAAAGGCTGAGAGAACTGGGCTTGTTCAACCTTGAGAAAAGAAGGCGTAGGAGAGACCTTACCACCACGTTCCAATATTTAAAGGGTGGCTACAAAGAAGATGGAGACTCCCTTTTTACAAGGAGTCACATGGAAAAGATGAGAGGTAGTGGGTACAAGTTACTCCTGGGGACATTCTAATTGGACACGAGGAAAATTTTTCACAAGAACAGTCAGCCATTGGAATAATCTCCCCAGGGAAGTGGTGGATTCCCCAACATCAGACGCTTCTAAGATGTGGCTGGACAGGGTGCTGGGCCACCTTGTCTAGACCATGCTTTTGTCGAGACAGGTTCACCCAGTTGATCCTTGAGGTCTCTTCCAGCCTGATATTCTATGACTGTAGGGGTTTAAAAGGAAATGGTGAAGGCAGGAGCCTAGAGGAGATTGTGGACTGAGGAGACAAGAAGGCAGGGTTGCCTGTGGGCTTCTACTTGGTCTACTTCGGATTCTAGTTCAAGGCTGTTTTGCTTCACAGGATCAGAAAGAAAAGTTCAACTGTACTGAGTAATTGAGAACCTTATAGTATTAGTTTGTCTATGATTCGCTATTCCCTCTTTAGAGATGAGGTTTTGTAATTCATTCTCTCAAATGTCTCTTGAGTTTGAGAGACAAGAGCATGAATTTATCAATCATTTTCATCTGAGTTACATGGTCTTACATGAAGAACCGTAATAAAAAATAAAGCAAAATTAACTTCACCTTTTGGCTACTGCAACAGCTGTTGAGTAAAATTTTCTATTATAATAATATTCCACAAGATGGCCTTGAGCATAGATGTTTCCACGTTCTGCCGCTTCTCTCAAACACTCCAAAGCAGACTTAGTGTTTCGACGTATACCTTGTCCATAGAGATACATAACACCAAGTGCTCCCTGTGATTCCAGATTTCCATTGCCACATGCTTCTGAATGCCAGAAAAAGGCCTAAACAATAGGCATAAAGTTGGAGTATATATTTACTTTAGCTGCTTTTCTTGCATACTGTTTCCACAAAAGTTTTTACATCAACCACCCTGTAAGAAGTGCTTATACATAAAAGAAAGCAGAATCCTTGTGAGGCTTTTAAACCTGCTTCATTTACTGTCAGAGATGTCAATCAGTAACATCTGCTTGATTTCTGAAGGTTACCAAAGCTGACAAAACTTAAATCCATTCTATCCTTCTCGCTGATACTCCCACTAAAAAAAAAATAAATAATCTTGGCTAGTAGTGTCAAATGAGTCAAAATGAGGGGTTCTGGCCATCTGTTCATACAGGCTTAAATGGATGATAATGCCTAGCAGAACTTACTTAAAATACAGCTTTCAGAGTCAAATAGATCACTGTAATCTTTCTGTGAAATCCAAAATTAATTGAGACTCATGAAACTCAAAGGGTACAAGTGGACTTTACCTTCTTAAGATCTTTTAGAACTGACATGGAATAAAGCATTCCTAAAGTACTCTGGGCCTTTACGCTTGCTTTTGGATTTCCATGGTCTGCAGCAATAAGCCACAACCTAAGAAAATGGGTACAAAGAAAGTTTAAGTAACACAGCATCTTATATTCATTAGGAAAATTACTGACTGCTATTACCTTTCAGCCTCTTCAGTTGACTGCTTAACACCACATCCTTCATAATACGCTCTGCCAAGATTGTATGCCACTGCAAACTTCAAGTGTCTTGCTTCCGGGGCATCAGAGTAAAGTATTTTCTTCATGTATTCCACTCCCCTTTCCTAAAATTGAGACATTTTAGTTATTGCATTCAGGCTGCAAAGAGGATGAGATAAAGAGTCTGAGAATCCACTAACTTCTGCAAGACAGGTAATTTTTCCACTCTGAAGAAAGGCTTGAGGCATACTGGTAGGACAGTCTGGAGAACAGTGTTATACCAAAGCAGAACTGATCTTTGGTTACGAGGGAGCCCCTAGATTTTTTACTCCAACATATTTTTAATGTGAAACATTTCCCTATCAATGTTCATCTGATATTGTATTACTCTTCTTCATTGATAAACATTTTCTCAAAAATATTCTTGTGCATATATAAATGAAAGTCACATCCTAAACTTGCTATATTTTAAATTTTAGACTTCTGTAAACTTTTTCATATTGCATAATGTATCTGAAATCACAGAACAACCTTAACAGAAGGCAAAGTGATGCAACAGCACACTCCATTAAAAATACCTTAGATTCATAATGGACAAAAAAATGATAATGTTAAATAAGCAAATGGAGAACATGGCATATGAGCAGCTGTATAGTGTATCATCCAAGGACCTCAAAAGTATTTTGGAAACAAGACTTACACTGTTAGGATTTAGCACGGACACCCTGTTTAAATACACTAGAAACAGTCCTTTGCAAAAGGTTCCTCTTTTATTCACCTTTCATATTGTAATACACAAAAAAGAAAGAAACTTTACTAAAATGTTTATTTGCAAGTAAACCACTGTAGTAATTATACAGGCATACAGAACAAACGAACCACCTCTAAAACCCAGCAGAATATTTTCTGCTTTGCTGACAATCCTCTAAGCACCAGACAAGAGTCTGGTTTGTTAATACACTGTTTGGTTCATTTTTTTTCCCTCCTGTTTTGTTACCTGCCCTTCCTTTTGTCCTATTTGTATTCTTTCCTCATACCACTCTTTAAGATCATGTTCTCCAATAAATTAACTCTTCTCTTCTTATTGTAGCAAGTCATTCTTTTGTCTTCCTTTTTTGTCACATAAATCTTCAATTTGAATTCTTCAAGTTCTTGCAAATGTAATTCTTCATTTGTCTAATTTAAAAATATTACTGCCCACCACTGGCAGAAGCACAATCTTCTTTAGCATCCATGTAAAAACCATCTTTGTGCAACAGATGTTTTACACTTTGAAATATAGTTGTTTGATTTCCATTTTTACACATTTTATTTTCATTTATATACACTGCTTATTAAAAAGTAACAAATTAATAGCAATTTTTAAACATAGCTTCCACACAAAGTACAACCAAACCCTCAGAAGTTGTATTTTAAAATACAAATTGTCATATTTTTCAGATAAACCTGCTTTATTATAGCTTTTTTTGAGAACTTCTTCAGCCCAGAACCCTCTCTTTAATGACACTTTGTAAACATCTGTACTTTATGAAATTAATTGTAAATCAAAGACCAGTTTATTTTAAACTAAATAATCAAGCTTACAAAGAAGCTCTTGGTGATTATCAGCTAATATTAAAAGTAAAAAGTGTACAGCCGGATTACTCACAGGGTCTTCTTTAGTGCCTAGTCCATCATAATGCATTACACCAAGCTGATACATTGCTTGAAAATCTGTATCCTCGATTTTTTCAAATTGTATTAATGCTTCTTCATACAACCCCTGGGAAAGACAGAATAAACAATGAAGGACACAGAACGAAGTGTACATATGGCAGGCGAACTCTCCAGTACTGTTTTTCAACCTGGAACATTTCCCTCATGAAGAAAGAACAAAAAACTTGCAACCATAGAAGTGGCAGAAAACGGGAGTAAGTCACAATCACAAGAAAGTTGGATAGGGTGGAAGCACTTAGAACTTTCAAACAAGTTTTCTTTTTTTTAATATATATTAAAAAAGCCCTAAATATAAGTAGTGGTATACAAACATCACCTCTGAAACCAAAAGACATCCTGACAACCTTTCTTCCCCTCCCCCAAAATGTCATCTTTTTATTCTAAGGAGGTCAGAGTCTGATTCAGATGCCCTGCCCTATCTATCTGACATCCCTTAACTTAGGTGAGCTATTCTTATACCTCAGTTTAAGAATCTGCTTTTACATCTGAACTAAGGGTTGGTTTCACAAAGACTAAACTCGGATGTTTGAAGATTTTATGGACCCAGCTGTCTGCCCCACATTTCTTATGAAGGCATCACCTGCAACAGCAGATACTTTAACTTCTAAAAAAGAATCTTAGAGAGTATTTGCTTCTGCATTAAGTCAAAGAAGAAACTAGACATAAAAATACACAGTTAAACAACTGTAATGTAACAGTTAACTGAGCCTGGAGTCCTTACTAAAATATTTTTATATAAGCATACTAAGTAAAAAAAATATTAAAATTAAAATGTTCTTCTCTATAATTTTCCGTATGCTTTGATAAAACAATACCAGACTGCAAAAGTTTAAAACTGAGCCATAGTTCAACAGTCAGTCAAACATCCTCACAATGACAAAACACCCCTTGTTAATATTGTCCAAATTATTAATTGTCTAAACTACTAATTGTCTCAGGAGCTTAGCCATAATGACTGTGCAGGCTTTGTATTTTTGAAGAACTCTGGAAAAATAACAGTGCCTTTTTACAACCAGCTGTCATGAGTATCAGAAAAAGACGTATGGGAAGCACCTGTACTCTCACCTTTCCTGAGAATTTTAGTGCTATAAGGAGTCATATGGCTCTGATCAGACAGTGATTTTTATCTAACATCTGAAATTGCAGTACTATGAGAACATGCATTTGTAAGCACTACAGACATATGTCCGAAAATCTGGAAATTAAAACCTGCTCAAAGAATAAATTTAGCAATATATAACAGGGACATCCAAACCAGCTCATCAAGAAACACACAGGTCTTCTGCTCCAAGGGGTCAGTTGTGATCATGCCAAAATCAGGCAATTCATTAACACAAACATTAAGAAGGACAGGACCCAGAAAGCAGAAGCCCTGGGTGAGTTAATTCTGTTTCTGCTGCAAACCCTGAGACTGATTTAGACTGTGCCACTAGCTGCACTACAAACTACTGAATCCATGTACATCACATTTGAAAATACATGAGTCAGTACTTGTACTACATTCTTCTCCATCTTCCTGAACTGAGTTATTCTAATTTGCACAAGAAATTGAGGTTTATGTTCACCTGCCAGCCAGTCTTACACTGTTCCCCAAGCGTTTACTTTCAAATACATGGGCGATGCAATTTTAGCCAAAGTGGGCAGGGACAGAAATCTCAAAATAACATGTTTCAACAAATTTCATCAAAACTGGTGGCTAGGTAGGGAACAAAGACTGAAAGCTGTGTCTTGGGTCTGGGACCAGTACCACGTTAACTGAGACCAGTGTGTTGTGTTTGGCCAGTCACCTGGCCAAAAACCAACTGGGCTTGGGTGTTAGCTCTAGGGATAGGCTGCTGCTTACTTATCTGGTCCTTAGGAGGCCTGGAAGACACCACTAGATGTTTGGGGACAGTGTAGGAAAAACATATTTAGGGGGAACACCTGGCAATTTTAATGGGGAAAAAACAGGAATAGGCATCTCTTGCAGTTTTTTTAAAGTTCTCTCTCTTTCAATGGTATTGAAAATTGTCAGCTTTATAAAATTTACTTAAAAGATGGAAACCACAACCTCTTCGTAGTACAGTTGTCCTTTCAGAAAAGGTGCCAGAGGATCTCCGCCTGCTGTTCTCTTCGCCAACAGCTCCTCTGCTTTTGCAAACAAAGCAGCACGGCTGCAGTTCTCTGCTTAAAAAATAGACATATACATTTGCTTTTTTCCCAAAAGAGGTGGAACAGCATCAATAAGCACACTAACGGTCTGAAGCTGGTGGTGTCCCCTTTTCACGACATTTTTTGAAAGACAAAGATGAAAGAGAGAGCTATTTGATAAAAGGGAAAAGTTCAGTGAAGACAACCAGACCCTTGTGAACCTTAAGTTCGCCACAGAGGAGCTTAAAAGCGAACCTGAACAAAAGCGGGGACTTCACAAAAGTACCTGTCGGTGTCTGCTGGGAAGCAGCGTGGCTGGGGGAGCCTGACGGGCCCGGCTCCAGCCCGGCCCGCGGGGCCCTACCGGAGGGGCGTGCAGGGGGTGGTGGGGGTGGCGGTGCTCCGCAGGTCGGCTCCTTACCTGGCGCCTCGGGGCCGGGCTGGGCGCCGCCGGCCCGGGGCAGGGGCTCGCTGCGCAGCTTCATCCCGGCCCTGCGGCGAGCGGCCTGCCGGGCGGCCCGCAGCCGGGAGGGGGCGAGGGCCAGGCCTGCCGGGACGGCGGGAAGCCGGGCCCGCCCCGCCGGGTAACGGTGAGCCGGGAGCCCCGCGGCCGCGCCTGCTGGTGTCGGGCTCCCCGAGCCGCCAGGGGCGGGGGATGAGGGCGGCCGCCCCGCCGTGTGAGGCGGCGGGGCGCCTCAGGCGGGTGGCGGTTGGTGGGTGTGCGGCGGGTGGCGGCCGGCGGGTGGCGGTTGTCCCGCTTGCTGTCCCGGACCACCCACCTCACCGCAGCCCCGTGGCCTTTAACACGGCAGAAGAAGGAAGACGGGGAAAGTAACGTTCCCTTCGAGTTTGGGGCCATTCTTCCCAAGGAAAGGAGACTGACAGTGTCACGTAGGCCGGGGGGCTGTGGAGATAGCATTCTAGCTGTTGGCCGGTGCCAAACAATGCGAAAATACGTGACGGGAAAGGACAGGCTGCGGTTTGGGCATCCACCGGATCTTTCCCACTACCTGCCTGTCCTGTCGCAAATTAAATGCGGAAGCCCAGTGGGCAAAAATAACAGAAACTCTGAATGCAATTCAGTTAAAAGGGCACTAGGCCACGAAACTTCACTCTGGAAAATGAGACTTCACTACTTCCAGTGATCAGAAACTGTTTTGTTGGAATGCATTTTGTTTTCCCCATGTAGATACTACAAAACCTAGAAGGATAGTTGAGGGAAAATGCTGTTTGAAGCGGATTTCTCCTGAAATGTGAGGCATTGTTTCCACTTCTGTTGATAGCTTCTGGCTGTCTCTCTTATAAAAAGGGATATAATACCAAAATGCTGAGAGAGTGCTTTTAAAATTATCTTTAGCTGCATTCCCGGCTTTTTTTTTTTGCCTTTTTTTTTTTCCCCCCCCCCCCCCCCCCCCCCCGAGGATTATCATCCTTCCATTTTTGGCAGTGCAATCTGTTTCTATAGCAACAGGGACAGAGGCAACAGTCAAAACAGGAGCATAATGCTTGCGGATTTGTGCGGTTAAACCTGTGGGCTCCGCATGATGTTTTCCAACAGTCCCAACTAACTTTAAGTGCCAAAAACCTCCTAAACTCACCCTGATTCATTTTGTGTAGATGATACAGCCTAAGAAGTCTACAGGAAAATAAACTTTTTTTAAAGCATCAGTGAATTACTTGATTTAACAGGCAGAGTGAAGAACAGTCTGTGAAAGCCAGGATAGCCTTCAGCAAAGGCAATTAACGCTGGGCTGCGTTGCTGCTTTTGATGCTGAAGGGTGTGAGATCCAACAGCATGCCTTGGTTTACCTGATTGCTTACACACAGTTATTAGGACCAGTTTTTCCAATTTCATTTTCTTGATACCTCTGCAAGATGTGTAGTCAGAGATAGGAAGTGCAGAGGAATTTTTAGCGAGTTATCTTCCAGAACAGCTGTAGTTGGGAAGCCTTGTCCCTAAGTGGCCCTTGGGCTGGGCCATACAAAATAGATGAAAATTGTTGCATCTGTGTTTATAACCAATACAAGTATGTAGTTATTCAGGGGCAGAAGAGTTTTGCAGGCACTAATGAGGTGAGCAAAATGTGGCGTGAAGCTCAAGAACTAATTAATAGGAAGAATTAGAAAAGAGTCGTGGCTGGCAGGATGTGAGGGTTTGTGTAGGTGGTTAGGCTGGAAAGATGGAATTTCTCAGATGCAGCTTGAAACCTATGAATCGCTGAGGTAATGTGGGGGAGGGAAGGTCTTTAAAAAAAACTCCTGGGCGATCCAGGACTATTTAGTCTTAAGCTACTTTTGGATATGTGTGTTTTCAGAAGAGTCTTTATAGTTGTGTAAACAATGACTGTGGATTTCTGGCATCTGTGCAGAGGTATTTCATCCCCAACAATGCTTAGGTAGAAGTGTAGGGATTTTATGTGTTTATTAACTAATTTGCCTGGCTAGCTGTTCAGGAAAATAAACATTTGGTAATTACACAAGTGTATTTCTTTCCATATGAAAGGAGAGGTGAAAGCTGTCACTGAAATAATTCTGCTGAATTGATACACTGCCTGTTTACCTGGATTTCTGTACCTTTAAAAATGATGCTGTGTATGTTCATATTCCACTACTTAAATACTTTATATATGCTTTCCCAAAGGAGAAGCAGGAGGTAATTGTCATGATGTTTCTGCGTTTATTTCAGAATGATATATACCCTAAAGGAACACTGTTAGGCTTCTTTTCCCTTAACAACTCTGTTTATCAAAACCATGCAATTTTGTTATTTTCTTAAACACATGACTTTTTATTTCCTTTTTTTTTTTTTTTTTTTTTTTAATGATGGTAGTGATTATGAGTAACTTCCACAACAAACATGTAGGCATCTGACATGGAAGGAAATACTATAGTGGTAAGGAGACAGAACTGTGTACCTTGGACACTGGGTTAAGATGCTCTTCTCTTCAGGCTTTTAACTGTGAAGCATGATTAGTGGTGATTGAATCCTCTGTCAAACTGGATTTTATAGCACAGAAAGGACGGGCAGTTGCTTTTAAATATAATCTGAGCAGACTGTGTCCGTGTGAAATGAAGTTATGCAGTTGTTTTTTAAAATTCAAAGCAGCGGGTGATGGAGACTGTGGTTTCCCCACGCGTGGGCATTTACCTCTTCCACCCCTGCCTTCCCCAGCAGCCATGGACACTGGGAACAAAGCTCTGCGGGGGGGAAGGCAGGTTTCACCATGAAACGTCACTGTCTCCGTGCTCAAAATAGATTCCAAGCAATTCTTTTTGGCGGTAACCGAGTACGGCTGTGGCTGGTTCTGGTTTCCAGCACAGACAGGTCTATGGGTGGAAAGCTTGTTTGTGACCTTGGCCCATACGGCCTGACCCTCTCTGGGACATTCAGTGCTGAAGGAAGTGGGAAGGAAAATTCTGTATTTGCAGAGGTGTTTTGAACAGAGGTGTAACAGGCTTGTCTGCCGACCCCTGCGATCACCACCACGTCCAGCCCCACTCAGTCTGGTGATGAACCTGCTGTAGCCTGTACGCTCAGGGGGAGCCTCGGGCTTCGCAGGCAGCTGAATTTGTCGTGCCGGCTCGGTCTCCTCCTTCACCCAGTGCCAGAGCTCAGGCGGGAAGACGGCAGGGATCTCTCTGCGCTGACTTAAGCTTTTGGGGGGAATCCTCTTTTTTTTCCCCCTTTCCTAGATCCAAGCCTGCCTCGATGTACTCTTTCCAAGCCAGCGCCAAGCTACGTCGGCAGAAGCGCTGCGCAAGTTGCGCTTGGCAGCAGCGAACGAAGCGGACAGCAGGGCTGAGGTAGAGCAGGGTTGGCCAGAAGGGCCTGGGTCTCGGCCGAAGCCGTGGGTCCCCCGGCGACGGCGACGGCGACAGGAGGTATTTTCCGGAGAACACGGCCTCCTCACGGCCGGGCCCTCCCTCCCCGCGCCGGCGGGAGACAAGCCTTTCCCGCCCTCCGCGCGCGCCAGCGTGCGAGGGACGTGCCGGGCCGCCCCGCGCGCCATGGCCGCCCCACCTGCCGCGAGCCCTGCTTCCCGGCACCGCGCCGCCAGGCCGAGGCGAGGCGGGGCGGGGCGGGGCGGGGCGGTGGCCCCGGGGCGGCCAATCAGAGCCAGCCGGGCGGCTTCCCGCCCATGTGCTCGTGTTTGCGTACGTGCCGCAGCCGGCTCCCGGCAGTGGGCGGGGCTGCGGGCAGGGTCTGCCGGTGGGTCACGGCGCGGGGGGCGCGGGGCCGGGAGAGCTTCGTGCCGGGCCCCGCTGCCTCGGCCAGCCCGGAGCCCGGAGAGCCGGGCGCCCTCAGCCGAAGGGCGGCAATGTTGATGCTGGACTGCAGTTCAGAGGTGAGCCTTGGGCAAGGTCGGTTCTGTCCTACCGGGAGCCCAGCTGCGGAGCTGTTAGCAAGCGGAGTTTGCCTGGAGTTGCTGCCAGATGGGTTGGGGCGCTGCCGATGTCGGTCGGTACTTCTGGTGAAGAGATTAAAAGCCAAAAAAAGCCATGCTTGGCTTGCTTCGTTGAAAAGGGCAGTCTCGCGGAACACGAAGGTCCGGTGATTTGCGGGGGGGAATGTTTTCTGCTGTGGTGCAGCGTTCTTAGACTGACTGGCAATAACATTGTGCTTGTCTCTTTTTTTTTTTTTTTGGTATCTTGTTTATTTTAGTCTGGTAGTTTCAGCAATCTGTTTGAGGCAGGAACCAGTGTGAACGCACCTGCAGATGCCTTTGGTCAGTCTCCAGCTCACTTGGCTGCTTGTGGCGGTGAAGCTTTTTTCCTACTTTGGCAACTGCAGACAGGAGCGAATTTGAACCAACAGGTAAAAATGCAGAAGTTTTGTTTCTTCCACTTCTAATCTGGCATGTCTGTAAATCCAATTTTTATTATTTACATGTTTGGTTTTTTTTAATCTAGGAGAGGTTTTATATACACAGCACGAGGTATCTGGGGTTGCTTATTTTACAGTAACTTTATTCTAGCATGAGCCAGAAATCCTGTCTATATTGCGTTCTCGATTTCATTTGCTACGTGTAATGCAGTTTTCACACTTACAGTGCTGCATGCAGATGTCAAAACTTAATTCTTTTACACAAATGAGTATTCCTTTTTCCTCTGAAATTTTGCCCCTGCTTCCCGTAAACATAAGGATTCTTCCTCTAGCTGCAAAGTTTAATTTGCTTATACCTCTGAGATGGTAGCAGCAAGCTGTTGGTCACAGCAATCCCTGAATGGTGCCAAAAGATGCTGTTAATCAGTGTAGAGTGTATTCTGGGTAAATAATCTTTTAGAAGGTAAAGGTTAAACAACAAGTATTGCATGGGACAGTATTTCTACTTTACTGTCATGAATGCAGTAACCATTTAATGGCAATTACTGAGTACACTTCACTGGCTACACTGCTTTGATCTCTCAACTCGCAACAGACTGGTATACAGTGTAACTCTCCATAAACAGTCATGTTAGAGAACAAGATAGCTTCATCCTATTCTCCCTCCTTCAAATGACTGCTATATATAAATTGTGTTTTCAGGACTGCCTTGGGGAAGCGCCGATTCATAAAGCAGCAAAAGTTGGGAGTTTGGAATGTCTTGCTCTCCTTGTTGCCGGTGATGCCAAAATTGAGTAAGTTGAGCTCCATTTAGTCATCTCAGTATCAAAGGATACATGTATTTTACACAGCACTTCATGTTCAGAGTGCGCATGCTAAGACTGTAAATATAGCATGACTGTAGTCATAAGAGCAGTATTAAAAACTGCTAAATACACCAAAGCAGCATACACCATATGCTGTTGTTTAGTTCCACGTTAAAGACCTCTATAGTAACTGCTAAAAGAATATTCCTGATCATAAGTTCTCCTTGTTAGTTTTCCATTCTGACTAATGCTGTGCTCACCTTCCTCTTGCCTGATATGCTAAGCCAGTCAGAGCCTGATGACAAATGTATTTTAAAATAATTATTCCTTGTTGCATTTAATACCAGCCCTCTGTATGAGTAGAGCCCCATGCTATCCTTGACAAGCCTTTTTAGTATTGATTCTCTGTACTTATTTTTGTACCTCTGTCTGAAGTTACCAGTTAATTAATCTCGACCAGTGCTTGTTCATAATATATATTCCAATTTAATTGAATGGTTATTGTTAATTCTGTGTTTCAGCTTGTGCAACAACAGCGGACAAACAGCAGCAGACCTTGCACTGGCTTATGGGTTTCTGGAATGTGCCAAGTTCCTCACAACAATTCAGCACACACAGACAATGAAACTGAGAGGACAGTCTGGCTACTCGCTAAGTGACAAACATGGCTTGCTGAGAGAGGATCCAGCTGCACAGAACCAAGAAAGTGAAACCAACAGATCCATAAGCAGGAAGAGGAGAAGATCGGACGGTGTGTAATACTGTTGGCTTACTACAATTCAGAGTATTTGTCTTTTTTTTTTTTTAATGCTTTTAGCATTTAAGTAAATAAATTTGGTGTTAGATACATAGCAGTTAGACGTAGAAGCCTGCTAGTAAGGATCAACTTGCATACGTATTTAAGGTTGTGGTCTTGCCAAAAATGGGTAGTGCATGGAGACTGCCACTGAAAAGGCTACTTTAACGTGGTGGGGTGGGGGTGTGGAAATAATCACAGGTACTTTTACTGATGGAGTAGCTACAGACTTACTCTTATTTGTTGATAAGATGGATCTTGTCTCCTAGCTGACAAATGAAAAAAAGCTTGTAATCCCAAAATGAAATCAAGGGGAATCCAAAGTCTGAAGAAGCATGACTGGACTATGCATTGAGCAGCCAGATGCGTATAGTGGTACACTGTCTCCTTCTGAGAAGGAGGAAAGCTTGTTAACTTTTACTTCTTACAGAAGACTGCTCTGCTGGGGTTTTTTTTGTGGTTTGTTTTTTTTTTTTTCCTTCCTAGAATAGCTGTATTCGTACAGCTATATACAAATGAGCATACAACAACAATTCACTCACATTTTATTCTGTTCTCGTATTTACACAAAGTTCATAAAATTCCGTACATATAGCCATTTTTCTCCCACTCCCCTTCTCCAATGCTGTTATCAACAGTACCAGCAGCAAACAATGCCTTTGAACAGATTCATAGTGCACAAGACAGCTGGCTATATGGAACCTGAAGGTAAAGGACAGTTCATCTTTTGGGCAAGAAAGAATTCCATAAAATAAAAGGACTGGGCATAAAATAAAAATCCATAAAGATTTTAGCATAACAAAAAATGCTGTATAATCATAAAGATGTCCTAGCCGAAAGAAGAGCATATTCGTTATCTAATAAATGTATTTGTAAGAAATACAGTTCACATCAGACAACTCGTATTTTTAGAGGTTTCATTAAAAAAAATTCTCTTAATTTAAATTACTCAAAGCAACATTTCTATTTCAGCTGGGTTTTGATTGACTTAAAGCATTATTTTGATAAATAACAAGACAGTTATATCTAGATCAGCTAGTATTCTGTCTTAACATATTCCAGCGTAACAGTGGAATTTAAATAGTTTTTGGTCGTTGAGGTAGGCATAGATTATAATAGGCATCCTTGTTCCAAAACTCTGGGCCCTTCCATCCACACCAGCCCTGTCCAAGAAAAAGCAAGACAGCATTTAAATCTACTAAGAATTCTGTTTTCTTATCTACTACTATTGGATCTATTTTATTTTACTAATTTTAATCTAAGCTGTATGAATTATTTTCAAATATCTATAGAATGCAACAACACACAATTTTCAGAAAGTTCTCTACATGCCTGGAAACACATTAACAGAAAACACTGCAAAGTGTCTCTCCCTTCCTCCCTCCCCACCCTAGCTCACTTCCAAAACAGTAGCATCTCCCCCCTCCATCCCTCCTGCTGCTACAGAGAGACTAATATTATTCTGAAACTCTTATCATTCTCGCAGTTTCCATTTCTCGTCTTGAATGCTTGCCCTCTTTAGTAATAGTTGATATTTCAGAGGCAAAGTTCTTAATATCAGAAGGTGTGCTGTTGATCATGATTTAGCAGAAAAACAGTCAAAACAAAGCTCTTAAGATGGCAGAGCACTACATAAGTATATGAGGTGCTTTTGAAGAAAAGAGCTACAAACTTTAAGTTCACCTCAGTTCCTCCCCTACCCTGCCACTTTGGATGAGGAAAGGGGGTTCTGCATGCATTTTATCCTCCTGGACCATTCCTGAGCACCTTGTAGCTGTAACAGCCTTTGGTTCTACGTGTTTGTTGGAAGTAACTTACTTTCTGTACTCATTTCAAGCTTTAATCATTATAGGGCTAGCAAAATGTTTCTTCAACAGCTCTTCTAGTTGGGCCCAACCCAAGGGTGTCAAATAAAGATACAAAATAAAAGTTGCTATTTGCAACTTAACATGAAGAACAGAAAAGAAACTGATTACTTAACACGTGTAGGATGATCTAGCCACAGTTTACATTTCTGACACTATATGTTTACTGTTTCGTAACATGCTGTCATCCCTTTTAGTAGCTTTAAATATGGATATAACAGTACATATCCTTTAGTGCTTTAGAGTTTTCCCAGTTTTTCAAAACAGCTCAGTACCTGCCCTTTAAACTTAGTTCAAGGCCTGATCTGAGAATGCCTAGTGTTGAATTTTAAAAAAATAAAACTTACACTTTAAATAAATGCTTATCTTCTCTGCTTCATTAACAGCATTTTACAGGCTGAACAGATTTTTCTGTTCCATTCAAAATACCAAACACATTTATTGTATATACTACTGGGTAAAAGGGGAGATGGTTTAATTCAGAGACAGTAAAGAACATTTTTTTGTACTATAACAACTTTATGTGGTTGCTGACCCAATATATCTTCTCTAGAGACAACAAGTTTCAGAAGCTAGAGTAGCATATATGCAGGTTAACTGGGATCTGCACTGCCTCCGTAAGGAATGGAGATGCCATAGAATGGCCAATTTGTATTTGGCTGTACATTATTTGTTTAATGCCAAAACATACATATATACATACATTTGTGTGTGTGTGTGTGTATATATATATGTACATCAAGCCTCACCTTTTCCAAAATAACATGCAGATCTTCTCCTCCAGTGTAATGTGGGTCTAGAATCAAATATTTTATGTGCCCTGTAATCTCATTCCAAGCCACTCCTAATATTGTGTGAGCCAAAACACCTCCACCTAAAATAGGAGGAACACAAATTGCTAAAAGTTTTTCATTGAGATTTAGGCTTGCACATTTAGCCAAATAAAAGTATATCAACACTTTCTATTAACAGATTAGCTTGGTTATCAAAATGATTCTGAAGCTGTCCTACATAAGATTCTTTATATTATTAAACAACATATCTTTACCACAACTAGGGAAGACTACTTATTTTACTTTACTTACTACAACTAGAGAATTTACTTTCCAAAGTTCTTCCATGTCAGCAAGGCGGGTTAAATCCTCAACAATTCCACCACATGAAGTCAAGAATATTTCAAACATCTGTTTTGCTCACTCTTTCTTTAAAGAAACTTAACTGTAGAAAAGGGATCTGGAAAATTTCCTGGTTGTAAAAGGACTAAAATTAGAAGAGAAATCAGAATTTCTGGGTAAGGATTATCTGCTGTTTTCTACTAAGTTCCATCAATGGATATTAGGGGCAGAGTAGTAATTTCTAACTCCCCTTCTTCTAGCCTGCAAACAGGGAAAGGGGATATTTTGATGAGCTGGCTACAGGTCAACTCATGCATGTTTCTTTCAGATAGCATGAGGAGTTTATGTCCTTGGGATACTGTAGTAATGACTCCACACAACAGATAGGAATTGCAAAAACCCCAAAAGAACACAAGTGAAAAAAAAAAAAATCAAAAAAAAAAATCACCAAAACCCACACCAAAAAGCCAACCTCCACCCCTCCAACAACAACAATTAAACCAATCTACAAGAAAGCATTACAGGGAAGGATAAGTTACAGACTAAAAGATTTTTCAATATAGGATTCTAAATTCTTGAAATTCAGACAAAAAGGCTGCTGAAAGGCCAGAAATATTTCATACCAAAATCTAGACTTTTTGAGACAGTAACACTGTCTTTATGGAGTGCCAAATACAGATTGCAAGAACTGCTGAAATTAAAATCTTGTTAAAGCTGAAAACCATATATTCAATATTCTTCATTTCCTAAGCCACAGCTGTCTTGGAAATAGTTCAATTAAAGTTACAGCATTGTTACGAATGGCATTTCTTATGTTACCAACATTTCATATTATTAAAACTGGTCTTAAAAAGAACTGGGATGATACCCTTCTCTTCAAAGCCAGATAAACACTACTCTTCTGTCATGGGAAATTTTGGGGAACTGTATGAACTCAGTTCTCAAGTTCTGGCTTTAACAGCAGTTTTGAAGAACACCATTCAGATTGACTTTTGTTACCAGGTTTTATACTGAGCTTGGGAGAAATACTGAGTGAAAAGATACCAGCCAGACTAAATTGCATCGTTTTCCAGGCTCTGTTGGGAAAAGCATAATTTTTAATTCATCTAGAGTTTTGATTAACTCTTGTACAATAAACTGAAAGAGTTTTTAATTGAGATGAAATTCAGCATAGGGAGGCCATGCACTGTCATTGGCATTCTTCGATACTTGAGCACTTACCAATCATAACTGGAGTTCCTTCAGTCTTGAAATGATTAGCAAGCTCTCTTCCCTGCAACGCTAGTTCAGAACCCTGGCTAGGTAAGAAAAACAACAATAGA
The DNA here is from genome assembly GCF_929443795.1 of Astur gentilis. Lineage (NCBI taxonomy): Eukaryota > Metazoa > Chordata > Aves > Accipitriformes > Accipitridae > Astur > Astur gentilis. The sequence continues at coordinate 12,586,474 of NC_064882.1, forward strand.
TTTGAAATCCTCACTAGGCTTAATTCTCTAATTATCCATTATACCCGTTAACTACATAGGTAACTGATTAGAAAGTGGCTTAGACTTTTCCTGTGTAAACATCCTGGGACAATCTGAAAAAAAGTTTTTTAACATAACTTACAGATTCTGGTTGGACCAAAGAATCTGCTGTAAGCCTAGTTGCCACTTGAGCACCTGGAGTCACCCAGCTTCTATAATGTGTCTGCTGCTTGTCTCCCACAGTGAGGACAGTTGGTAAACCCCAGTGGGTCCCTTCAAGTGTCTGAAAAACAGACTGGCTATGTCTGTCAGCAAGGGGAAGTCTGAAGTAACAGAACTTCATCAGAAACAACAAAAATAAGGTGTTGATAAAGGTGTTTATAATGACATCTCTTAAGACAGGTTTCCACTGTAATTGCACCAGCAATTGCAGTACTCATACCAGAGTTGGCTTTAAAAATCAAATCTCAAATAACATTAGTAATCTGTTCAAAGCAACACTGAACTAAGCTTTGTTATAAACTCCCTGCTTTCCTTTTCAACTATGGGGACCAGCCCCAGACAAAAGAAGTCTACATGAAAGAAAAAGGCACGCTCCCAATACATGCACGCACTCCAGGATTTGGAGCTGAAGACGTATGTCTGATGGAGACTCATATTCCCCTTAGAAGACTGACAGTACTCCCAAAAGTGGTGACAGAAACTAGGCAAGGAAATTCATACAGATATTTTTAACAACTTGTCTTTATATTTCTTCATATATAGTGGTTAACCTTTTGAAAACCCAAAGAAAGCTTGTGTGCCTGCTTCTCAAGTTCCTGAAGAGATGGATTAAATGCAGACAGAATACAAAACTGGAACTCTGGGAAATGGTGCATTTACAACAATGGATTCAGTGCTAGTGCTGCTGGTGCAGCTGTGAAGTGTTATTTCCATAAAGAGTTAGAGATGCTAGCTGGAAATAAGCCCAAGACAAAAATGCTATCCCCTGCCAGTGACCAGCTGAAAGATATGCATGACATTTCTTTTCAACATGGTAGTGATGTTGGCTTTTCTTAATCTTGAAAAACACTGGTGCTCCCTTGTAGCAGCACTATGAGCAATTCTACTGGGTTCACAAAGGTTCACTCTATATTCTGATGTGCAGGAATAAAAACCTTCATACTGGCAGAGCCTGTCACAGCTGCTATAAATAATAGGTAGATCATCTGCCAATATAAGCTCTGGAACAAAAAAAAAGATTAAAATTGGCTGCATAAAGCTTTACAAAATATTGAAGAACTGAACTATTTTTCCTACTGTTAAGGAGCACCATCACCATGGTCACCTGCTCTTTTAGAATATCTACAGTAGAATTTACTCTAAATACACGAGTAGTACTTTGACTAGAATTTTCATAAAAGCTTAGTTAGTATATCTTCCTTATTTCATGATTGTATTTAATCACAAAACATTCAGGGATTTGTTAGTCTGCTTAGTGCTGCCTAAATGATAAAAATCCAGTAATTGAACTTCTAATAAATGCTGAACATCATTATTTTTCTCGCAAATATATTTGTTGGGTTCTTTATTGTGTATGAGAGTGTCAGATTGCCAGAACGGAAACAAATCCCTTGTTTTATCTGTCACACAAACCCAGAAAAGAGAACACTATTTCCAGGCTGCTCAGCAATTTGCCTCAATCCTGAACTGACAGGTTAGCTCTGTGGATGAGTAATGATTTACTGTCAATGTGCTTTCAGTTCATTGCGGCTGCCAGACTGTGTGCCTGCTTCAAAAATTATGTTTGTGGTGCAAAGGAATAGCCTGAATTCCACATCAATTTGCATATCATTAGGCAATTTACAGCAACTCCAAACTGGAACCCAAAGCCCCCAAGAAAATCAGTAATGCCTTCATCTGTAAGTACTTAGCACAACTAAAGGCAGGAATACAGGTTTTATGAACAAGGAACCCTTAAAAGATTTGTTATCCATTTTATTACCCCTATTCTCCCATGTATTGTAATTTGCATTTTAAGGCATTGAGTCTTTTTAATAATTACTGAGCTATTAAACAGATATTGATTCTTACCTGACAAATAATATTTTTGATGTTATTCCAAAAAGCTGATTCAAAACAAGCTGTACCTCAATCGAACCAATCCATTGCTGTGACCCAACAAATGCTGCCGGCTTGTCTCCAGCATCAACCAGTGCCTTTTGCAACATCATGATGAAGAAGAAAAACAACCATCAACAACACATAGTAGGCAATTCCACCACTTATTGTGAACAAAGTTGGTTTATATATATGGGAATGTATTTTGAACCTAGCCAGTCAAAAACAGACAAATGGATGTTGAATTCATTCATTGCAGTTCTGTTTTGGAAATGTCACTTGAAAACTAATACAGAACAGTGCCTATAAGCACAGAATATAACCCCAAGTCTGCAGGCAGACTTGCTGGGGTGGTGAGCACCAAGCTGTCTAATAATGGAGTGCACCACTTGTACTGCAGAAGCCACTTCGCAGGCTGAAGTACCTGGATTCCCATTCAAAGCATCTCAGAAAAGGATCCATAAAATAGTGCTCTGAGGAAGAGATCACTGAAGTACACCAAAGGTTGTGCTTTATTTTAAACTCTTCTCCATTCTGAGGCTTATATATTACATGCAGCACTTCAGAGGGGCATTTTCAGCTCAGGATACAAAGCCCACAAAGTCTCCTGAAGGCTAGTGCCTCTCCTAGATGTCTAAAAATACTACAGGAGTGCATGGACTTCAGTTGCTTTTAGGTTTAGGTGTGGATTGAGACATATTCAGGAAATGCAGTTTTAGTGCTCACATCCCTGTTAGGTATGATGAAAGTTGTCTTATGGACTGAATCAAACTTTGCCAAAAACGTTCAGTAAATAAATAAAACACAAAGAACTTTTTAGAAGACTGAAGATAATTGTAGTATTTCTTGCTAGGCATACAATATTAGCTACCCAAGCCCACAGTTTTTATTTAGTGCTGTTAACAGAAACAAACATATTCAGCTATGCATTTGAATTCACAATAGAAAAAGAAGTGAAGGATAGTTCAAAAACCAGAAAAAGGCCACTACTCTCAAAGACAAAGTTGCAAAAGGCAGCATAGCATAGCATCTGGGGACTAATTCAGCTGTTACTGAATACAAAAGTCAGTTTTAAAACTGATTTTAGTCGGACATGTTGGTTTCTTTGTTTCCTTTCATTTGGCAAAAACAGTGAAAATGTCATAATTTGACCTTCTAATAGAACATTAATCCAAGGAAGTATTTAGAAGACTATTTTAATGAGTCTCATTTGTACACATAGTGTCCCCTGCCACTGATAAACATTTGGAAACATATCTCCTGTAATAAAACTTGTTAAAAATAATAATTTAGAACTACTACAGTTCAATTTAAGAGAGAAAAATATCACACAGATCCAAAAAGTCTAAAATATATGAATTTGATATTTTAAAAATAATCTACAGAAACACACATAAAATAATCTGCTTAAATGTTCTGTACCTGTTGAATTTCCTTGTGTGTTGGTATAGGTCTATCAATGTAACCTTGGTGCTTGAACCAAGAACAGATTGTCTGCAAAGACCGATAGGCACAGCCCCAACCACTGTCATCAATCCGATCCTGCATATAGTGGTGATAACTATATACACCATGTACTAAATAAATCTGCACAGAAAGAGATAATACAAATGAATCTGATCACACTTGCATCAATTTCCAGAGAAGTCATATGTCTTGTCACTTGCACTGTAAAAGCTTTCAGCTGGGGACTGCGAATCTTTGGAAGAATTGAAGGGTTGTTATTGATACATGGTTACTCCTGTTTTTGTCTCCTCAACACCTCTGTTCATAGTTTCAGTTTCTTGTCCTGGTTCTGAGAAACTTTTAAAATACATGCAAAAAATGTGTACATCCTTTTCCAAGAAAATGCAATTTCTTTGGGACAAATATAACTAAAGCAATACCATTTTGTGCAGAGAAGCCCTTTTGCTTAAAAGGCCAAGTCAGTTACTTTGCTTTCTCACCTATACAATACTGACTATATAAATTACTTCTTTTAATAACGAATCTCAGCTAAAATAAAAAGTACTTTCTTACAAGTGTTTCAATTTAAACTTACCATACCAGACTCTGTACCAGGTGAATTAAGATGCAAATGTGGATTTCTGAGATATCCGTCTTTATATGGTTCATCTGGAAAATGGTAAGCATTTGCTCTCTTGAAATATGGTCTGTCACAAGGCAGATTGAACAACCCATGCAATTCCTGCATGCAAGTTCAAATAAAAATAAGGAGCACAATTCAAATTTTGGGTTAAAAGAAACATCACATTGTATGTAACAATAGAGACATTAACAAATTTAACAGCACAGTTTAGCAAAACTAATATATTAAAATCTGCTTAATTAAATATTCAGCATATATATTTACTACTAGATCTCACCTCTCAAAGGAAGCTCATGCAGGCTAACCTCCTATCTAAAGGGCCCACTATTTCACACGGGCCTGTTACATAACACCTGCTGCTGGAGCCCCGCTGAAGATACCATGAGTGACAAGTGTGTTATGAAAGTATGATAAAATACAACATGATAAAAAAGGATTACTGTTTTATCTATGTAGTAGTACAGATACATACACTCTGAATTATAATCTTAACTAATATTGAAGACATACAAATACCACATACTGAGACAAAGTAAAGATACTGAGCTTATGGTTTAAGCAGGTTCGGTCTATTTTTAAATCTCTTAAGCACTGTTTACAACACAGCAGCCACATTTAAAGAGATATATTGTCTTATTTCACAGAGCTTAAGAGTGAAAGGAATGATGAGATAATCTAGGATAATGCGTGTAACACGGGTAATACATTTTACGCAGATGACCCAACGCTGAACCCAACTACATTAGCCACCGGAACACTTCGCAATCAGTGGATAAGAGTGAACAGAAGACAGAGAGCAGTAAAGACTTAACGTGCCATCAGTGCCCGAGGCCTCTGCAAATGCAAGGAACTGATTAGGTTTTATACACCCAGTAATGTTTCACACAGAAAAAGAAAATGAAAACCCCCACGGCTTCTACACCTCTAAGGCAGCAGAAGATTCTTTCCCCACTCTCAGTATGTGTAACTGTGTGACCTGAACCGGTATCTGCCAGGTACATGTCTCAATCTCAAAGGACTGCCACATCAGAACATTTTCCCACCTCATCCATTTTCCTTTTTCCTAGATGTGCCAACCCAGAAGGCAAAAAACAAACAAGCTAGCTAAGGCTGGCCACCTGTGAGCCACAAAAAGCAGCCTCCCCAAAACAAATAAAAAACCCCAACAACACATAACCCCAAGAAAGAACCCAAAACAAACAAAAAAACCCAACCGTAACCCTTTCAGGACACATGTTAAAGCCTGAGAGTAATAACACACTAGAAGTAATCTGATATTCCACCATGGAAGTGGAGAAATTCCAAGAATACAGTACCAGAAGTGTAATTTAGATAAAACCTATCTAAACCAAATCCTACGTAGTTTTAAAGTTTCTATTGTCCCTTTGCAAAAATGAGATCTGGCACATTTTGTAAAATAACTTCTAATAAATCAAGCTTCCACATTCAGTATACTGCTTCATTTATAATAGAAATAAATTTAAAAAATAGCAGTATCTGTTAGTATTTATTCTACGTTACCTAAATGAAAAGCTTTACCAATGCTTCAGTTGAAATAACAATAATAATAATAATAATAATTTAAAAAAAAATCAGGTTCTGTTAGTATTTGTTGGCTTTACCTTTCTGTAACTTTCCAGTTGATCATCTGAAATACCTGTAGGATACGAGATTGTTACAAGGTGATTTTTTCCTGGTAACATGAAATGAAATTGTTCTGGTACCACAATTGACGTTCCCTTCATATATTTCATGATACACCTTTCCATGTCAGTTAATTGCCTGTGAATTGCTTTCACCAGGAGATTTTGTACCCTACAAAGTATAAGGGAGAATATTTTAAAAGTAGAACAGCGATGGTAGGTCATTTTCTCTCATAGGTCTGATAGTCATACAATACTTACATGCATATTTGCACCTGGTCTGATGAACTTACTACTTCCACGCTTCCACTTTCACAGAGAAGGACAGAACCTCACCATGCTTTACTCAAAGCATGTTTGCACACAGAAACTACTCCCTAGTGATTCAACCCTCCGAAGTGGAGGTACCCTGGTCTTATATCAGAAACACAAACATTATGAGCATTTGCTGAAATAAAAGTTACATATATGACTATATGGGGTTGTTTGCATTTTATCCACCCCATTTAGCATCCTTCAGAGTCAAATCCTATGGAAAAAATGCAAGGAAAAATTATAGAGGAAGTCTAATGTTTTCCACCTTCACCTAGCCAGCTGCAGCCCCTAACGTAGTACTGAGATTACAAACTCATCAAATACACTCCAACTCTTACTTTTATACACACTCACATACTTACAACAATTTTTAGAACATTTTCCTGACTTTCTCAATTCCTTGCTAAGCAATAACCATTGATAACCAACGAGTTATCAATTTATCAGACACTGATAAACTGAATATTTTGTAGATAGCAAAAAGATTGGTTTGCAAGATTATTAAAGCTAACAGCTGTCTACAGCAGCTTTTATTATTTACACAGTTAATTTCCATTACAAAAATACTATATGCTACTTCATTAAACTGATTAATGATATAGCTTTACTTCATTTTTTCAAGAAAAAGCAGAAATAAAGTTGAAAAATTACAAGCTCAGGATAACACTTACTTTCCCCATGTTTCTTCTGGAGAAACAGATACAACAACATCAACTGGTAATGTCATATTTATGTAGTGGTGTTCCTTATTTTCCTTTTCAATGACTGGAGTCAAAGCAGCTAATGAAGATGTCATTTCCAACATGAGGTCTATATTGACTATCTGCTGCTGTAGAGAATAAAGACACCAATATTACATCTCCAACACCACATGCACCAAAAAGGCAAAAGTAACATTGTAGATACTTAGTATCAAACTCAGTAATGAAATACTTGGGGTTAAAAAAACAAACAACAAACCTTGTAATCTTAAAAACAAACTTCTATGTGCTGATCTACTGTAGACAGATCCCTGCATTCACGCCAAGTCTCAATGACTTTAAAAGGATTCTTTTGAGTCATGTCACTGTCTGACTGTGTATAGAAAAGCCTAGGGAGGGCAGATCTAAAAATGTTTAAAAGATAGGTTGTCTGATATAATTAGTGTGGTGAGACACATACCGTATCTTGTAACTTTTTATCCTTTTTTTTGCCAAGCTTTCGTTTGGTCTCATCATCTTGATCAAATCTGAAGAATCAACAGAAAGAGAAATTTCTATAATATGAAATTAATCTATTATAAAATATATAAATTAAATATACTCACTGTATAAATCGTCTTATCTCCTTACAGGCAGAATCATCAGTCAGCTCTGGAACAGTGTTCATACCACTGTTAGGCCACACGTAGACTGAACTGTGGCAAATTCTTAATACAAGAACATCTGAGGACAGTTTGTTTGCAAGATCACTGAAAACATATCCTAATGCCTTTTTTGTTGATGCCTCTGAAACACAATAAGAATACAATTAGCCTAGAAAATTCCCTCACTTTCGTTATAGCTGCTGGACATACATTTTTTAAAAATTTATATGTTTGGACTTGGAATAAAAATGTAAGTGCTGTTATGATCAGAAAAATGGCTATGTAAAGAGAAACTGAGATGAGATTTCGCTTAGCAGGTCTGTCTCAAACATTCACATTCATACCTGCCTGAACATAAGTGTACTGTTTCTCTCAAATGCTGTCAAATACAAAGAGCTGCATGAATTACAGAATAACCTACACTGTAGCTGATTCTCACATCAATAACTCTTAACCAAGCCTACAGTTGCAAACGAACTTCTATGTACAGACAAACTTCTACATAAGGTTTTATTTAGTCTTTTGAGTAAATCCTGGAAAGATTCAATCCAAGTCACGTGTTTCGGATCAATATTATTCAGTAATACAAACCAAAAATATACTAAATTTTTGGAAAAGCAGGGCCTCCTCTCTCCCGCTGCAGACCAAATTTTGGCCAACATAAACCTGTAACTGTCAGCCACACCCTGGTCAGCCTGAGTCTTTATTACCAGTATAGACAGTTGTCTGTCAGAGCTTAACTCGAGTTCTTAAGTTTCACCCACTCCTTACAACATGAGCCAATACTGGATACGATAGAGCAACTTTTACACATTACCAACATTGTATTCCTTACTGAGGAGATTAAAAAACATTACTTAGAATGCAACAAGTTACACAAAGCGTAACGAGCTATCAAAGACTAAGCTGAATTGTATTTCTGTAATGTATTAACTTAGATTTGGCCACTATTAGTTGACTTTTGCACTAGAAATCTGTAAAAACTACAGTATTGGAAAAATCAAACAAAACTCCTCCAAAAGAAAAGCCTCACTGCCTTCAAAAGGAGTGGTCTGCCATATTTACACACCAACAGGCATGAGTATCATGCACATAGACAATCTGAATATCACTCTGCTTCACTGTGGTTGAAATTCACTACACTGTAAACAAAGTCAAATAAATAGCCTTTCTCTGAGGATGCAATTCACAAAAAGTTGCTATGCATTAGACCAACTATTCAACACTTCTATTCCACATCATGAACTGAAATGAGCCTAAGTTCCTTTTCAAGGTTCACTAGCACCGAATTCAGAGTTTCTAGTAGACATGTTCTCTTAAAATGCAGAATGAGCTACAGTTGAGCTAAAGACACCGTCCTTCTGCACTTGGCCCTATGATAGCTCAGTGGCCACCAATAGCCTTGAGCAGACTTTCTGAAGCGAACATCCCATTACTGTAAGAACGTGGGACTAGAGGAGCCTCTTAACGCCATATGATCTAGTCCCTTGTTATCACATGGAACTGCAGTAGCCAATCCTGCCTAAATTCAGTAAGGTAACTACTTAGCTTGTTCATCATCTTTATTTCTCTAGAAAGACTGGACCACAACCTCAAAACTGTATTATTAACGAATTTGGTTATAGCAGGATTATATTGTCATTAAGTTATTCTCTGCTTGCTTAGAATTTCAGGGTCAACTTTGGATTCAAACTGAAAAGTGATCCCAACACCATATCCCTAAGTAGGAAAAATATGTAAATAAAGTGACCTAAAAATGGCAATTTAAACTTTACTTCAAATCAAAGTAAAAAACATACAATGGAAAAAGACTGTCATAAAATTAATGGAGATAAAGAATATAATTTTCTGTACTTAAATCTTCGCAGGTTTGGGAAGAAGCACTTAACCGGTGAAATACCAAGAAAATAAACATTGTAATAACTAGTTAATTAATAAAAAGTTATTTATATAAATGTTAAAAAAATCTATCATAGTCTTATAGACACACCATCAGTAGTTGCTAGCTGAAATGCAAGATCCAAGCCTCCTCTTATTCTAAAGAGTATATCCATAGCTTCTAGAATTACCTAAGGAGAAAAAAGAAGCAATGAAAATGAATAGCTATTTCAACATGCTTTTTCTCAAGTTACAATTGACTGTTATGATACCACAGTGTGCAAGCACACCGGTAATTACTGCAGCTGCTCAGGGTATGAAAGGCCAGTGAATAAACAGGGAAGCGAGTGGTACAGCAGCACATAGTTGCTGGAGCCAGTACCTCAATTACGCGAGTACTGCTGTAAGCACACTCCTTAAAACACATTTCCTACCTAAACAAGAAAGTTTTAATTCTATGCTTTTACCATTTAGAAATATTTGGGGTAAAATGTAATTGTTTCTCATTGTTTCAGTCCAAACGTCATGTTTTGCATCTTATAGGTCATCTTCCAGTTCAAGTAAACTAAGGACCGCTCTAAGCATTAGAGCAGAGAGGTAATTAAGCACATCTCTAAGTGTGCATTCATCTTGGTTAGGAAATCACAGCTTCAAGAAAAGAAAAAGAAAAAACCCAAAGGCACGCACACACACAGAGAACCTCTAGAACCCAGGCCGAGTTTCACATTTGACAGAAGAGCTGCTTGTGCCAGCACAGAGACCACCCAGCTGTTTCTTCCCCCTTCCAAGGTCCCTGCTCTGTGTCCCCACAACTGCCCGTTGCAGACATTTCAACACGAACTTCATCAGAGAACTCATCCAGACGGAAAACGACCCTTTTACTGAGAAGAAATTTTCCAGCCAGATCAATTCCCAGTGAAGTTCAACATATTGCTACAAAACCAGTTGTGCCAGTACAGAGAGGAACAAAAGGTGACAACCCAGAAGAGCGTGGGTATTGCGCAATCTAACAGTCCATAAAAATAAATCCTTTACAGCCTTAATTGCTCTAAAAAAAGCCACCAAACACCTGTAAGAATAATTACACTAAGACCCTTTGGAGAGGCTTACCGCATAACTGTTTGCTTACAAAGTACGGGAAACTTCCAGGTGCAATGCTATCATTATTCATGAAATAAAAGAATCAAAACAGAGGACTAATTTTCTTTCCATTAGAGGTACTCTAAGCAGAAATAGAAGAAAAGATATGCATGCCCGATGAAAATGTAAGCATCTACACTTTCAGCTTTGGGTGAGGGATTTTCAGGTTTCTCTGATTCTGGAGTGCCAAAGTTTACTCCAAGAAACGAAAATGCAAGATTGCAATGTCTGACGTTTTGGTTCCTGAACCATAACCCGGGAACTGTTTTAGATAACACAGCCATCTACACGAAAAAGGCCTTGGAGTGTGGGATCCGCAAGCGCCAGCATGTGAAAAAAAGGTTTGCCTGGGCTGACGTGAAAGACGTTTTTTATCTTAGTTATCACAAGGCAAGAACAACGTTGTGAACGAAAAGCAGAGCTCTGCGGAAGGAGCAAGAGACGAGCTGGCCTCTCGACGGGGGCTCACCACGGATGATGACGTCTTCCTGACGACAAATCCCTGACACGAGCCGCCCAGGCCGAGGGAGCGAGCCCCAGGGTCCCCGAGGGCGACGGGGAAGGCTGCTGCCAGGGGCGGACGACGCGGGGGGGGGGGTGGGGGGGTGGGCAGTGCGGGAGCTGCCGCTGCCCCGTCCGACACGGCCGGGGCCCTGCAGAAAGGGCGGGCCTCGCCCCCTGAGCCGCCCAAGGGGCCTCGACACCTCCCCCCCGCCAGGTGCCCCCGGGGGCTGGAGGCTCGAAGGCCGCCGCGGAGCGCCCACCCGGGACGGCGCAGGCGGACACCAGCCCCCAGCCCGCCCCGCTCGCCACAGGACGGGGCGGCGCCGCGGACCCCTCCCCCGCGGCCGTCTCGGGTTGGGGGGTGGGAACGGCCGCGGGGTGCGGGGGAGCCTTTAGGGCAAGCCCCCGGCCCCGCTGCTAGCCCAGCCCGAGCGGGAGCCCTCCCCACCGCCGCGGTCCCCCTCCCCCCCGGGGAAGGGGCGGACTCACCACGTCCGTCAGCGCCGCAGCGGGGGCCGAGCCCGGCCGCATCCTCCCCGCGCACGCGCGCTCCCGACCCCGGGGGAGGCGCCGCGCGAGCTGGAGAGGTGCGGGGGGGGGGGGGGGGGGGCGTGGCCGGAGCGGGCAAGCTGCCCCCGCCCGTCGACCCGTCGCACTGCGGTGCTGCGCAGCCGCGATCGCCTTGGGCCGTACCAATGCAGGGAGCCGGGGGTGGCGGGCGATAGGCGAGACTTGCCCGCTCTGCCGGTTGGGCTTTCCCGCGTCCTGGACAACCGGCACCAACAGAGCGGGGGGGGGGGTGGCGGCCGCGGGCGCTCCCCGCCTGCACCGCCTCTCGCTCCTGCCGGCGGCCGTCCCAGGCGAGTGAGGTACCGGCTCCGGCAAGTAGGCGGCCGCGGTGCCGCTCGGTTCCCTCTCGATTTCACCGGCTTTCCGTACCCTGCGGTGCTGTCGCGCTTAGCGCTGGGCCGGCGCGCTCTGGCGTACTGCGTCGAGCTTGCTTTAGCTTGGGCAACCAACCACAGCTGCACTTCAGACGGCTTGTGTGGTACCAGCGCTCTGTGGCAAAAGGCTGGTATTTCCTCACCTTCCCTACCAGCTCCTCGGGAGACGCTGCAGAACCGTGCTTGCCCGCCTGCTGACTGGCAGTACCGCTACTGCCAGGCCAGGCTCGTCCACCTCGTTACATCTCCTCAGTCGCATCGAACTGCTGAGGTCCAAAAATCCTTCCCGTTATTCCCTTGAGCAACGACCCTTGCTTTACACCGTAGAGTTTAATTCCAGGTCTATTTATTTTCGATAAATTACTCCTATCCTCCTCATCAATAATGCCAACTAGCTTCCTAACAGCGAACCCTGAAGTTCGTTTCCAAGGGTCGGCTTTCTGTCATCTCTTCTTTCAGTGCCATTTGTTGTCACCTGCCCTTTGGTTCCTTACCCAACATCTAGATCTACCAAAGAACAGTAGTGAGTTTATCTGATGAAGTGATGGTCATTTTACACTGTGTGAACCTCTGCACCTTGCAAAAAAAATTGCTTTAAACTTTTTAAAACTTCTGCATGCTGTCCATCCTGCATGCTGAGCATAAGCAAAATGTGGCTAGCCCTTCCATCGTACACAGTGTTCCAGCATATTATTTCTTATAATAAAACATATAAAGTCTATATTATTATACAGATTTCCACTGCTGGTGCTTTTCTACTCAGCACCCACATGCCAGATACAGCTAATATGTGATATTAATATCTCAGAGTTTTCTGCTGCCTATTTTCATTCCTATCTTACATCTTACCTTCACCCCCATAGTTAATACCAACATGGGACTTGATCTACAGTGTCTTTAATCTGTATTCCACTCTAATGTCTTCTTAACTTCCCTCCTCTCTTTCAAGCTGTGTGGACACAGATACTTCAGCTATTTGTTTGCATATCCTTGATTTTTTGGATAATTCTTACGTTTCATGACTTTCAAGAGAGAGCTTTACTAACGTATTAACCACTTTATTCTGCCTTAATTTCCATTCCTGGTGAAGCTACCATACATTGTTATTTTCCTCCTCAAGGCAGTTCTTCCCCTAGCTGATTCTGATTCCCATCTCTACTAAGTTTTCACTCTGGGAATCAGATCCCTGGTAATCCTAGTGCTAAGCATGCTCTCTGTTCAAGCCCTTAAGTTTCTTACACTTGTTGACTAGGCATTTTCCTTAGTTCTGTCAGGCTCCCATGAGGGTGATGATGAGGAAAAACTAATATTGACTGTAAATCACTTGCATTAAAACCAATAAGAAATTGGAAATACATTTACCATGACCAGGTCTTGGATTAGTTAGAGGGCTTCCAAAATTCCGCTTTTACGTTTTACCACAGATTTGTCCATACACCGACCTTCTATACCATTATTAGAAAGTGACTGAAAGCTATTGCTAGAGATAAGCCACAACGTGAAGAAAGAAGCTGCTTGGCATGTTTTATTACTAGCTGTTAATGCCACCAAACCCTCTCATCTTAATACTCTGAAGACATCTGTCATAAGTTTTGACCCAGCTATGAAAATTCAGTAAGAATTGCACCAGATTTATCACAAAACAAAAGCATTTGATTTTCTCTCTCTGGTCATGTTTTGAATTTAACAGAGGAGATTTAATGGTGTCTAAATCTCACATAGTCCATTTGTTGTATAAGCACCAAAGCTGTCAAACATATTGTAGATTACTTTCTTCAGATTACATTTATTGCTAGTATTTTTAACCAAAAATTTCTTGCATTTTACTTTAATAAACATTTTGTTTACAGGTGTGGACTGATCATAGACTTTTGCAGTAGAACAAATAAACAAGGATACTTCCACCCTTTTAGTGCAGTGCACTGTCACACAGATCCAGCCATGCCTGCGGAAGGGAAAAGTGATATGGAGAGGATTGGCCTTTTCAGTGAAATGGGTTATGTTACCATTGGAGATAAATATGTATCACATTATATGCGTAAGTACATTTAATTTTAATCACTGTTTAGTGACAGGGACCAGCTCTAGTATCCATTTACTTTCAGAATCACTATTTTCTAATTTTGGTTTTGTTGTTGGTTTTTTTTTTTTATTAGAAGGAACTGTTTTTTCATGCATATTCTTTGCTCAGGTCTGTATTATTAAGAGAAAGGCTTGATAGATTGGAATGAATATATCGAAGAAAGGAGAAGTCCAGTAAAACTGAAAAATATCTATGCATAATAAGACTGATAAAATCTTTTAATGTATACATTTCTTTTTAATATTAATTATCTGCAAGTTACCACTATTTTTCTGATTTTGTGGAAAACAATAGTGTTTTTTCTATGCTCTTTCAGCAGGTTTTCTGTCATTGACACTTAGATTGTCATTATTTTTAAACTAGAGATGCAATTTTTTTGTTCTGATCTGACTCGTGTGTGAGATTCCCCATCCTGTCTTTTCCTTTTTTTTTTTTTTGGTTGTTTAATGAGAATACTTATTGAGAAAGGTAATTTTTTGTAATTAGTAAGGTTACAGAGGTTAACTCTCAGTAGCTGCTTTGAAGTGATAATGCAAAATAATCCTGGCTTCTCAATACAGACGCTTCTGCTGTGTTGTTGTGTCAGTGATGAACGTGTCCACCAGAACCCTGGCTGATATACTTCCACCACACTGAGCTGCTGGGGATTCAAAACCCAACTGGAGGCACTTAAGCTATTCGACCTGGTCTGTAATCAGTGGGAGAGAGAGAGATATGCTCCTCTGAAGTATTACTCAGAGTAATAGTAGTATGTAGTAGTAGTATGTAAATAGCTCTGAATTGTAGCCTGGAGTAACTAATCTCTCTCCATTGCCTGTAAAGCAAGTGCTGGGATTAGAAAACTAAAATGAGATGCTGTGAATAACTTCTCATAGCATTGTCTTTCAGACACAACCATTTACATGCATGTTTTACAAGTTAAATGGTCTACAGTACATTCTTTGAGCCACCCAGATCCGGACCTTAGTTTTTTAATGTAGGCCAAGAGAAGCACTAACATCGAACAGCTATTTACAGTGCTTACTTTTTTAAAGGCCCTTTTAACGAAGCTGCGAGCAAGAACAGACAGATGTTTCCTGGGGGAACCAAAACATTGTCAGCTCTGCAGGCAGGTTATTTTGAGCCTCAGTTTGTGAGGATTTTCAATGGTGAAGCCTACTCAAACCCTGTTCAGCTAAGGAGACGCTACAGATTGGCAGAATCAAAGAAAAATTTGGGCAAAGCTTTCCTTCCCAGTAATGGAGACAAATTGCCGTAAGTGTTGTGAAAATGTTTTAAATTGACCTTTTTTCTTTTCTGTACGCTAAAGATGATTTTCACAGATTATTTCTTATAAAACCTGCAATAAGAGTACAATACTGTTGTTTTATACAATGTGGTGTTAGTCAGTACTAAGCGAAGAATTTTGAGCAGCAACATAGGGAAGGCTGAACACAGGTAGAAATCAAGTCCTGATGCTTGCTCTTAACTAGTGTTTTTTGCTATAAACATTACCTTTAGCTTTTTACTTTCGATGAAAACGAAGATGGCTATGGGAAAAGGATACGGATAATTAACAAATGAATATTTCATTTTAATTTAGGAGGAAATCTGTTGGAACTTGTTGGATGCAATATCTTCTCTTTCCCATTTCCGAGCCTCCCAAAATAGAGATGGCATATATATTGCATAAACAGTAGGAAAAGGGGCCATTATCCAGGTGCAACGTTTTTCTCTCAGCAAATCCATATCCATTATCTTTTTGCTAAAAAAATAATACCAATTATCCTATAGGATGATCAGAACGTGTTACAGAGCTGAGGAATATATGTAGAATATTAAAATAAATACATCTTTGCTATTTGCACAACATTAATTGCATGACAAAATGACACCAATGAAGTTGGTGTCATATAACTATTATTATTCACATGTGAAAAACAGATAGAGCCTGGTTACTCATTTATAACTATACAATCTTGTTTTGTTCTTGGACAGGAGGATTCAGTCTATGTACAGGGCCTGGTTCTTACAGTCTCATGACTGTAAGATATGACATTTAGTCATATCTTTCTGCAGCTTTGCTTTTGTTTGGAGAGTAACCTTTTGTTTATTTTTAATATATATATATATATTTTAGGATGCAAGGATTAGCATGTTCTATGTTCTGTTGTATGTTAAAGGAACACCTTAGATTTTAATAGGAATGTAAGACATGGTGTGTAGGCTTTCTGTTGGATATATGTGTGCTGTTTCTGATGGGACAGACAATATGCGAGTCCTGTGTTCAAAACTTTCTTTCAGCTACAACTTGACTTCATAGCAACCAAATTGTTTATAAGGGTTTAACTGTTAGAAACACCTAGGCACATGACAGTCAATGAGAGTCCTGTTCACTTACTTCCTGGGTTCTGAGACCAACAGTGGGAGTCTTGCTTACAATGAAGACCTGCTGATGTGCTCTCTTCCACATACTGCCTCCACAAATGCACTTCTTGGCTGTTGGTGCAGCAGCTTGTGCTCTTGTTGTAAGACTTCTGAATTCATCTAGACAGGAACTTTAGGACAGGTTCTTTATTGTCTTTATCCTCTCCTAAATCTGTACTGGCAGAGTAGCACAAAGCAGAAGCTGGGAATGTGGTTAGGTTGTCTTTTAATGGAATCCTGAAGCAATTCCGGAGAGCGATTATACATTTCTTATATCCAAAACTGACTCCCATTGTAACTGAGAAACTAGCACAGAGCTCTGTTGCTGTTCTCTGAGTTGTTGTTCTTGGCTGTCTGAATGATAAGCAGCTCTTGAGAATCTTTACATTGGAGCCACATTTGTTGTTAGCTGCAAATAGAAAGGTTGCAAAGATGTCATATTCTGAAGATATGACTGAAGCCTGGGCCTTTCTTTTCTTCACATGTGTGTTCTCTGTTACTTTGTTACTGGCATATAAAAAGCCTACACAAAGGCAAGACGTGAAGAATATGAAATGAAGCACTTAAGAGCTAGGAAACACCAAGATAAATGTTGTCTGTGCACTGTCAGTTTGCCCATTTTTTTCTATATATGAGTTTATGAAGTCCCTAAATAAGGGGAGGGTAATGAACAGGTAGGTTAGAGTTTTGTGCAAAGATGAAAAATGTTATCTAGGCATCCTAATCCTGTCAGTATTCATTAATGGCCCTTTTAAGTAGGAGCTCATTGAGACACTTTACTCTCTCCCCACAATAAGTGCAGACAGTACAGGCAAAGCAGATTACCTCAGCTATCTGGAGTAGTTGACAGATCTCATATAGTAGCTCCTGTTTATTTTTTTCTGTTCTATTTTGGGGCGTGGGAACAGAGGGTTGGTTGTTTGGGTTTTTTTTGGACCACTGTAGCTGCAGCTTAGTGGACCAAATTGCCACTCAGCAATTTCATTAGTTTGTCTCGGTCCTTTTTTCCTTTAGTGGCTGTATGATCATGTACTTTGAGAGCATGTCCTACGCTTGTCAGCAAATACTGATTTTCAAGCTGGTCTTTAAAAAACAGTCTTTGTGAATTCCTGCAGCTTTGTAGGCAGAAGTATTTCTCCTAAATGAGCTATGCCTCCTTTTACTTTCCTTCTGTGACAAGACAGAAAGTTAACTAGTCCTGACATCTCCCATTAAAAAACCCTTTCAGACAGGTACCCTGTCTGGGCAGACATTGCCTGCCACTCCATTATCATACCAGCACTAACTTACTGTTCTCTGTAAACTTGTGGGAAAGACTGTCCTCTTGTCATCAAGCATCAAATCTGTTTAACCTACTCCTCTGGGTCTCCATTTGTGAATCTATCTCTACCAGTGTTACTTCACCTTGTTGGCGCATAATTAAAACGATCTCTATTAAGCATATTTATGTTATTCAGATACTTTAAAACATCATCTCTGCCACCATCTTGTTTCCTTTTTGTCCATAACACTGCACAGAATTGCTATAGTAGTAGATTCCATGGACAGTGGATCTGAACTGGTTTTATATTTAACTCTTGAGATGTATATATTGCTTGGGTTTTCTACTTACTGTCATTTTAACACACTAGACATGGGAAGCCTGAAATATTTGCAAAACATTAATATGTTCATTTGCTATTTTTAGATGTGGACTTGGCAGCTATTATGGAACCATAGGAGGTTCGTATGCATACTTCAGTCCACAACTGAAAGCCAAAGAAAGATACATTCCTCCTGGAAAGAATTTTTATACTAATCCAGGAAAGAAAGGAACTGGATACGGGTAACTTCACAATATTGCTTCTTGCAGAGTATTTTATTAAATGTTTCTTGAGTTTTGAACACCTAAGTAATTAATGTTGTTTTTACAGTTATGCAAATCTTACCATAGGTGAACAATATCCACATGAATCTGATGGGTATGAAGTAGAAAGAATAAATGCAAAGGTAAAAATATTTGTCTTTATTATGTATTAGTGTTATGATTATTTATTAAAATTTACATGAACTTTTTGTTCCCTGTGGTGTTTCCTTTAGCTTGAAATCACTAATGTTTATTTACAAAGTGAAGGAAGGAAAACAAATTAATGACCATCCTGTATTTAAAAATATTTAGGTATTTTTCATTTATTATTTTTTCTTTGAGACATCTGGCAGTATCCCACACAAGTTCTACCATTCAGGATTTGACCTTAATTTTATATTTGGAGACCTTAAGCTGTAATACAATAATGACCAAACAATGCCAATAGCAAGAACAATAATACTTCTACGTTGTTGTCAGAAGAATGGGACCTCATTATCCTAGATACTATATAAAAAAAAAACCCTGTTCCTTTCTTTCATATAAATTCATAAATCTAAGAAAACTTGTAAATGTGCTTGCACTGATTTTAGTTATCATATATTTTCATCATATGTCCTGAAAAATGGCAGCAGGAGGACATTTTTTGGTCTAGGGTAAGAACAAGATTAGAAGAAACAATTCAGCTACCTGCAGTTGAGACAAATTCAGTGTCAAAATTAAGTATCCAGTGCAGAAAATAAGAAGAACAGAGAAAAGAGGGAGGTGGGATTGTTTCCACTGGATAGAAAAAAGGGAATTTGCTCTGAGACATTAACATGCATTACCAGGTGATAGTGTATTACTGATGGTACGTTTTATGCTTGTCTTTTAATTGTTCGTAATGTTTCAACCTATTTTATTTTAAAATGGAATCTGGGAAGAATAGTCAACATCTCGCATGGTACAAAGAACCAATTCCTAGAGAAGTTCAGCTTAGTAGGGTGCTCAGAATCTGGGAAACATAGTGGCCAGGGTTCACAAGGGTGAGTGGCTGGACTGTATGCAGGCAGAATTTTCAAGCATGTATGTGTGCATGTATGCCCAAGATACAGGTATACAATACCATTAGGCACATCTTAAATGCACAGTGCTTTCCTACCATACTTTTACAGTGATTGTTGCACTTCCTGGTTAGTGAATCTATGTTCCATTATACATGGTGGGTATATAAAATACCTTGATCATCAAAGAGCAAAGAAAGTTAGAGTGAACATTCTCCAAGACTAAATTTAAATGCTTTCCATTTTTCTCTTAGAATAATATACAGTAAAAATCCTCAAGATTGTTTCTTTCAAAGTATTTGTTTTACAGAAAGCGCAAGAGGAGCATAAACGATTGGCTAAAGGAGGGCCTTTCAAGTTAAATCTATATCCCCAGGACTATTTTGACATGAATCCCTATTTTAATGACAAACCTTTGCCACCTGTGAAGAAACCACCTCCAGAGAAGCCAATTGCACCACCTTTCAAACCAAGTTCTCCTGCTAAAAAGGTTAGTTTGTCTTATAGCTACTGGAGACAAAAGATAAATATTCAGATATTTCCTGTTAAAAGCTTTGCTTATAGTACATAAGATAAAAACAAATGTTAGGTTTTGCTATTAATTTCTTATTTTTCTTACAAAAGGTATTATTCCATTTACTTTGTTTTCAGTTTACAAAGCAATGAAATCTTGTTTGACCCAACAACAACTGCTAACCATTTTCAAGTAACCTAAAAAGTGTTTCTCTTTAAAGTCTGCATAGTGCTGTTAACATACAGTTAATTGACTGCACACACCACAAAAAGATAAAAAGCAGAAGGTTATACAATAAATGACAGTAAGACTAGATTACCGTTGCAAAATGAAATGCTCTCCTATTTTGGACTCTGTCAGTCACTTCTATCATTTTTGAACCTGCTAATTACTCTCACCCTATAAAGACAAACATCTAAAAGATAATTCTGAGAAGTGTGATGGGAATGGATAGCTGGAAGGAGCAGAAAAATGTCAGGTTAGTCCCTCTGCTCAGGGAAAGACTGCAGAATAAACTCAGGAATTATCTGTTGCTCGTCCATCAGCAGACACAAATTTGCAATCCACTTTAGAATTTGCCAACTCTTTAGTATTTAGGAGAAAAGGAGGAAAAGTATGGGAATAAATATATGTGGCAGGGCTTAGAGGGCATAAGAAATAAAGCCTGGGGTTAGTATGAAGGGTATATAGGAACATAGTTCATTAGTTCCAGTTGCTTAGTGTCATTATTAAAATCTGAATGGATATTTTTCCATGCCATAAAGCATTCCATTTTGATTTTTTTTTTAGATATTAAATTTATGCCATTCACCTTAGGCTAAACCTTAATTTCACTTTGAAATGGGTTTAAGATGCATAAATACCTCTCTCTTAAATGACTCCAGATACCTAATACAGTAACACCCCTTAATCTGTCACTTTTCAACTCTTCATTTTGGAGTTCCATTGTCAGTCATTTAACACTGTGCTCTGCTAACCACTGTTTTCCTGTTATTATGTCCTTCACTTTTATTTGACTGACATTGATTCACCTAAGGAAGATGATGATAGCAAGGAAAATATAACTATTCAGAAAGAGACTGCAAAAATGCTTACATACTAATAATTGTGTTGGGTGTTTGGCCTCATCGATGAGGCAGCTGAGATCTTTCAGAATGGAAATCTGTTCAGAAAAGTTAGCTGCTAGAAAGTCAGCACCTTGGCTGGCTGACAATGCTCGTGATCCTGCTTCAGGCTCCCCATCTTTCATACCATATATGCTTTCCCCTTATATTTAAATTATGTGTACTTCCCAAGCTACTGCACACTTTCCCTCTGCTATATAAATTCTTATGGGAAAAATTGCTTTATTGTTGATTGAACTGCTTATTGCCACACTTTTCAGGAATGCAGCCTCAGCAGTCTGTGGGGTTCAGCTGTACTAGGGGATTGCAAAGAATTAATCAGGTCTCTGCATATTTTTTAACTAAAATTTGCCACTCTTGTAGTACTACTAGTGGACGTAACATTTCAGGAAAAAACAATGCTGTATTCAATCCTGTATGTCAGACAGCACATTGATAATAATGCCCAAGCCCTGCTGTATGTAAGAATCCCTATACCAGTACTGGACACGGAGGTGTACTAGTAAACTACTAGTGACAAAGGAATACCCTTTTTTTGCCACAACATAGCTCATTTTAGTGAGTTATGTTTTTACTTTTTCTGTCACATTTTTGAGCTCCTTTCCTCAAAATCCAGACTTATGAAAGAACATTTGAAACTGAGAATTCATCAAAATAATGACTAAAATTTTCCTTAAAGTTTCCATTGCAAATTTAAGGAATATTTGTTTTGATTTTTGGTTTTTTTTATATAATATGATGCAGTCTGCTATTCAGTATTCTTACTTACTTTTGCATGAAAAATACTTTAATTTACTCAATTATATTGTAGATTGGCACTTCAAAAAGTTTTTTTTTCCAGTCAGGGGGCATGAAAGGAGGCACATTTGATCCTTACCCAAGCCATTCCGCTGACCCTTATGTAATTAAAAAATCTAAGCCTGTCACAACTAATAAAGAACGACAGATTTTTCATCCTCCCGCTGGACCAAAAAGCAGACCTGTTAGAAGCATAATAACTTTAAATGTCACAAGGTAAGCTCCTTTGAGTTCATGTTTCATGTATGCAGTCTACCAAAAGTCATTAGCACAGCTGTTTATTGCTGTCTGAAATAATTGAAGAAATGAAGGAATGAATTATAAACAAAAGGGTAAGAAATGTATAAGGAACTTGGCTTTCAAAATTTATTCCAACTCTCTTCTGTAAATTCAGGTTACTTTATGAGGCTTTTGAGAGACCTTCAGAATCATGCTATACAGATGTCACTGAAGAATTATTAATTTTTATTCTTTTCTGACTTAATAAATGTAAAAAGACTAGGAATGTTCCTGTTTAAATGTTTTTGGTTTCCCCTATGTTTATGGAATAAAATTGGCTCCCTCTGCTGGAAAACATAATATTAGGTAATCTAAGCCTGTGAAGCTTTTGAAACAATGGCACTCAAATTGGATTCCTAACTACAAACATGTCACTGTGCAATGTTAGAAGAGATTTATAGTACACAGTGTATGTATATAGGTAGACAAACACATAATTCTTATTTTTTTTATCTTACTAAGCTATAAACCTTTTATTTAAACAAACTTTTTTTCTGGTTTTGGCTCTGTTGTAATTCAAGCAAAAAATCAAGATTGTGTTCTTTCGAGTTATTTAGAGAAACCACTTTCAAATGCAGACTTCTAAGACTGCATGTAGAACAGTTAAGCATATTGCATACTCCTTGAGTAACATGAAATAGTTTAGGAATACTTCATTAAAATTTGAAAAACTCTCTTAGAGGAATCTGCTTTACATTTGTGATTTGTCTTTTACATATCATATGTGAAGTCTAAGAAATACACCTTCCCTTATTCCCCCATTGCTGTTCTGTTTACTTTATTTCACCATGTATTGGCATTTGCATAATCACTTTTTAAGTTGCAGGGATAGTTTGAAGTTTTTATTTACACTGACAAGGCAGAACCAGAAGCTATGTATTGCTCCACATTGCTTTTCATTACTAATGGAAAGTAAGAAAGAATTGAAAGTAACTTTTTGGTTGGTGGTAACTACCAAAACTGACGTAAGAAAGTACAACCTTCCATGTATGCACTGGTGTTTTTAAACTAGTAAAAGTGAAGAGAATGCTGTATTGGTCTAAGTAGCTTTCTTAGTGTAATTGTTTGTATTGTTGTTTTATCAACCAAATAAAAATTCATGTTCCCAAATGAAATGTTTTTATTGGGAAAAACCCCTAACTGTATGTGAAGTAGGTTTCAAAATTGAAAGGGGGGGACTGATGGTGAAGTATCACTATGTGCTCACAGAAATAGTTATGATGGACTCAGTAAAAATATTTGTAAAGAGAAAATTTTCACATACCCAACAGAAATTCCACAGAGAGAAATTAAAACTAGTATTTCAAATTCTCAAGTGCTATTTCCCTCCTAAGAATTTTAAAGAATGTATTTATTTATATTTGCATCATTATTCCTAGGTTTAATAGAATGAGAATTGTGAACTGAATTTATTATAAGTATGAAGCTCATAGCTTTTAAGAAATGTGGTAAGACATTTTTCAAATCATCTGCTTCCTCCACTGAATTACAGTTATTTATGTACTTTCCAATGGAAAGCTTACCTTCTGATACTTGGACCATAATCCTATAATTGGATTTGCTAGTGTAGATTCTTGCTCTCATGCAGAGCTCTATTGAAATAAATCTGACTTCATGAGGATTCAAGTCATTAAATCTAGCTACAGGACTGGGTATATCACAGTTTTTAATTTTTACAAAACTCCTGTAATTTGTACGGTGATATTCTACAAAAATCTAATAAGTTTCTCTTCATTTACATTTCAGATCATTAAATGTAAAGAACTACAAGACTGCGCAGCTGACATCTTATTAGGTACAAAAGGTGAAATGAAGGGTACGCTTTTTAGAGTCTGTAAAATGTTAACAAAGCAAATAAAAATGTCAAAAGTGGAATTCAAGTATCTAGGGTAATCCAATCTCTTTAATTATTGAGAATGCAGTCTTTTGGTTTTAAATATAAAGCTATAATAAATAATTTAAGACCATGTATTTATTAAGACCAAGGTTGTATTTTTATATAAATTTTTATCTTATTGCTTAACTGGACTTTTGAAATGTACTTTTAGAAAACAGACCTTCTAATGAGTAGTTTGGGTTGCAAATTGACTATATATTGCAGTAGAAGAAAATGCATGTATTTTAAAGTGTGTAGCAGTGTACGTATTAACCAAGTTAGTCACATGTGACCCACAGTGAAACGAAGGTCATTGTTTCCCTTTAGTAGAATTACAACTTGCGCTTTATTTCAACTATGATTTCTGTAAGAACTGTCTTTCAAATGTCTAAATCTTAGTTTTGATGACCTTCTCAAAACGACCAATACCAAGCATTGTTCAAAACCAGACCACAAGCTGGCTGTTATGAAGGGAGGAGTCGTCTCTAGTTACCAGCACCTATTTACCGCCCTTCCTCCATTTCCCGACAACCCTAAGTGCTGCCATGTTCCCCAAGAGCAGCTTCGTTTCACTCTGCGTACGTGGGAGGTTCCTAACAAACCTGATCTGTCTTTCAAGGTTGCTTCTTCTCAGATGGAACTGTGATCCTAAATGTACACCTCACCTTCATCTTAATACTTTTTGTCAGCTTTTTATACGTGGTCCAAGAAATTTGTTCGTGTAGACCAAAGGTGATTTATTGTGAAAATTAAAAAAATACTCAGCATGTACTTGTCCAAATTACTACGTGAAGACAGAATTTCTGTAGTCACTTTTATCAAAGATTTATGGTACCACTCTAGAATATTCACGACATGGTATCCTTACCGCTGTTCCCAGGACAGTAGTTTTTTAAAGCACTCCCAGACTGGATCTCACCGTTCCTGGCATCAATGAAAATAAATATGAACCCAGGAGCTGTTGGTCGGGTCTTCCAGCGTGTGTTGAAGCATAAAAACCCTTACCTTGAGGTCAGCAGGACCCCACGGCCTTTTAAGACGCTAATTTACACAAGAATTTTGATGCGCGGGGAGGGATGCCCTGGCACCGCCCCCGCGCGGTGGCGCTGCCCGACGCCGTCCTCCCCGGCGGCAGGCCCGGCCCGACGGGCCCCGGCCCGCCGCCTCCTCGCCAGCCGGTCGCGGGCTCCCCCCGGCGGCCCGGAGCGCTCGCCGGCCCCGCCGGGCGGCGGAGGAAGAAGGCCGGGCGGGGAGGAGGGCGGCGGCCGGGCCCTGCGGCGGCCGGGCCCTGCGGCCCCGCCGCCCCCGCGGTGGCGGCAGACCCCTTCGGCGCGGCGGGCCGCTTGGCGGGCCGCCCGTCGCCGAGGGCCTGGCGCCAGCTGCCTGCTCAGAATTAGCCCTGGCAGCCCTGAGGTGAGCGTGGCTGCGCACCAAGTGCCTCCTTCTTCCTTTCTTTACTTTGTTGTTTGGAGGTTTTGGTGGGGGTTTTTTGTTTGTTTGTTAGTTTCGCTTTTCGTTGCACACACCTCCATGTGTTGTCGCTCCGGACGGGCTTGCTCTATCGTGCAGTCGCATCTGTGAGACGTGTTTTTGGCATTTATGTTTTAAAAGTAATATTCTGCCATATGTTGTTTGAATTGAATTTAAACAGATTGCACGAGTGTAGTCCCATCCTGCCAGGAGAAAAAAACCAACAAAACAAAACAAACCCAAAAAAAGTTTCCCTCCCAAAATATTTAGGGCTCCTAAAAGGTATATGAACAACATCCACGTTTCGTGTTTTCTGTGCCAGAAGTACAAAAGCAGACGTTCAATAACTTGTATCCACGTGAGTAGACTCACTGAAAGACTCCTCAGGTAACTAGGGGGCTCAGGTAAATAAAGCCTGTAATATTAGGCACAGGTTGTTAAGCCTCATTGCTTCTCGTTAAAGCACCCATAAGACTGACGTACATGAGAAGCCTTTGGCTGCAAAAGCAACTGCTAACCTACCTCATTGATGTTATTTTGGAAGGCAGTACTGCCAAAGGTAAAGTTTTGGTTTTATTTCTAATTAAATTTTTTTTTTTTTAATCTGTGTCAGGCTTTTAAGTTAAAGCTTGTTTAACAGCTAATTAGTGGAAGTTACATATTTTTCTAAACCCAATATTGCAGAAAAGCTAAAGATCTGGTGGGATTTGTTGATGAAAGAACGAATTCAACCTCAACATTTTTATTTCATTTTCAAATTGTGTGTAGTTACTTCTTTTATATATTGTTTTTTAATAGGAAGAGAGAAAGTGGATGAAATTATAATATAATTGGTTAACTAGTTTAGTGGTGGGACACGTTGAAGAAATTTGAGTTTTTTAATATTCAGTCATGGGACTTGTCGTTCAGTGCTTGTGCTAAAAGATTACAAATGTGCTTACGGCATCGGAAGATTATAGTTTCACAGACCGACAAAGACATTGATACTGGTACATTTGAGCATCATTTTGGAAGGATAGTTTGCAATTATGTAGTTAAAAGAGTTAAGTTGGGGTCATGACTCTCAGTCCTTAAGAACGGCATAGCCGTAATATTCAAGGTTTTCAGGCTCCCCAAATAGTTCTAACGTGTTTTTGCAGAAGTACAAAGTTAGTGAAACCACTTTACACCTGTCGAGGGACAGCTGGAGAGTTTAGTGGCTGGAATTAGTCCAGCAGTATTACACAACAGCAACAAACATAAATCTCATATTTAGCTGCTTACTTTCCAACCTAGAAATAAGTTTTATTCATTTTTGTGGCATCATAAAAACAAGTTTTGGCTTATGTTTGCAATCCGTAAGTAGTAGAACATAAAATCTGTAACTGCAATCTGTCCCCTGCTTACAATTTTTGAGGTTTTTTCGGATCCTATTCTAACATTAGTGACAATGTTGTCTCCAGAGGTGTTTCCCCAGTACTATTCCATGAACTAGAATCAGAACCTTTTACTGGCAGTCCCTGATGGAGAAATTTGCCCTTAAGGTTATGAGAATGGCTTTTTAACAGTTACTGGTTTTGACTTTTGAATCAGGCGTTTCAGCTTGTCTTTAAGCTGTGCTAGCAAATCAAGTATGATTTTTTTTTTTTTTTACATAGGGCTGTTTTGTCAAAGATAATGTACAAAGCGTTTGTAAGTTGTAAAAGACCATATCATACCATGAAAGATCTGGAAGATAGCAGAAGGCTTTGCTGCCAGGCAGTGCAAGAGGAAGAAGAATAAACCAGTGATGCAAGAAAAAATTATCATTTGAATAAATGTAAAAATAGTTTTCAGGCTTGGCTCCTTCATGAATCTGGCAAAAGTCATCCAAATTGTGGACATTTCTCAGAATATTGCATCTTCTTTGTCCGTGAAGATAGAACCATTAAAAATAGTGAATTTTGCCACTGATAGGTATAGGAATTGACATACACAACACATGAAGTTAGTATTACCGGGAGTCTGTGTGTGACTCTGAGTCAGGGAGAGAGTAAGTCCTGTGGTATACTACCAGTTTAAAGACCAAAGAAGGGTTCTAAATAATGAAACTATAAATCTACCATGAAAAAGAACATTTACTTGGAAGTTTCTTCGTGGTATTCTGCTGCCTGCTTGCGCCATCAGGGTGTGTGCAAGCTATAGAGACTGTTCTTAGTATATCTGCATTGTGATCTTCCTGGATTCCTGAAAAGCCACTAAGAACAATAAAGACAACAACAAAAGCCTTCTGGAGTTGTCAGCTCCTGTTTGCAGTTAAAGAAACAAGATCAGCTATTTGAAAACTGAAAAAAACCCAGCTTCCTAAACAGAGAGAAGCATCTAGTCCCAAATTGTGACGCAAATGGAAAACGGTTATGGATGTCTTGGCCTGAAAACAATATGATCATTGTAAAATTCTGATGTATATGTTTATCTGAAACAAGACCAGTACCTTGTTTTGTTTAGAAATAAACTGTGTTGTACACTTCATTTTATACAAAGACACATCCGGAAATTGACCCAGGAGAGGTCCTCTGTATTTCTCCAGCAAGAAAAACAGTAAAAAAATAAGAGAATGGTCTTTTTGCATTTCTTACACAAGGTACAGGGAAATTTTCCAGTGCAGAAAGAAGTGCTAGGAAGTTAGGCACTGCAGGAAATCACAGAGAACAATAGTGGGCCATTAGGTAATTGGCTGCAAATGAAGAATTGGTTTAGCCAGTTTGAATTAATTCTGTGTTAGTAGTCAGTGTAGATAGATGTAGCTGTCCTTCACTCTCTCATGAGCTCTTTTCCATACTATTTTAGTTACCTGTTGTTAGACTCATCTAAATTGCAGCTCCAATGCAACAGGCTTCTTATTAAAAACCACCCCAAAATCTTCACAAGAGATGTGGAGGGCAAAGAAACAGAAAACCAAGGACAGGAGTAGATAAAATAGATCAGCAGCTGAAAGCTCAGTGCATCTGAAAATTGCCAGAAACATAGCAATGAGTGGATGAAATTCAGGAAGCACTGACAAGTAAAATGAGGAGAGGACTAGTCAGGATTCTGAGATACAGGATTTGTTTAGCAACATGCAGGCAGTTACCTGAGTAAGGACAAGGCAATTAGTTATGAGATTGTATTACTAAGTTTGAGAAATAGTGTAGTGTTTGAGAGAGAAAAACCCAACTTCCAAAAGGTATCAATTTTACATGACAGATTTAAAATATGAAGAAATTGTGAAGCATTATTAGCAATTTTCAGGCTGTTGAGGTACCTTGGGAGAGCTGATAGAATCTGTAATTCAGCCTCAAATTTTATTGGTGATCAGAGAGTGAAAAATGGGGAAAAAGTCTGATAGAAGAACCCTAAAGTTCACTTTGAAAATTATATTCTGGAAATTGCCAGGCTTCATAAATTAAGTTTATCAGATTGCAATTTTTGGAAAGAAAACAGAAAAGAAGATGTGCAAAGTAAAACTTACAAGGAGGAGATGATACGATGCAAGCAGTTACACTGTAGGCAAGAGCTAGGCATGGATGTAATGGAAGTAAATAAACAAACGCAGTGACCAGTTGGTATGTATAAGACCAAAAACCATCTTAAAGCCAGCAAACAGGGAAACTACAAACCTATAAAGAAAGAACGTAGAGCGCCTTGTGTGTTGAAGAGTATTTAAGGGTAACTTTCAAGACCTCTCAGCTGCCCATGTTCTCCCATGACTTGGGACATGGAGGCTCTTCAGAGAGCTTGCTGGACCAGGCCTTCCATGGCTGCCAAGGCAGGAACAGCGGAGAAATCTCTCAGCAGAACCCTTGTTGCACAGTCCCAGTCTCTGTGTACAGGTGGTGGAGATCCCCTTTGTGCCCCAGACAGAGGTGGTTTTGGCATTAGTTTCTGAATGGGACCGTGCAGATGTCATTGTGCTTGTGTGGTACCTACGGTGGCCCACTCCATGCCCCACTGTTTGCCTTAAGAGCTGAGGGCTGCTGATGGGATCCCTTTTAAGCTGGGAGGTGCTACAGCAGGTGAATGTGATACCTAATGTTAAAGGTCTGGAGGGTGGGGGTGGGTAAAAAGTTGTGGGAGGAAAATATGTAGTTGCTTGGTCACATCACCAGAAGATAATTTCTGCTATGTGGATAGGTGAATTGGATGTGGAGTTAAAAGCTGACCTTGAAAAGAGAAAGTAAGTAACTATTTCTTGACAAAGAGTACCTGTTCCAGGCCTCAGGAAGAGTATATGAACTGCAGAACAAGTTCCAATAAATGAGGAAGATCAATTTCAAAATGTCTTTTTTGGATAAATATATGTACAAAGTAGTCAGTTTGTCATGAAGTTACTCCCTTGGTGGGCTTACTAGACAAGAGCAGATAGAGAGAAGGGAGAAGACTTTAGGTCTCATCTCAAAGGAGCAGAAAGTTAGTATCCTTTACATACCAACTTCTTGCCTCTTCCAACTCTAGTCATTTAGCTGCGAATGTCTAAACCTCTTTGATATTTAGAAAAATGTGTATCTGTATTGGATTAAAACATTCTTTTTTGGGGGAAGGGCAAGTGATATATTTTGAGTGAATGTTTTGCCAGCAAAAAACCCTGTGCTTGCTAGGCTCTTGTATTGAGTTGCTGACCTAAGCAGGAAAAAGAAACCTTTGGAAGAGTTTGCTAATAGCTGGTGGAGTGAAGCTGCATTTCATCTTATGATATGAGTTAAGTCTTTCTCTTACCTCTTACAGGTAGTCATTTTAAGATGGAAGAGACATTCTCTGAAGATGAAGGTAAATTGTTTCTTCCTGAGGATCTGAGGAGATTTCTGCTTTTCCTTTTTCTTCTTCTTCTTTTTTTTTTTTTTTTTAATGATTCCAATAAGCAGGTATGATTAGAGGCTAATAATTTGAATAAAATCGGAACTAGTATCTTTTTAAAAACTGATGCTAAATACATTCCCTTAGATTGCAAAACTAGTGATTTATTTTAGAAAACACTTCAATATCATCAAAGTTAGAAAACTTTAGAAAAATGGCAGGCACTACTATTTTGATATGAGTCTGCAAGAAGTGCCAAGGATTCGTAGTATTTTCGTTAACCGGTATTTGACATTGATTGTCTTTTCCTTAAAAGAAAGCTTTCACAGAAAGAATCAGCAATGGTATTCACTAGCTGTTCTTATTTAAAAAAAAAAAAAAAGGAGACACATATATGGAAACAGTCCATTGTTCTCATAACTTGCAGTATCAGATGCCAACCTGTCTTGAGACTGCATGGCTCAGGTCTTTATAGCCCCATGAATCTTCTTAGGGAAATGTGGGCTAAATATGAACAGCTAATTAAATTTGTCTGTGTCTCTAAATATGATAGAAATGTTAGAATCAGCTACAGGGACAGCTGCCACCTCTTAATTATCGTGAGACCATGAGTAGATATGTTCCACGAACCTTTGAACAGGTGCAACCTAGACAGGTTTATTAAAACATGATAGCAGTAAGTATACAAGTATGTGAGGCATTGGGATCTGACAGGGTGATCATAGAGACAGAATACGTTGAATATTTGGAGATGTCAGTTTGGTTCTCTAACTTGAGAGGCAATGTATAAGTCAGAGCTAATGTCAGTTTATGTAAGTTGGCATCTTTCAAGAAGGTCTGAATTATCAAGGGCAGAGTCATTTAAGATATAAATTCAAAAGAGGATCCTTTTATCACCACTGTGTCAAACTTGCCTACTTTTATGTGTAGGAAACTGTATGGGTGTAACTATTATATTATTCTACTCTACTAATTCATTTTTACTGTGTATCTAGTATCCTCTGTTATTGGTAGTTAAGATAGAATGTTGGACACTTAGCATTTTTGTCTGACCTTGAAATTTAGGGAAAAAAAGAGATTGTCCTACTTTCAGATTACTATATTATCTTTTGTATTGTGGTGCAAACATGAGTTTGAGCCCTTTCAGCATTCAGGAGGAGAGGCTGTTTTCAGGAAATTTAATTGCAGTGAAAAGCCTTTTGGCAACAGCAATGAGAACCAGTGCAACACTGCAGTCTGAATGCCTCAAAGGTTTTGCCTTTTTCCTCACGTGCTACAGTGGAACTGTGATTGATTTGACAGCTTGTTATTTGCCCAGATGCTACCACTGTAAAGCATATTTTACTCAATCCTTACTTCTGCCTAGAGCAGGGCAATAGCTGATACAATTTTTGCTAACAGACATCAAAAAGTACATCTGTGTTTAGGTGTGACTTTCAAAGAACAGATTTTATGTCACGGTGTCATTAGAACTCCATACTTAATAAAGGGACTTACCTCATTAGCATTTTTGTGGACCTCTAAGGAAAGACAGCACTGTATCTCAGTGCATCATTTCTGAAATGCTACACTTTCATACTCTGTCAAAGGTGAGAGTAGCTCTTGATCCAGGAAGGCCGGTTGTTAATAAGCAGTGAATAGGAAGTATGTAGGAAAGGCAGTTAACAGAGCTGTGTGGTATATGTATTCATAGAGAAGAATCTCATAACAAGTCATAGTGAGAATGGAAAATGATAGATGAATTGTGAGTCAGAGAAGAAATAAATGACCATAAAATAAGAAACAAGAATAAGTGTACTGAGCATATGCTGAAGACTTGTTGCATGCATTTTTTATTTTAAAACTTCATGTATTAAGAAAAAAGGAATAATCTGCTTATGGAATTTTCTTGTTAACAGTTTCAGAAGAAGCTGTCTGAACAGCTTGCTTAGATGAGAGGAGAAAAAAAAAAGAAACACAAAAGGGCAAATCTGCAGAGTATGGTTGCCTTTAGAGATAAAATTTGCTGGATATATGCCAACAAACATGTTTTATTTCCCACCATTTTCTTTATAAATGTATGAACAGGTGAATAATAATCTTGTCCTTGTGAGAAAGCCCTCCTAAAATAGAGTTTAAATCAAGTGCATGTGCTTTACATGCAAGTCAGATCTATACCCAACTGCACAGTTCCCTTCTATATGGTTTATAGAAATTTGAACCAAAATTCTTGATCAAACACCTCTGAGCTTTGGAACATCTGAAGCCAGGTCCAAATTCTGAGACTGGATGTGTCTCTAGTTTTAAACAGTCAGTAATTTAATTTCTGTTAAGAAAGTTTTTCTCTATGAAAGTTGCAAGAAATGCTTCAAGCTGTGTCTGTGTTAGCAGGCAGCGTGGTGCGGTAGGAGCAGATCAGTTGGTATTGAGGTCCTGGCATCTACCTAATGGGTGTTTCGGGCAGGGGCTATTTAGCTCTGGTTTGATTCTATGGTCTGAATTCCCATATGTGGTTGGTGCGCATTAGCAGTGCTTCCAGAGATCTTCTTCTAGTTGAATTTCATCGTAAAGGAAACCACTTTGTGCACTCTGAAGTTGTGTGATGTGAACCAAAATGCAGGAAATGGGAGTGATGGGGGGTTCTTTCAACAGCATACTTCTGATCTGAACAAAAGTGTTAGTCTAATTTTTTAAGTCATGAAATGTGGCTGAAAAACTGAAAAAAAGTTATTGAGCTGATGGAAACAACTAGTTTCTTTTAAGTACTTTAGAGAACTTTTTAGGTTTCAAATTGTTGGCAACACTTCAGCATTACTTAAAAGACCAAAAGCATTTGTCTTGGAATAATTGATACAGAAGTACCATATAAATTAATGTGCGTATTTTCAGATGCAATTCTTGGCTTACTCATTTGGAGGATTACAGTTTCATGTAAGTTTTTAAACATCTCCCAGAACAGCCCTGCTGTTTATGCAACAGTAGCACAGCTGAGGAAAGCTTTTCACACCTGTTGATCAACATCTGAAGAGTCAAGATAACAAGCATGTGAAGTCACACTTCCTATCTTTCTCTCCATCTAAAAATAAGCGCCATGGCTCTCTTTGGCTTGTAATAAATATATAAAAAAGCCTGGACACAGTTGAGAAACATAGTAGCATTAAGCTATCATGATTCACTGGCTATGCCATTCTTAAGCCAGAAGATAAAGTGGATAGTTCTTTAGCTGGACAGTTCGTAAAGGATTTGTGCCAGGAACCACTGACACCCTACTGAGATAAAGAATTGAGCCTTGAGCATGTGATGGAGAGAATTACTGTATCTTTCTTTCACATTTAAATCTCTATATTCAATTCCTCCAAACTGAAGGGACTGGAGGATAAGATTTCTTTTTTTTCTCTTCTACCAGGATCAAAGATTTTAGAATCTGCGTTAATTAAAAATCTTTGTTTCCTTTATGTTATATCGGCATAAAGATTTTCACATAGGTCGGTACTTGCAATTAGATAGGCTTACCTTCTAATTCTATCAAAGTCATGTCCAACCTCCAACCTCTCAAAATAGCACTGTATGATGATGCAGAGCCACTGAACTTTCCCCAAAGTTTTGGTATCAGGTCATGTTCTATGACTTTCTTTTAACCTAACTGTTCTTGTATCTACATTTATGAGAGTTTCCCCACATTTACAATTGGTATGTTTGGCCTGTTAAACAGAGAGCAGTTTGGGGTCTTCAGTTTTGAAAGCATATGATCTCATTCAGTTTTAGAAAGCTAGTTTTGCCCAGATTATATATTCAAATGCCTAATACAAAAATTGTGTTTCATTCTTGCCAGTGGTTTGATAAATCTGAAGCATACTCTTCTGTCAGGCTGAAAATGCCAAACTTCTGTTATTGTCCAGTAGCTTGACACACTTTCTCTTTTTTCATACCAGTTGAAAAGAAATACAGGATCTTTATTGTATGTAGTAGATTTATTTTTACCTTCAGTTACTCCACAAAGAAATGAACATTAAGCAAATATTTTAAAACACTGATGACATTTTAGGTTTGTAAAATAGACATGTGCACTCTCACTTTCAAAAGGATTTTCAGATTTATTTTTTGGGCTTTAACAGTGCAATAATATAAATGCTACACATAGCCTCCATGATACATGAGGAGCCGAATTATGTTTTGTGCCCAAAAATAATTCAGGAGCTAACCTTTAAAAGGGTGCAACACTTTTTTATGTCTGCTTTTGATATGCAGACATAAATTATAAATGCAGTGACACACATTGTTAAAACATTTAAATTCTGAAATAATACTTTAAGACATTTTGAAAGGTCTTTGAATATGTGGACATGGTATTTCAAGCTTTGGGACTCATCTGAATTTTTAAAAGATATTTAAAGTATGTACAAATTCTTATTTTGATCCCATATTCTTCTTACACTTTAAGCTTTTTATATACTATTCCCATTCTGCAATATAAGATTGTTTGTGACTGATTTGTTAATTTCTGCTGGTCTTGTAGACTTGATACAAATTTTGTAGATTTTTCTACTTTAAAGTGGGTTCAAAATACCCCAATAAATCATTTATGAATTGTGTTGATATTTTTTGAAAATGCTAAGGTTCAGTTTATCAGTCAGGTGTATATGTAGCTAGCACCTACCTGAAAGCAATGTAGCCCTTAAAAAGTTTCAGAAATTGATTTAAAAACTGTATTCTTTCAGCCTTTTTTTTTCTCCTTAGGACTTCACCAGGCTTTTTATAACAGATCTTTCCTTTGTGTATTTTAATTAGTATCTCTTTTTAAAGTTGACCAAGTTTTAATTTACCAGCAATAAAGATATTATGATGATATTTCCCCATTGTTTCTATTATGAAGTTGAAAGATGGAGATGCAAAAAACCCGTACCATTTTATGCAAAAAGGGTTTTAAATTTACTTTCATTCTTAATTTGCAGTGAGTTCCTATTAGTGGTTGTTTTTCCAAAAAACAATGTATGTGTGTGTGCTTGCCTCGGAACAATTTTCTGCTAAGTGATGTGAAAGCTGATTTCACCACAAACCATTAAAACAACATAGAACTTGTGTTTTGCTTCTTATTAAACAGTCTTTATTATTCTAGCCATTTTATTGTATGACTTGGTATTTATTCCTTATCACAGTTGCTGAACCAGAAAGTTAAGTCAATATAACCCCAAATTCAAAGCAAAGTAAGCAAAATCTATTTTTGGCATACATTAATGGTAGCTGAAAAATAGATGGTGGAAGCAGACATGAACAACTGCTTGTTTTGTAGTATCCATGTAAAATAGCTGCTTTTCTAATGATCTGTCAATTTTCTACGTTTGTTAGGGCCCAGCCTGGAACACTGATGGCTTTGTTGTTTGCACAGGTACTTCATTTATGTTAAAAATATCTTGATTACAGCCCTTATGTATATGCTGTAATAATAATGTAATACCTCAGCTGTTTCACTTTTTTTATTCCAGTACATCTGTTTTAGTTTATACTTAATTGAGTTACATTGGCAACTTCAAAGATAATATTTTAGCAGAATTTTAGTGGTATAATGTTATTGCTGGCTAATAGGGACTTCCACCTTCCTCAGAATCCCACAAGAAAAAGTTTAAAAGCTGCTACTTTGGAATCAGGCGGAAGTCCTGACACTTGTACTGCAGTTCTAAGCTGTTAATGGCTTTTTGTGTGCATGCATATATTTGTGTGTTAACGTAAGACTAGCATTTTGGATAAACGGTAACTGCTTCATATCCCTCTGGTGGCCTCATGCGAGCTCGTGCATGAGCTTCACAGTATAGTTGGCCCTCCACAAAGAAGTAGCCTTTTTGTTTCAGGTTGAGATTGCAGTCAGAGCACACAAAACATTCTGGGTGCCGGTATTTATCACGTGCCTTCACCACTGTTCCTCTATGGGGAAACAATGAAAAGAAAAAAACAATTAATTCATATGAATTTAAAGTGAGAAGAAACTACAGTATGACACAAAGTAAGTTCTAGGTATTTATCTTAAGGCTCTTAGGTTGTTCATCTGGTGGTTTTGCCAACTACTATATAATTTAAGGTTAGAAGCTGAGTTTAAGTGACATAAAATGACATAGAGGTGATCACCTGGTTCAGTAGTTCGTTGGAAAACCAGAGTTTGAAGAAACATGTTAGTTTGGTTACAACACAGGAAGTACAGTCTAACCTATCAAGATGGTGACAAAATGAGTTTAAAAACCACATTTCTTTTCCTCACTGACTGTTCTCTGAGCTCATCATTATCTGTGTTCTTTGCTGAAGATAGTGCTGTCATTCAGATAGAAATGTGGTAGTTTTGAAATAGGCCGAAGAGAGCTTTCTGGATACTCCCACTGGGTTGGGAGAAGGACGCTTTACAATACCAAGAAACTTTTGAGAATTCACAGCTTGAGGCAATGCAGCACAGGTAGCTGCTGGTTTCGTTATGTATGTGTTAATGATTGACTTGCAAAAGGTCCTGAGAAATCTTAATTAAAGCCTTGATGGTAGATCACCAAAACTGAAATCATCTGTATCAAAAGTGGCTAAGGTATAATAATTTGGCAAGACTAAGACCATCACTTGGAAAGCATTCCTGTAGTCTGCGGTGGTGTTTGAGGACATGTGCTTCATCTAGAGATTTCTAAAACTAAAAAGAAACAACTTACACAATCCCATTCCCACACTTGTCACACAGTGGCACTTTCTGGACACCAGGCATGGCAGTAGGTATCTTTGTCACAGGTGCTTTCACACTTCTTGTACCTGTGGGGCGTCCATCTGAGAAACAAAACAATCCTGTTATGTAGAGGCTGATATAAAAGCATCTGATGCAGTTAAATAATTTTCCTGTAAATACACTTCTGGATGTATTTACAGGCTTTCACTTATATTGCCAAACAATGAAGTTTCTCTATACAAGTTTAGTGGCCAGATTCCACCTCTTTGGAATTGGGAAAAATATTGTGTAGCTGTAGCCAAAAAGCAAGTACAAAAGTTTATATATATATATTGCTCTCTGTCTTGTAGACATCATCTAATTCTCTGATAGTAGGTCTCGAGTATAGCAGGAGAGGGAGGAGGGTTTGGCTTTAACATAGCAACTTAACATAGTCAAGACCTATTGTTAGAAAGCTGCTTATTTATATAACTAACCCTACAAAAAATTCAGAAAGATTAGTAACGTGATATGAATACAAAATTATAGCAAAATACAAGAAAAAGCCAAGCAAAATACCACAATTATATATATATACACACACACAATTAGATGCATGTATCCCTTCTCTGGTAACTATTGAGATATAAAAAATAAAATTTTAAATATTTACCTTTTAGGTTAATTTTGGTTGTATTTTATTCTTTACACTTATTGTAAATATAACAAACTTGCAGCCTTTAGTAATGTTGTTTTCATAACTTCTTCATTTGAAGGAAATATGACTGTAAATTATATTGTTCTCTTCAATTTTTATTTAGAATGAAGAGGTGATGGGTGAAACTTATTTTAGGAGTTGGTTTAAATTTCTCTTTTCCTGGATGTGGAAGAGTGTGTTTTCTTTCTTGGTGTCATGAGTATATGCAGCTTGTCCCCAAAGTTCACTTACATAAAACTGTTTAGCATTCAGTTAAAGTCAGCTTTGTACGTTAACAATCTTAAAATCTGAGAAGAGATTCTGAAAACTGTGATTAACACCCCCATTTTATTCACACAGGAGATTGCTAGCTATAAAAACAAAGGGGACAAATATTAGGAGGCTAGTGTGCTATCTATAAGATTCAGAATGACTTGGGCTTTCAGAAATTCTTACAGCTCTGATCTCTCATATTTTCTTCTCAGATTCCCCCTTCCCACAAACATTTAAAAATGCTTTGAACAGGTAGAATATGTCATTATTAACCACCTTCCTCGGAGACTAAATTCTGGAGCACCTTAAAGGAGCCAGACTGGCGAGGTTGACTGGGCTCCTCCTGGTTGGCATGCAGCATCTTGTACACGTCAGACTGAGGCACTGAGTTGGGAGATGGGTCACTGTATCACAGGGAGGAAGAGCAGATAAAGCAGTTTAACAAACATAACTTTAAAGCAATAGCTCTACCAGGCATAGAATATGATTCAGGAAACAAACATAAAGACAATGTGTTTCTACAACTGCTGAAAGACTCTATCTTCCAGGTAGCATTGCTTTATATAGCCTCTTCTTGATCTAAAAAGTGCTGGAAACAAATTATCTGTGCAATTGTTACAAAAATAAATCTACAAACTCACGAAAGTATTTCCATAATTACTGTTCTGGCTGTAATGGCATTTGGAAATAGGCCGGTACCTGTGTTTAACCTCAAAGCAGTTGCATTCCTGTAATCAACTGCTGTATTACCAGGTGCTCTTTGGTACGGTATCCAGAAGTTCCATTTTCTCAGCAACTGGCCTCAAGAATATTGTTAAAATCACAGCTTATATCTTTACATAAGGTCAGCCAAAACCTAAGTAAACGAATCTTTTGGGAGAGTATCATGACATGAAGTTGTTCTTCCTTTTCTAAGTTGGCTCGATCACTAGTTAATATAGTTGTTATTTGGCTAAGATAATTGTTACTTATTTAACTTACGGAGTTGACAAAGATTGAGTAGGTATTGGATAGTAGTAAGCATTGTAAGGTTGTCTTGGTTTTGGCTGGGATACAGTTAATTTTCTTCCTAGTAGCTGGTACAGTGTGTTTCGGATGTAGTATGAGAACAATGTTGATAACACACTGATGGTTTAGTTATTGCTAAGTAGCGCTTATCTTAAGTTAGGGATTTTTCAGTTTCCCATGCTCTGCCAGCAAGCAGGTGTACAAGAAGCTGGGAGGGAGCAGAGCCAAGACCTAGCCAAAGGGATATTCCATACCATAGAACATCGTGCTCGGTATATAAATGGGGGAGTTGGCTGGGAGGGGTGGATCGCTGCTCGTGCATCAGTCAGTGGGTGGTGAGCAATTGCACTGTACATCACTTGTCTTTTCTTGGGTCTAATTTCTCCCTTTTTGTTACATTCCTTTTCATTACAATTATTATTTTTGTTATTATATTTGTATTATAATTCTATTTTATTCTAGTTTAGTTATTAAACTGTTCTTATCTCAACCCATGAGTTACTTTTTTTCCTGATTCTCTCCCCCATCGCACTGGGAGTGAGCAAGCAGCTGCGTGGTGCTTAGTTGCTGGCTGGGGTTAAACCGCAACAAAGGTGAACACTGATGAATGGAAATTCTGTTTCTTAATTTAATTAGAATGGGGCACAGCTTACTTTTTGTAATGCCAATTTTATGATAAAAATACAAAGTGAATTATTGTCCAAACAACAGCTGATGGTTGAATTTCCAATGATCCATGAGCCGAAGATTTTACTGAGAGTATTTCATGGTATTTTAAACTGTGCTGAATGTTTTAAATTGATTATGATAACCAACATCCTAAGTAGTTGAGAGGAAGAGTAGATGACTACATGCACTGGCAGGAACTAGGCTGAATATGTGGCATCTGTAAATTTCAAACTGCTACTGGGACTAATTAGAAAGGTCCAAATTTACTTCAGTGAAGTCTGTTATCTCACTGATATACACATAAGTGTCCAGTTTAAATTTTGTGTTACAACTGGCCTCCTACTGTCTGTTAAACTTTAGTTGCTTATTTCCAGTGGAAACTTACCTAATTCCGTAAGGAACTGGACTGGGTTTTGCTTTATATGGTTTGGTTTGTTTCACAGGGTAGCATCTAAGCTGTCAAATAGCTCTGTAAGAGCAGCGGCAGTTGGGGCAGTGATCTCTGTTGTTTGTGTTAATTGTTTGCATCTTCATCAATCAATAGATTTCTCTGAGCCACCTTTAAGCTGGTGAAGAAACTACCACTGCCTTGTCACAAGCTTTTAATGAATTGAAGAAGCTTATTTACAGTTCTTACCAATGGCTACTTAAACCCTTGATTCTCTCCTCTTTATTAAAATATTTCTGAACGTGAAACAAGTATAATGCAATTATATACAGAAAGCAAAAAACTAGACACAAGGAGTGAGATAACACTTCTAAATGCATACATAGTGAAAACCAATCCCACAACAAAAGACATTTCAAACCTCTGTAGAGAGTCAGTTCTCAAACTGGGAATGCCACAGGCATTTGTGAAATCTGATTACTCTGAACCTAATCCACGATTTCAGAATAAAGAAAAAGCAAGTTTTTTTAAGATTGTTCTCTAGTTGTTGTGTTTGAGGATAAATATTCATGCAGTAGAGTAACATCACTCTGCAAAAACTTGATGAACTACAGTTTTCTTTTCATCAGATAGGGTGAAGTTAATACTTCTATATAAATACAATTTTTATAGTTAGTAACAACCCAATTCTGCAAGGTGCTGAAGAAGGCTCATTGGTGCCAGTGATTATTGCTTATTTAAAATATTAGTAATTAGCTTTAGTTTACACCATATGTATTATGAATTATTAACTTAAGTACTGTTGTAAAACAGAAAAATAAGTTACCATTTTGCAAAACTAAAGATAAAGCAATGTGAATGATGAATTGTCCCTTGAAAAAAATGAATAATGCTTTAAAACTTTTTATTGTATAATCATCGTTATCTAGATACATAAGGTTCCCACCTGCCTTTTAGTCAGTGCAATGGCTAAAATTCATAAGTCAGAGATAGATTAGTAGGCCTACGAAGTCAATTCTGGCTCTTTTTGGACAAGAGCTAGTCGTACTGAATGAGTCATCCTGAATGGGAGTTAAATATCTAGAACACTATGAACATCTACAAGATTTCCTAAACTTTGTAACCTGAATTTCAACAGTCGAAATAAATTTGAGTTACTAATAGTAAATTATTAATAAAATAAGTTATTAAATGTTTATTAAAGAAATAATAATTATAATAATACATAGTTTTTAATTTTGGAGGGAATCAGAATCTTGATTCGGAGGGGTCAGTCAGCTAATAGTCCAGGTAGTATCATCAGTTTTTATTTATTAGCTACAAATATAGGATTATGTCCTATGAAATATTTATTTGTAAATTCTTAAAGACTCCTTTAATGCTTTGGGTTAAAAGTCATAAATTACTAGTATTTTAAAGAAAATATGGAATGGCTTTAAATGACAGGTTCTCTCTAACCCTTTTACCCATTTTCAGAGAAACAGTGTGATATTATTAAAGCTCATGATTTTTGGTATATTCTAAACTTGTATATTCATAAATATTAAAGATACTGCTCTAATTACCTTATTACAGGTGTTTCCCCCAGAGCTGTAGAAACTTGGCCTTGCAGTGTTTCCATGATATTGTCATCTGAGTACAACTGCATAGGTGTGTTAAACTGAGCGTGTACAATCTTGACACCGGGAAGCTCCATTTCCAAGGGAATGTTAGGGGCCATCTTTGACACTGCTTTCAGCTCGGTAGGGCAGATAGAGCTAACCGTGCTAATTGAAGAGGGGGTACTGCGTCCGCTGCCACAGTCAATCCCCGAAGGAGTGCTGCATCCACTGTGTTAATAGCCAGATTACAGAAGAGTGTGCAATGCGTATCAGATTATAGAGAATAAAGACAAAAGTACAGGAATATGGTGATGTTAACAGGGCTGAAAAGAGTAAATAGAACAGATACAGAAAAGCAAAAGTACAGAAAGTAGAGAAAAGCAAAAGTATGCGTATTCGCTGAAAAGTATTTTCCTGTAAAAAGTATCAATGCCAGTTATAAAGCAGTCCTTAAAACTCTGGCATGCATTTTCTTTAAATATAGTAAAACCTCTTTGATAAATTGAATAATTCAGAACATATTACTTTACATTTTCAATGCTAGATTTTATTGAGGATTAATTAAGCCTCCCTAAAATTCTTTGTTCTAGATGAGTAACTTTTAACACTTACAAAAGGGTAGCATACAAAGGTTATGTGAGTTGTCCATGTCAGTGACAGAAAAAAACACCTGCAGTACTGGAATCCTAGTCGCATCATTCCAGTCCTGTACCTCACAACCATCTCGGTCCACAGTTGAAGAGACTACTATAAAGTAGTGTAAAATAATGGGTGTCACAGTTCTTAGATTTCCTTAAATTCTACAATAAGATACTTATTAATCTTTTAAAATTAGTTTAACAATGTATTTCTTTTTTTTAATATTTGTTGAGCATTTCAAAGAAGAAAAGATACTAAACCAGCCAGGCTTACT
This sequence comes from Astur gentilis, assembly GCF_929443795.1. Lineage (NCBI taxonomy): Eukaryota > Metazoa > Chordata > Aves > Accipitriformes > Accipitridae > Astur > Astur gentilis. The sequence goes on from NC_064882.1 coordinate 12,628,860, forward strand.
TTTGCATTTCCAAATTACAGTGTTTCCAGCAGAATGTAAAGTGGTCCTTCACAAGAGCAATGGATATGTATTCAGAGAATTACTTTTACTGCTTTTGAAGTAGATTTTACATGTAATTTATATATAATAAAAAAGATGTACAGTTTTTTAGAAATATTAATGTTGCTTGATGTTACTGAAGTAAAGTTACTGCACACCAATTTAACATCTCTGGAAAAGGATTAGTAAAACAATGTGAACGTTAAGCCCCAAGTCTTTTTCAGTGTCACTGTTTTTAATACTTCAGTCTTTTCGCCATAGCACCCCAGAGGCTTTCTTTGTTATGGGATATTTCTTTGTTGTTGCTCTGTAACAGCACATAACCCAGGCTTTCCACAGTCATTGGTTACCATTTATGTGATATTCAGAGCTATCAGAGAAATGCTTAATCTCTTTCATCCAACCTGTGTATCAGGGTTGTGGTTAGTTCTTGCCAAGCTGAATGATTCTGTGGAAACCTGGAAGAATACTCTGTTTCCCAGTCTCATAGTTCAGTACTCTGCCCAGTAGCTACTTTTGGGTGGAGAAGACGACCCACAATTCTCCCTTTGATTCAGAAGTGAATTTGTGTAGGACCACTTTCTCAAAAAAGTAAAGGGAAATATATACTCTACCATCAAAGACATATGAAAAGAAAGCTAATTCCAGAAGTGGTAGGCAAGCCTCAAAGCAAAAGTACAGTTCTGCATCATCGCCTAGCATGAGCCAGCCAAAAAATTCACACGGGGGCAACTTAAAAATTTACAGTCTTTTCTTCTAGGAGAATCAAGACCACCTTTAGATCCTGCAGTAGAGTAAGTTTTGTCAGTGCTGATAGTGTTAGTAAATGGAAGGTAGCAGGAAAAGGCTAGAAAAAGCATGACTCTTGCTATGAGCAGCCAAACTAATGTTAAAACAGAATAAACTAAAGTATAAATAAAATATAATTATACATTAATGTAATTTCCAGTTAGTTTTGCTAGAGTAAAGTCCAAAATCGTGGCTAATGCCCAATCTGTTAGCTCAAACCCACGGTCCATAATCAGTTCTTCTTTTAGTCAAAGTCCTCAGCTGTCTGTCCTAAAGGGATATTTACGGTCAAGGTTGCAGTTTGGTTTTTGCTGTGTTTAGCAGAGGGTAAATATCCAGCCAGACTGACAAAAATGTAGCAGACAAACGGTGTGACAACCAAGGTTTTGTTGATGTAACACCCAGTGTCAGAGATTCTGCAGTTTGTAAACACAGACTTCTCCAGTGCTAGAACACCTGATAGACCTGACCTTGCCCAACTAAAGTTCTGAAACTTGTTGCATCGCTGTCAGGTTAATTTTTACAGGTTTTTTTCCCCATCTGACAGGCTGGAAAATGGCCATTTACTTCAATATTTTCATAGAAAATATTGTGTAACTCAGGTTTTTGAACTAGGAGATAAGGCTCTTGATACGCTCATTTGAATCTCCATCAATCTGATTAGGTACCTGTCAATGGTACCTAGTAGTCCAAAAGCCAGTTTAGGTACAGTATGTAAGTGCTGCCTATGGTTAGAGGCCATGCATGTTTGCTAAGGACTGTTTTGTCATTTGTCCTGTATCAGCATCAGACTGCAAGGAGAGATGGGCACCTTTTCTCCACTGTCGTGGCCTTCTACATTGATAGTTCTTGTTCACAGAAGGATGGGACTCCATCCATCTTCTACAGTCTCCTCTTTATCACTCAGGTGGTTGAAAAATTTAACACATCTCAAAACTGATAATCCATATGAGATTGTCCTTTGTACACAGGAATCAAGTATCATCCTGTTTTTCTGGTCTAGTTTGTCACACTTAAATAAGTACAATCAGAATGCAGGCATTTTGAACTTTCAGAAGAAAATGCAGAACACTAAGTTCACTGGTAAAAAGTGCTACTGCTAGAAAGGATAAAGGGTAACATTAGAATGTATTGCATCACTCACGCGCTTTTGAGCTTCCTTGCACTTTTAGCCACACAGTTTGCATTGTTTTTTCCTCTCTGTATTTAATAATGTAAATAATAGTAAGTGAGGCAGTTCATGCCCATTTATGATAGAGGAATATTACACTAAAGTGATGGATGTATATATATATTAGCTTTTCTGCATTTGGGAGCTTTACACCTCTGTGGCATCAGATAGCTCTGCATCAGGTTGCCTTCTGAACAGAGGTCTGCTGGAAAGCAAACTTAATATCTCTGAATGGCCTAGATGATAACTTATATAACTAGCTATCTTTTATTTAGCAAGTTAACAAATTACATGTATTTCCATTTGGACAGAAGAATTTCGAAGTGCCATAGATTTATAAGTATACAGTATCTGGTGCTACGCTGTAAATTGAATCAGGTTCATAAATACCGTTACTTCAGACTCTTATCAGTGTAACTGAGATGGGAGTGTGGAGCTGCTTTCTTTTGGAAATAGAAATTTGAATTTCAAGCCTGATCTCTGCAAGTCAACCTTTTTTTTTTTTATTTTAAATTTGTTTCAGTGTTAGGCTGTATACTACTATGAGTAAATTTCAAATGCATCAGTATGTTTTATTAATGTGAATGGTGAGTAACCATTAAAAAATAACATCATGCATCCAAATCCAGCACAGCACTCAGAGTTTATAACCTGCTTCGGCCTGAGACTATGAAAGGTTTGGGCCGAATATTATGCTTGTGTTCAAAGTAGTTCATATCCTGTAAAATAAAAGAGAGTTAAAATAACTTTCTTTGGCCTACAAATGCTTATTTCTAGTTAAAAAGTAGCTAACAGTTTTAAAATTGTAACCGTGTTTAGTTTGTACATTCCTGGTACTAAAAACACAATCACTTTAGTGTTCAGAAACGTTCAGAGTAAAGTGCAGTTGTAAGAGAGAAGGATGATGGTAGGTAGTGTTGCAGCCCAACATAGAGGGCAAATTTTAGTTACCTGCAGCGTTGCTACTACAGAGCTGAATGGAGAGTTTTCTATGTTGGAAAGAATTGCTTCATTTATCACCATTTTTTTGGATAATCAACTCCTGATTATCAGAAAAAACAGCAAGAGCTGGACTTTTAAACTGAAAACAGAACAGATAGTGGTATACCACAAATGGCCACATATTATAAGTAAATACCAGTACTCACTTTTGCGATGAGTTAGGAATGAGACCCCTCAGTTGTCCATGAAGTGCATCTTGAATATTGCCAGATGAATACAGCCCAATTGGAGAATTATAGGAGGAGCTCACTACCTGTCTTTTGTCATCAATATTTGCTGCTGCAACAAAAGGCTGGGCCCTTCTGTTGTGAGCTGTACCAATAGGCTTGAATTCCTGTACATGATAGGCAGACAAAATACACAAAGCTACAATGCACACCAAAGCTAGTAATGAGTAAAACTGACAACATCAGTATTGTTAATCTCTGCATGTTTTACTTTTGTGACTTTGTTATTTTTGAACTGGTGCAAGCATGCTATAATTTTCCATGAATTTTCTATATGCTACTTAAGCCATACACATTCAGAGACTATTATTTTCCTGCTTCAGGGCAAACAGAACGCATTCCATGTTTGTAAATGGTGTGCAACTTTAAGAAGAAATGGGAGGGATGAATATTATAGTAATCTGTTGTATTGTTATCTAGATTTTGCACTGTTTAGCATCTTTTAGAAACATTCCATGTATAGTTAGCTTCATTGCTTTGCTTTAGTGCTAATCTCTGCCTTTGCATTTTTGTCACATGCTGATGGAGGGACTCACAAAAATGTGAAGATTTTATTGTAAATGTCTTGCCTAGAAAACACATAATTCTTAACACTTCTTTTATGGAAATAGTCTTGAGTGTATGTCAGATCAAGGACATTCTTCTGAATTTATTCCATACTTTGAAGCATACCTGTGCATCAAAAATTGTGGTGCTGTATAATTTAAAGATAATGTGAAATCATCATAAATAAGTAAAACCCAGAAATGGGTAAATTGGAAATCATTCTGGGTATATTTGTTTATTTCTGGAATACGATTTTGTTTATTGTTGGCCCAGATAATTGCCTCCAGTTGTAGAATTCATAGGGATAAGATCTGGAAACAAAATCTCTGATGACCTTTCAGATAACTTACAATGTTCTTCTGGAGTGATTGGCCAGGAATAATAAAGACTGTCGACTGTGTGAAAAATGAATTGTGTTACGCATCATTAATACAGTCTCCTTTGAGTCCCAGTCAGCTCAGGTCCCGTCCATCCCTAACCCAGAGAAATACAGACTTTGGAAAAAATAGTGTTGTCATCTGCTGAGGTTGGTTTTTTTTTCCCTTCTGTGCTCATGGGTGAAGAATGTTTGCTGCTGTAGTCCATCACCTTGTCCTGATGTCCTGCAGCGCTCTTTGGAGACAGTGCTGTGAGAGCACTTGAACTTCCATCCATATGGAATAAAAAGCTCTTGTTCCTAACAAATAGGTTTCTACAGTTTGAATTGGTGTCTTCTTTAGAGGCTGGAACTTGCAATGTTAAAATAGCATAGGACATAAATACTTCAATTTTCTTAGAAAGCTTTGCCAGTTCTCTGATTTGGCTTTGTTTTTGAGTGTGATTGGTGTACTAGAAATACACCTGCAATACTATAGACCATTTCTGTTCTTATGTTGCTATCCCACTGTGTCATATGACCTATGGACAGTGTAAGTTCTGATAGAGATTTATTTCAAATTGTTGAAGCTTGTATCTTGGGTACAGGAGCCTTTGGCTTAATCACTGTGTACAGTATACGCTGACTGGTATTTGCTATCACATATTTTTTAATGGTGGCACACCCAACATCTTCAACTCTAAGATTACTCAGATGCAGTTGTGGTCTTTCACTTATGTGCTGCATGCTACACAAACCAGTCTCCTTTTTCCACTAAATAAAACTGTAAACAAAGTGTTTTGTTTAATGCAGAAATGCCTTTTTAAGATTACCTTAGCCTTTAAGAATGCTAGAAAAATTTCCAGTTAGAACAAGTACAACATATTACCAAAAACCAAAATAGATACTTGAATGCTAAAATCCACAGAATAAATCAAGATAAGAAGAGCAGATTAGATAAGCATGGACACATTTTTGACATCTCTGGATTTTTGTTAATTCCCCAGAACATTACTTCCTTTCTCAGACAGCATCAAGTCTCTGTTCAAAGTTTTGGTGAATAATTTATAAAAATTATGAAAACCTGAATGTGAATTGGCCCTTTGTTTTAATTTAAAACAACAGTTTCAGAAATATATTTAGGAATAGACCTAAAGAAAAGTCATGGATATATATAGAATGTGCAACCAGAAAATGCAAACAGTAAAAAGCAGTTTTATTAAATAAAAATGTTTAGCAGCATTGCACTGTAAGAGGCTACTGAAAGCAGCAATCAGATAAACAAGCACAAAGATTTTGCTTGCAGTTCCTTGTTTCTGTCTGCTAGAACTGGGTTGCAGTTAACAAAATGTATTAGTAAATGGAAATAATCTACTAGTGTTTAGGATCATGTCTACTTAATAAATGATATTAATGTCAAAGTATTTAAAATTTATTTAAATCCATGTATGATACGAAACGAACAAAAACAACCATGAACATTGTAATTTCATCCCCCCTTTTTATTTCTTGTTGACAAATGAACAGCACAGAAGACATATGGCACCATAATAGCATGTTTACAATGTAACAGTTGTGAAACAAGTATTTGCAGTTAGTTAGACTTAAATTCTGTTTTCTTTTTAACTCATCTATTCATATAAAATATCAGTGACAGAACATACAGCAGCAAAAATAGTCCAGCTCTTGTGTTTATTGGATCTCATTGAATCTGTGAAAAGTCCTCCTTTAGTTCAAAAGCTAAATGAGAACTGGAGGTTGTTGAAATTCCTAATTAGGAATATTTGAGAATTACAGAATTTAATTTCTTAATTTTTTTCCAGCTGACTGATGTCCTTTTTGCAGGGCTAACTACATGTTTGCATTGATACAGGTATTGGGAATAGAATGAATGTAGCCCCTAAAATCTGTAGAAGTGCATCCAGCACAGACCATATGATGGCATTCCTTGGGGATAATTGCTATGACAGTACACAGATGTTTACATTTTGGAGGTATCATGTGACTAAAATCTTTATCTCTGAATGCTGTTATGGAAGAGGGTGTAAGTCCTCAAAATTAGGCTTTCACAATTATAGTGTTTCAAAACTTGATTAGAAGTGGTAATAGACTAAAATCTTACTTTTTAGAATAGTAGGTTGGTGGGGTTTTTTTTAGATTTTTATACTTATCTATGTGTACAGTATATTTCTATCTCCCAAGAATGTATAATGTCTTTCATGGCCAAAAGCCTAGCCACACTGAACAAAATGTTCAGGCAAAGATAGAAGCAAAAAAGAAAAGCCCAAATAAAAACAATTCAAGAAATTGTGGTAATGGAAAGAAATTCATTTTAGATGAGGTTAAAGCGATTGTAACAGAAAAGAATTTACAGGTCATAGTATTGTTTTACACTGACAATACAACAAAGGATTTTAAAAATAATTTTTAAGATACAGTTTGCCATTTATATTGTTTTATTTTCTCTTCCTAATTATATTCTTTGGGAACTTTATGTTCTAAATTGCTTTTATACAGAATACGATGTGATTGTATTAGTAATACTTCAAGTAGTCTGTTATTTCCTATTATTTCCATCATGCTATAGGTTGCTCCTGACTAACGAAATTAGGTGGCTGGTTTTTATGTGGGGTTGTGTAGCTTTCAAGAGTGGCTCTCAGTCAGCCACTTACTGCTGTAAGTTATTTACTGAATTGTTGCCTCAGTTTCCTGTTCCCAGAGGAAAAAGCAGTGAGAGCTTTCATTGTGCTGTGACAATTGCCTATACCAATCTCCAAAGGACTCTTTGGGGATGCTCAGCCTAAATGCAAAAGTTTGCTACGGTGTAAAGGTCCCTCGTTCCATCGCTGCAGGTAGGCACAGTATTTAGTTGTTTTTCAGTTTTCACATAACCATCTCCAAGCATCTGTAGAATAATTTTCATTCACTGAAGCTAAAGTAAGCATTCTCTGGCCAAATATTTGGCCAAATTGCTGAACAATTTAAAATATGTTATACTTTCATTTATAACTATGTTTTATTAGCTTGCAAATAGAAACTAAATACTAAGAAAATTGTGTAAGTCTTCATCTATTATTGTTATTTGCTTGGCTTATAATGTATTTTAAATTATTGACTTACACTTGTGAAACTTTCTTAGTGAACTTTAAAATGTCTTTCTGGCAAGAGTGAAAAAATCTGACTACATTTATAACATCTATGACCTTTTGAATAATTTTAATTATTATATAAATGGAGGAAATGCTTTTTATAGAACTCGGTGATCTTCCATTTCTGCACACCAGTTAATGTATACAATACTTTTGGATAAAAGGGATTTACATTTGAAGTAACACTATATTGCTTTTGGATTTTTCTCCATTTGTCTGGGCTTCAATGCCTTTATTTATTGTTGGACTCCAGCAAACTCTAATATGACCTAAACAGCACAGGTTATAGTTGTGCAATAATTTGTCATATGAGGTTAAAGAAACTTTGATGTTGTACTGTTTTCACTACTGGTATACACAGTGCTGGGTCTCGTGTTGTGACTAAATATGCAGTAAAAGCTAATTTAAAATTACAGCAATTGTTGGAAAAAAAGGCTATATTTTTTTTCCAGAGGGAGATCAGGGTAATGGATGTTCTTGGATGGAAGATTTTAATCTAAAATGTAAATCATTCTTAGAATGGTTTAGCATATTTGTTTATATGCATTGCTACTTTTCTGGGGCCTACTATTTATTAAATATACTCAGTAGTCCTGATTTTCCTAGGAAGGAAAGACAGACAGATACTGAAATGAAGAGGTGGGCTGTTTAACCTAGGAGAAACGGTTTTTCTGATTGCCCAATGGAGACTGCTTTCAATAGTCTGCCAAATAGCACTTAATGAAATCTTGTGATTTATTTTGAAGTAACTATCCTTTTTAGGAATGCAGCTTTCATGCAAAGGGATTACTCTCCTGTCATACATGCCTACATAGTTTTCTCTGTAGCTTTTTTACTGAATTTGTTTCATTGCTGTTTATTTTATGTGTATCCTAGCTATTCCACAAAAATATGCATTTAAAATGTTTTTTTTTTCTTCACTATGCTATCTCCTACTGCTGAAGAGGTTATGTTATTTCTGATTAAGTTTGCTGTATCACTTAATGCAAGTTTTTAGATTGGGAGACAACTGGAACACTGAAATGCCATATTTATGTTTGGGAGTGTCTCCATGAAAACAGAATTCATGGAAGTATTTATTGCCTAGGATTTATTTAAATGGAATCTGCACTTACATTTTGTCTAGGATAGCACAGAATAAATACTTTGACATACTTGCTTTGATCCTGGCCTTCCAGGATCAGCAGAATGCTCTTCCCTCCCCCCTCTTGAAAGAACAGCAAACGTTCATGTAGGTTAAAGAGGAATGACAAAAGAATAAAGCACTAGTTGTAGACAGTAGCTAGCTAATTAACTATATACAATATGGACACTTCAGCTTATAAGATTTAAATTGATTGGATTTGCTTTGGTCATATACAAGGATCAAGACTTTGCTGGTCAGAAGTAGTGAATGGTTTGATTATTGATCAGTATATGGGTTTTGTACAAATTTGTAACTTTGTTCTGTGGTGTAGTATAAAAATGTATGGAAGTAAAGAGATGCAGCATTAATGGATCTCTCTATTTAACTGACTGTTACATCAAAATAACTTTTGTGATATGATGAGTGCATTGCTTTTGTACTTGACATTTATTCCTGATTGAAGAGCTTCCTTGTATGATGAAGAATCTCTAAAGCAACTTAAACTCTATTAGCATAAAATGAGTTATTTTCTTTCCATAATAAAGCTATGGTGATATGTACCGTTTCAAGAAAAATGAGAATGTGTTGTCACTTGTTAATATTTTGTTTCAGTTATAGCTGAAAAATAAAAAAAATCCAGTCAGATAAAAAAAAGTTGTTCATACATATCATAATTGTGATGGTTTGTATTAGCTTAAACTGGCAGGTAATGGATGAAGTGCTAGTCAAAGTATTTTAATGACCACAAGGGAGATCATTTAGAGTGTAAAAAGGTGAATGGAAATGGTTAGGTAACTTTCAACAGTTCATACCTGTGGTTCAGCTTCCAAATTTATCTTGAAGGGATGTGCTTTGCCATCTTCTGAAACTTGTGGGGACCATAATTTAGTTCCTGCCCTAGAAGGAAAGAAAGAAAGAAAGGCATAATTTAAATAACTTGAATTCCTATAGAGTTGTATATGTTCCTGTAAAATATAACGCAGCTTGAAAATTTTCAGTTTGTTCTATGCTTTTTAAATGTTTTAACAGAAAAGTACTTTAACCATATGTAATGTGTACTATATGTAAACAATATATAAAAACGTGCTTACTTTTTAAAAAACTATGTATATTATGAACAATGGAAAATAATTTGTTACTAGTTACCACATGCAAAGGGAAAGGGAAATTAATGCCTTTCTGACCTGAGCTGATGAAATTTTTACAGTTTTGGTTTTTTTAATGGTTGATAGAATGAATGTTGGGTCCTCAGAATATTTTGCACAAGTAAGTGAATATCTTAGTAGTAATCCTAAACCAGAACAACATAAATTTCTTTTTTTATGACCGCAATATCCATGCAAAGTCTGCTTTTCAGTGTGGGAGGAATGCAATCTAGGTATGCAAAGTATATGTGCAATTGATTCTTTCAGCCACTTAGGCAGAGATAACGTGCAAATATCAGTTACAATTTAGTTTTCATCGACAAAATGGAATTTGGCCGCTAATTTTAAAATAGTGTAATGTTAATGTTAAACATTAATCTAGGACTGGTTGTTATATAAATAAATACAAGTATTTAGCATTTTAAAAATATGCATGTTTCATAGGCACAATTACACTTATCATATTTTGAAAATTGCTTCCTAAGAGAGCTGCTGAATGGCGTATACCAATCTGTAGCAGAACCTAGAATTAACTGTAGGGATTTTTAACAGTGGTGTGTGCTCTAGTAATTTGACAATGCTCCTTTCAAAAAAAACCCAACCTTCTGTATTTGGAAATAAATATTGTGGTCAGCTGTAATGAAGTGCTGTGCCTCCTTGAGAGCCTCAGGTCAATCAGAGCTGTCTGATTCCTGGAGGCAGCTGAAAGGGTGTGCTAGGTGATTCTGATTAAAGGCTGAGCAAACTCAGCTGGGAGACGTGAAGATGCAGGTTGTTTCTGTTGATGGCTTTAGTTGGGCAAAACGAACACAAAAAGTTTCTGGACTCCTGCAGTTTAGGTAAGAGAGGGTTTTTTTAGTTTTGTTTTGGTTTTAACATTGCTTTGAGAATCCTGTATTTGGTCTAATACATTGTGACCAAAGAAGTTGGCTTTAAACCCCCTCCTTTGTTACTCCTTATGAAAGTCTGATGTGATGTTGCTTTCCTTAACTGGGAGGATATACTGGCAGCTTTGTCTGTGATTAGGAGCAGGAGGCAATGATAAGCACCTGTGGCTGAGGGAGAGTTAGAGCAGAGAGGTAACTGAACAAGGGACAGCTAGCTGAGTGTTTTATTCTTTCCCAAAAATATGAAGAACCACTTGTTTACAGAGAGCAAATGTAGGGCTTGTGGAGTCAGTAGGGACAGTACAGGGGTACAGTTCACAGCTCAATAAACGTGGTGAGTAGCCTGAGGGGAGTCGTCTTGTGCCCATGAAGAAGTGTTCTGGGGAGTCTTGTATGATCTGGAGTTGGTGAGGTGGGTCTGGGTGCTTGTAATTTTAAAAGTTTTGTGAAATTCTTAAAATTATTTTAAATAGTTACACTATATAATAGTTGTACTGTATAATTGGTTGGGTAGTATCTTCATTCACAAGTAGGCAGACATGCACACATACCTCTCTATTTTCAAAGAAAGCTGATGTACAGCTGCTTTAATTCTCTCTTGGGCATCGTTATGTGTCATGTTCTCTGTGCCTAGACCATCAATAGCTACAATAACATCACCGGGGCACAGGTTGGCAGCTGAAGCCTTGCTTCCAGGTGTAATCTGAAAAAACAAAATTTAACTGCTTAAGCACCACGTGTACCTGAAAATTGATAGAGAAAATAAACTTCACCATGCTTCCCTATTTCCTATTGGGTTGGGGAGGGAAGGAGGGAGGGAGGGAGTGGGCCTGTAAACAACTATATGCTGGCTAACAAAAAAAGTAAGTTCTTAGTTTTGCCGGACCCTCTGTAGTTCCATTGTCAGATCACCACATAAATGCTTTATTCATCATTACTTCAAATCAGATAGAAACTATCTTCACACTTCTGCATTAAGTAGTTTCCACTCTGATTTCTGTAGTTGCTGTACCTTGTCTTTGAATCTTCCGTCTCAACTGCCATTTTGTAATTTGCTTGAAAAGAAACAGTAAGTTTTTCCTTTGCAACTCCAGGCAACAGCAGAAGAATAGAACTGCTAAGAAATCTTGCTACTTAATGTTCATGCGCATGATGTGCCATTGACTGACTGATATAGAAAGCCACTTGTGGTCTTACCACATTTAAGGACAAATACAGCAGTTTGTGTTTCTGCTAGACTGGTCTCTCATGTTGTATTGCTAAGTAATCAGAAATATGCTAATAATACTGAAATGACATTTTTCTCTTTATTCTTGTCTAATCCAGACCCTGAACTCCTTAAAGTGCTTAGCTTTAAGTCCCATTGCATGTGAATAACAAGGGCCCTGATCTTTCAAGGTGATCCGTGTGGCAAAATTCATACCTCACAGAAATGTACCACCGTCAGTGACATTCATAGAAATAGCTCAAAGCTTATCTTTCTCTGCTTGTTTTTTTTTTTTTTTTTTTTTGTGTCTTGTAGATAATCTTCTACATCATGGTTCAAATAATTGAAATGCAATATAATTCTGATTTAAAATAACTATTGCAGAGAGGCCATGACCTAGAATTGCAGGCCTTTTTTTCGCAAACAGGTGACTTGTCATACCACCACACCATTTAAAGAGGTCTTTGGTCACTGAGTGGGATTTAGGTCCCTTAGGTGTGTATTGCCATTTTAGGTGACCTTTGATAACCAAGACAGTAACATGAAATTGATGGATGTAGCACATAAGCTTCTGGAATTCAGCTCTTCTGAAACAGCAGAACAAAGGGGATGAGTTGATTCATCTAAAATAACACTAGCTGCTTTTTTTAAGTAAATGAATCCCAGTGTGGAGGACAAAAGTGTCAATATATTCTCATTTACAAGAGCAGTTCTCTGATCTGTGCCATGTATGAAGTAAAAAAGCTATTGGAGATATTTTTTTGTCACCATGGGTTTGGCTACGGCCAAAGCAAGTGCTATCTCAATTATCAGAAGTAATTAAGTGTTATGGGGGACTGGAAAACATGCTATGGAGGTGTTCAACTCTGGTGTTGCCCAGTTTTTCAGCAGAGGCTTTTACCCCCTCACCCTCCAGAAGAATGGACTCGTGTAGTGTGTGCTTAACAAAGTCTTAAGGTGCCTGAATAATCTGTTTGCGTATGAATCGAGGAAGTTGCTCATAAATTCTAAGTCTGAAGTCTCCAAAATACTCTGTTTCTCAAACTTCAACAGCTGTTAGTGTAAATGAACTACACTGAGACCACTTACATTACTGTAATACGACAGGGATAGAGGTATGATCATGCTTCTCCCTTTAACCTGGAACGGCTCCTGACTTTGCTTAGCATGTTGTAGATGTGTGGAATGACAAACTGCAGCAGGATTCCTAGTGTTCGAGTGTGACTGTTGATGCTCTAATACCCAAAATGGGCAAACCCAGCCATTCTTGGTTCCCTCCAAGAATAACCTTGCTTGAATAACCCTTATATAGGTTACTCGGTAGATTATGCTTTTTTACATGTCACAACAAATCCTCTGCTTTATCTGTGGCATACTGCAGCAATGTACTGACATAATGATTCTGCCTTATAAAGTAGCATATCTGTCTAGCATGGTATGTTCCCCTGCAGCTGTGCTGCTAGTAGGACCTAACCCATTCTGTGTTGCTGGTAGTAATGCACAATCCCTTGGATTTTCGTAGCATATTGTTACCAGCGATACCACTATATGGTTCAATGGGGTTACCGTTGTTTGGTGGGAGCAAGGAGGGAAAGGGCCAGGAGTCTGTATTTCCTATTCCTTAGCTGAACTGATTCTTGCCAGGCTTCTGGGATGTGTCTGTTGGGCCTAAACACCTTGATGGGGGTGCTGAGCTCTACCTGCCCCGGCCTTCTGGGGTGCAGAGCTACCTGCCCTTGTATGATCCTTTCCCTCATCTGCTCTTCCTGGGCTTGATGGAAAGAGCTGGAGATCTGCCGCTAGGATGGGGTAGGAGGAACGTGGCTGGGTGCCAGCTCTTCTCTCTTAATATTTCAGGGGGGAAATCTTGACTGTTGCTTATGGGGAAGAGAGGCAGACAGACAGAAGTACTGCAGCCTACGTTTTATAGAAAGGGACCAGGTTGTGCGCTGCAAGATTACAACACGTTGTGGGTATAATAGTGATATTGTGGGTACCTCAGTAATGTAAGTAATACTGTTTCTTAAGGAACATAGTGACACATTAAATGTGTATTGTGAACTCTTAGAATCGTATTATGACTGTAGTGTTTGTTGCTTGCTCACTCTGGCTTCATGAGGTAGATTCTGCGGTGCTTTGAGAAAATTTTTGCCTTTCTCTTCAGGACATGTCTGTATGGCACACCTGTTGCTCTCGCATCCTAGGTATCTCAGATTTGGATAAATACAAGGATATATGTTGAGCATTCAGATGTTGTCAGAGACTAGATAACTATTTAACCACGTGAGGGGCACCGTCTCCTATGAAAACTTTGAAGAAAACCTCTCTGCATTTGTTAATAGACTTATGAAGCTCATCATGGCACACCTTCATAAACATTTCAGGTTTTGTGTTTTCTAAAGAGAGTTATGAATGTCTGCAGAGTGGCTAGATATAAAATTGAGTTAATATAAATACTTGCATTGTGACCTGTAAAGGTTTATATTAAAAGAGAACTTAAATCTAGAGTTGATAATATTTCACCATTCCCTCCAAACTCTACAAGTTTCAATTGTTCCTGTAATGCTTTATTCAATATGACTTAAATTCCAGGATTGCATTCCTCTAAATGCTTAACCCAAAAGGTTATCTTCTGGTCAGAATAAACTGAATTATTCAGTTTCATTAAGACTAGGTTTTTGGTCAGTTTAATTGATGTAATTTTTTTGTATCTATGTAAAGTTCCAAGGATTTCAAGACATTTTTTCATTATTTCTAGTTAATTCGTTGTTTCTGACCCTAATAGAATTCTGAGTATGTCTATTTTTAGTCCCCTCCTGTTCTTCCTACTTTCCCAGTGATTATGATCTGTGGGTTTTGCATTTGCTTGAAATGGTCAAAACAACAGAAGAAATCGCAGATGGGTTTGGAGATGACATCTGTTCTTTAGACAGGTGGATGATGATCTCTTATGTTGTCTGTCTCTCTTGACAAGTCCTGGTAAAAGCTTTCTCTTGTTGCACAAGGACTGTAGCCAACCAAACTCAACACCTGTCCAATTATTTTATTGAAAATGTGTTTAAAAATAATTTCCAGTTATTGTTTTAATGACTAATTTTTTTTTCTTGTCAGGACAGTTAAGCCAAATGTGAACGGGCTGCTGGTGATACCTTTTACAAAAGGAACACCTAGGCCCCCAAAAGCAAGGCATATGGATCTTGTAAAATATTCACTACTACTTAAGGAGTACTGCATGAATACTTATGTAGGGACTCTTCTAAATGTATGCTTTGGCAACAAAAATGTTAAACAAATCTACCATTAATATTCTTGAATGTGAGCTAAGCAAACTTGTTTAACTTGTTAAACTTGTTTGCCATTTTTCCCTATAGATACTACTTTTCAAGTAGAACTATGAAATAAGATTTTGAGCATTTCTGTAATATACTAGAAAGCAATGGCTTATGTCTTGTGAGGCATTTGCTAGGTATGAGTCAATTGCAAACTAATTTATTCTTCAGGAAGTTACATTTATAGTAACGTCCTTTGTTATTGCAGTTTTAAACTTCATTGCACTTAATCTAAACACAAAGAAAATACAAACCAGACACCGCTAAAATATTTTTCATTAGAGATAATGGAAACTTTTTCTTTTGAAGGCCCATAAAAGGCAATGAAGGCCCCAAAACATACAGAGATTTTTTTTTTTCTTTTTAATTCAAAGTTTTTGTCTCCTGTTTCTCCAAAGGCTTTGCTGTATCCTATGAATATTTGTTATGAAGCTACATACAGTCAAATAATTGCATTCTGGCTTACTTCTGTTTAAAATAAGTAAAATATTTTATGCTTACAGGAATCTGGAATAAGTGATTAAATGAAACTAATTTTTACTAGTATAATATATGAAAGGTTGGTCCTTAAATTCTCTGCGGCCTCTTGTTTAGAAGCATGTTTACTGCAAGGCTTCACCAGTGGTATCCATCCTTCAAGGCTCTTGACGTTTGTTTAATACCAGGCATAGTGTATATATTGAGTCATAGTGCAGGGCTTTTTTAAAAAAAAAAAAAAAAAAGGCATTGGTGGTTTGGAGGCTCATGGAGCACACACTTGATGTGTCTGAGGTTCTGAAAGGCAGCAAAAATATAAGGAGAACTAATTCTAGTCTGATGTGCACTGAACACAATTTTCAAAACATACCAATTATCAAAATATGTATCCTGCCCTTTGAGTAGATCTATGTCTGTAAATGCAGAGCAGCGGACAGCGTGTTATATGCTCCATTCATTGAGTAACTGGTTCCTTAACTAACTTGCAGTTAACAGCTCAAGATCCATGAAAAAAGGAAGGCTTGGATTCTTGCCCTTTATTAGGGGGGTAAGGTAAATAGGCTCTTTCTAAATATGGCAGAAAACACCAAAGAACTATCTCCTTTGTATTCAGGATTGGATAACTTTCTAATAATTCACTGACTGAACGTTCATGAAAGTGAGAACTTTTACGTATGTAAAAAAAAAGGCGCTGTTGCCTTTGCTGGCAATAATCAGGACTTAATTTAATTAAATAAGAGTCAGATTAATCTTGTAAAGTTGGCAAATAGTTTGCAAAGCAGAAACTTCCAGATGCGAGGAGCTGCTGCCAAGCAGTCTTCTCCCCCAGTGATCACAGAGGCTGGTCGTGCAAATGATAGAAGTGGGGTCTGGCCTTTAGTAGGCTCGAAAAGTAATTTTCTCATCTGAATGCCTGGGGAAATCGCGACAAAGATTTTCTGCAGCCAAGGCACTTGAATTTAATTTTCGAGGCATAAGTAGAAATGCAGTTAAGGTATTTGAGACCGATGAAACGATCCCAGAAACATGTCATGCAAAACTTGTAACAACTGTTAGCATTCAGCTGGCTCTCCTCAGAACTAGCAGCTACTTGCTAATCTACTCACAGCTTCGTCTGCATCTCTGAACTCCAGAAAAGTAAAGGGCAAAAATCTGCAACAACTTAAAAATGTAATAAATAGAAAGGAAACGGAAAGAATACGTACCCTGGTTATGATTAAGGGTTGGTTAAAATCTATTCCTCCCGAGAGCCTGAATCCCCAGGGTGCCGGTCCTTGGAGAACAACATTTTGTGGCATTGTGGATGTTTTTTTTTTTCCTGGGTTACTGTCCTTTTTTCCTTAGGTCTGTGTGAGGAGCCAAGCTGTCGGAGGAAGGGTGCTATCCGCAGAGCACCTGCCGGACGGGGCAGCCGACCCTACACACCTCCTAGGAACTCTTACTCGTCCCACAGCTGCGGGCACTGCACTTATCCCTGCTTTTTGGGTGACGTCAGCCAGTCCCTCGGCTTCTCCACCCACAGAGGGGAGTACCGGACTCGGACAAATAAAGCCTGAATGCTGGAAAGTTTACAACAAATACTTGAGCTTTATCTGCTGCTGCAGCGTCCCCTCAGCCTGACAAGCAGTAAGCTTCAGGATGCAGTGTCCTTCTGGTTTCTTAAAGCAACCCTGTTGCTCATTTGATATCATGCTGATTGCATTGCTCGTGCTTTTTTCAGCGATGCGCTGCACCGCTCTTGACTTTGTACACGATTCTGTTTCATGTAAACAGAAATACCGATAGGGAGATCCCCCCCCTCCCCCCCCCCCCCCCCTTTACATCTTGTCTTATTTGCAATGTAATAGTTTATTGCACCAAAAAGTCCTTCCAGCCCCCTTCAGCTGAGTTTTTCAGCTACAGTCACTTGAGACCATGGCATGCATCAACTCTAATGCCTTGAAAAATCTGGACTGATGTCATGCATATTTCTCATACTGAGGAAGAGAAATGCAGTATTAGTTGATGATGTCTCTTCTCCCTGTAGAAATCTTAGCTGTTTTTAAGGTAGTTGCAGATACCTTCTGTAGGTTGTTGGTGTTACTGAATAAATACTTTGCATTCCTTTTGGTTTTCTTGCATCAGCTTGATTAGCTTTATTTGGACTTCTGTATCCCTTACATTTTGTTCAGAAAGAGATGGAGAATTTTGCAGTGATGGTGTACATGTTCACTCACTTTCTTATCATGATGTTACAGATTTCTCTTTATATGTGGTATTAGCAAAGTTGATACGGGTGTGGGTAATGTCCTTTAAGCATATCTTTGCCCAAAGTTTGGCCTGTTCTAGGACAGTATCTACAGCTCTCATCAGACAGTGTGGTCTGTTGCGTGTGGGGTTTTGGTTTTTTTTGTGTCTGTGGTTTTGTTGTTTTTTTTGTTTTTGTTTTTTTTTCCTTCTCTCCCTAAATGAGTCAACAGCAAGTCAGTGAGAGCTTAGAAAGAATAAAAACTGATGATGATATATATTTTGGTGTAACAACAGTGCATGTAACTTTTCTACCTTTGAAGAAAGTTTCTGGTTGGTGTTTGTGTTGTGGTTTTGCTGGGGGTGTTTTGTGGGCTTATTTTTGTTTTGGTGGGGTTTTTTTTGGTTATTTCGCTTTTTTTGTTCCTTATGGCAGAGGATTTACCCACTTTTGTTCACTCTGTGCACTTTCCTTTCTTACTAGCTGTCATCTGCTTAGAGTTACTGGACAAGAGAGGGCAGTAAGTGAGATAGAAGAATAAAATGCAGGTTCATACCATTCATATAATTTCTGGTATGGATAATTTATTTATCTGTAGATTTCAATATAAAATTGGCTTCCACCTCTGACTTATTGAATGTCCTTATCTGTGTCCACTGCTAATGCATACATAGTTAAAGTCCTTCTCAGTAAGATATCTGGAGTTTTGGTGGTGTTTGTTTGGGTTTTCTGCGTTTTTGTGGTTTGTCTTTTGGTTTTTGTTTTGGGGTTTTTTTTTTTAGCACTCTGAAGGTTAGCCTCAGAATTTGTTTCTTGTGTTTGTCCTTTACTTATGCCTTGCTAGTAGATAGTAACATTCATCATAGGTTTTTGTATTTGCGTTCTTGTCCAGAATATTTCAAAGACCTTCTCTGTCACTAGAGTATATTTCACACCCTGATTGGAATAAAATAAATAGTAGTAACTCTTTCACAGTGAACTACCAGAAAACATATCTGTATCACAAAGAGCTTGCAGTGTGACAGCTGTTGTGAGCTTGTGGGGGCACAGCTTATATTAGGGGTGTCGTGAAGGACAATAGGCACATTTAAAGAAATAATTCGAGGCAGGTGTTTAGGTCAGGGGTATCTTAATCTTGGTAGCTCAAATATTTTGTATGTTTTGAAGTTGAGGGGAAAAAAAATCCTCTCACTGCCTGTGAGTAGTGTATATACTCTGATATGTTCTGACATGTTTTGAGGTTGATTCAATATATGCCTTCAATATATTGATGCTCTATGCAGTTCATCCTGCCAGATTACATTGTGTGTCCAAGGTCAGAATTTATCACTAAGTAGTACTTAAGTTTCTTACCTTTTCTCTTCCTCCCTGATACCAGTTTTGAGCGAAAACACTCTCATGTTTGGTACCCTTTTTTACCCCTCTTTTTTTCTATTGAATCCCATAATGTCTTTTGATTTGGAGCTGGGAATGCATAGCATATTAGATGTATTCATTTAAAGAGTTCCTTCATGTGCAATTTGCATTTTCTTTTTCATTGAGTAATGGCAATTTCAAATAGTGAATCCTTCAGTGCACTTCAGTAGAAAAGGATTCAGAGATAAAAGAATTTCTGTATCAGGTCAAACCCATGATCAGGCTCTGAGTTTCCAGTGTCAGAAATTATACTTGTATAATAACTTGTTCACCAAATTCCTGTAAGTTATTGATTTATATCTTAATACACAGGCTTGCTTTTTTTTTTTTTTTTTTTTTTAAAGAAATCCTAGGGATTGCTTAAGTGTCTGTAAAGGTTGTTCACGTCTCTTTACTATTACTGAGATCTGCTTATATGTCCCTTCTAATCTTGTTAGATGCATGTAGGGGGACAGCAGGCTTGACACTTTTCTAGGCAGGCGATTGCTCTTAATTTCAGTGGAAGTTGTGTGGCTATATGAGACTGAGCTCTGGATCAAAGATTTTTTTTTTTTTTTCTTTTCCTGCCTGGTTTACTGGAAGGGTAACTTGCTCTCCAAGGTGCTGTTGCTCTGGACAGCAATTGCTAGATCCTGTTTTATTGATGTATCATGGGTTGAGCTTTAAGTCTATAATTCTCAAAAATAAAATAAAAAATAAATTTGAAAGACAATGTTGAATTGATACTTGTGACATAGCTGTTTCCTAGTTTCTTTTCAGTGACAACTTTTAAGAAAGTCCTTCACCCATTTACAGAGTATGTACATTTTTTACTTCCCTAAAGCACTTCTGTTTTTTCATAGTAGACCAAAATGACGAGCTAAGCTGGACTAAATCTAGAGCCTTTTATCCACTTAATAAAGGTATATTCCCATCAGTGAAGTAAAGGCTATTTTCTCTTCTTCTGTCTGGTTTTAAGGCATCATACATATAAGAATAGTGTCCTGGGACAGGCTTTGCTAGGCATACTGAGCAGCTTCTAAATAAGCAACCTTGAAATTAAGGATTCATTGTAATGAAACAATATGAAACTGAGTAAGGTGAGTCTTCTAAGATAATGATAGTACAGATTTCAAACTACATACCCATATAGCTTTCTCTGCTCATCACCTCGGCTTTCGTAATAGTTCTAGCTATGAAAATGGAATTTTGTAAATATGTAGCAGTGTGACATTTTGTTTTCTTTTTTTCTTGTGCTGTTGAAGCTTCCATATAAGCAAACAATTACTTTTAATAGATTTTCTTTGGTATATTGTACTGTAAGTTCATTGGTTTTACAACTTTTTGTACCTGCAAACATACATCCTCTGAATTTAATGGCTGTGCTATGAATTTATGTATAAAGTAGCCTCCTCAGAACTGTAATATAGTCTCTTTATTTGTAGTATTACTAACCATGATGTTTGAAGCAGGGTCTTGCTCTCTATATTGGTATTTCATTTGATTTTTGTGCCAAATGTTATCTTTCTACCTAATGCAATCAGAAAGAGTACAACCACTTTTTTTTTTTAACTGAACCAGGGCCCAGAGGGAAGCTGTGTCAACTTTATTCATATCACTCAAGTTTTGAGGTTTGGGGGGGTGGGGGCACAAATTAGGCATCAGAGTAGTAGCATGATGCACAAATTCGTCACTGCATACCATGCCACCTCACTAGCTTCGGATAAAATCCTGCGCCGGTGGCATGGCGTCATTTTCCCCTGGCGTTAGTGAAAGGTACGCTTCCTAACTCATGTCAGAATATTTCTGGATGTCAGTTTCCTATTTTCTCTCCCAATATGTCCTTGCCTTGGTGGAAGGAAATGTTCTTTTCCTGACAATATGGCAGACTGAGAGTTGAAAACTAAGTTATAAGTAGCAAATGTTTAAAACCAATTAGTCCTTCTGTAAACTCGTGGGGTGCTCTGCTGCAGGCTGCAGAACCAGAGTAAACTCTGGTAGAGGCAGAAACAAAAAAAAACCCTCTTCAGAGTGTGCGTTTCAAGCCATAAACTTTCTGTCCTGTTTCGGATCTTACTCTCTGTCATGATAAACTGTACTGGACTAGGCCACTGTTTGTGAAGTTCAGACAGCAACAGCCTAGGATACTAAATGAAGCTTGAAAATCACTTGCACGTGTGGAACAGCATGTACTTAAACTGGTTCTCCAGAGGTGAAAGGCCAGAGTGTTCCCTACTGCACAGACTGTTTTCTATTTCAAAATAGATGGGTATATGGGAAATCTTCTTATAATAAATGCTCTTATTTTAAAAACAGTTTCCCAAAGCAATAAGATATGACTGGTTTTGTACAGTTTGAAGCCTTTCCTAATTGCACAGTCAGGGAGCAGGAATGGTTAATAACTGGGATCCTGGTGAGCATTTCATACCAGCTTTTGGTTAGTCTGATAAATTAGCAGTACCCTTAGTTTTTCCTGGCAAAGGAGAAATCCTCTTTCCTTTCCTAGCTGGTATGACAAACAGCTCTGGTATTCTTCTCATGCACCTGGCAGAGAGAGGAGGAGTGGGGCTCTGATACTGTACCCCTCTCCAGGCATTAGACATTTCCAGGGTGGGAGTACGTGGGAGTTGGAGAAGGACGTTCCTAGAACAGGTCCCCACCTACCCCAGCTTTGTAGTTGTTTCGGAACAGTGATTTGGGTCAGCTGTCCTCTCATTTTAAACTTCTGTTATGTGAAAATGATCGCTCTGGTACTTTTCCCTGCTGTTTGGGTTCTGAGCAGCAAACTGCAGCTGATAAGCATCTTAAATTGCTGCAGCTGATAAGCATCTTAAATTTTCTGTCTGCAGGCTCAGGAAGCCAGGAATGTTCTGTCTTTTTTTTTTTTTTTTTTTTTTTTTTTTCTTCTTAATCTTTCAAGAGTGATAAATTTGTTCTGAGAATACTGCAGAAACTGAAGACTTGAACCTTCTCACCTTCTCCAAGAAGCTTCCTACTTAGCAAGTGGGGAGTAGGTCTTAGAGCCTTTCAAAGCCTATGTTAAGGATCTGATCTCAATTAACAAGTAAATAAGTGGAAAGTAAATTTTTTACTGAAATGGTATATTTCAGAACTGTTTCATACACTTCTAAGTAATTTGGAAGTAGAAATTGAAATCTATTTTTAAACAAACTTGTTTAATTACAGATGTGCTTGTTTTCATTTGAGTTTTCATCTTATCTGGAATTTGTGTACTGATTTTCTTGTTTTCCTTTTAATTTGCAAAAAGTGTAAAGGAGGCATATATAAAATAATGACCAATGTTTCAGAAAAAGCTAACAAGCATAATAAATGGAATGAGATGCTTAAGTCACATTAAAGTATTGAAGGTACTGTTCACCTTCATTTTGAAAACTCATGTCTGTAACTTGTGTTGCTAAGATTGTGATTAGTGCATTGGTTACATGAAGTGTTGCTTCTGTCATAGTATTTCTACTGTGCCTTTGCCTATTTTACAAGGGTTAGATATTATTGTCACTAGGGAAGAAATTTGTTGTCCTTTATTGGTTTCTTTGTGAGCCTGATGTAATGACAGCTCACGTTTTAATTGTGGTTCCTAGCCAAAAACTAAGTTGCAAAGCACTTCTCATTTTGTGCTTAATTGCTGTACTTCTCAAATTTCATGCTTAATTACTTTTATGAGAGTTGAAGGTTTTCTGAGAGGATGTGTTTTCCTGTTGTGTATGGAAAAGGGTTTGCCCTTCTGTTCTAACAGCCTGTATAAGTTCTGATGGAGAATGTTAAACCTAACTGTGAGGAAGGAGGTTTTTTTCTTTTCAGCTTATTCACTCATCAGTAGTTCTGCTCCCTTTAATAGCTACAGTCAAACGTCACCTCCAAATTTGACAAGCTGATGCCTTATTTGGTTTAAAGTTAAAGCCCGTTTTTGGCACTGGAAACTGAATAAGCTCATTCCAAAAGAGTAAAGTTGGAATGAAGTTAGCAAGGCTCTGTGCCAGCAGGTAAGTCCAGTATGCTTCATAAATTAGCCCACTGACACATAATTTTTTAAACAATATAACTTTAAATAATATAAAATTTTAAACAATATGTTTAACCATATATCTGTTAAACAACTCTCTGAAGTGCTTGCCATTCAACATTACCTGAACAAATAATGCATAGAAATTGTTAGATTTATGAAATCTCTTTCATAATAGGTATTATAGAGCAGCATTCAGGAAATGGTGGAAATACTTCATTAGGTGTGTAATGACACGTATCTACAAGAACCATTAACATAACTCTTCAGACACTCAGCATTGCCTCTAATAAAAGCAAAGTCTCATTTTGTATTTCTACAATAATTAGTCCTATTTCTTGATTTAATCTGTGATTGTATGCAGTTAGCTATTGCTTAATCCTTTTTTACTACATGGAAACTTTAACCTCCTTGTCTTTTCCGGAGAAAAGCTTATCATATTTATTAAAGGAATGGTGAAGAGATCAAGTGGGATCAAGAGACTTATCTCGTGTTCTTTCCAAACCATAGGGGTAAAATGTGAACATTACCACTAGATTATTACCAATAGCTGGTGATGATTCTTACAAATGAGCTTTTCTCTGGTAGTGGCTACAAACAGGCATGAATGTGTGTTCTGACAGCTTATTGCCCCATATACCACTAACAAGCAGATGTTGCTGCCTTGCCTGTGGGCCCTGGTAGAAGCAGGAGTGCTTTTTGGTGGCTGTATTACTGAATGTGAGACACTTTGCAGTACTTGGGGCAGTTTCTCCACCCTAGACATCTTGGGAGGGCAGAGACTGTAGAGCATCAACTATTGTTATGCTTTTCCTGGGTGCATGGGGTGAAAATTGGGGGGGTGGCTGTGTCTGTTTAGGCCAAAATAAATGTATGAGTGCTTTTGGTATGCCAGTAGTAGCTAACCATACATCTTTTCTTGTGCTGGGTTACGTGATACAAATCAAGTATTGGCACTGCACAGAAGAGGCTATCCGGCCATCCTCCTGGAGGATGTAAAGTGATGAGGATTAGGGAAACGGGCAGCGGAAGTGGTGGAGGTAACATCAGTTCTTCTGAGGGGACATGTGAACTTGTAATTCAGAAAATAATAGTAATTTTAGGTCCTTAGAAGCTGTTGGCTGACTGTGTTTCAGATGTGACTCAGCTTCTGCTGTGTACATCTTGCTTAGACATTGATTGCATCCTTTCTTTTTGGACATGTGTTTTGTCATTGCCATCCAAGTCTCAGTCATGGGATGTGAATTACTGTATCCACACTATTCAGAGACTAAAACTGGTACAGAATGCTGTGGTATGTCCCTGCTATGTTAGTTTATAGGAAAATATGCTGTCATTGTAAAAGTGATTTTTAATGTGGAGTGACTACAAGCCCTGCAGAATTAGCCGCCTTCTACTCCTTAACTAACCAAGATAAAAGGTAAATTACAGGAAAAGGAATGTTTGTGTGGATATTACCTGTGCTGCTACTGGAGAAGGAGGTGATTTTATTCAGCAGCACTTGACGTGACAAAAATTTCAGAGAATTTTGCTAAGTTCAAGACTTAAGACAGACCTGTAGTATCATTTGTGTGACTAGAGAAACCTGTCAGGCAGAGGTAGTAGCAGTGCTACTTTAGGAAAAATTGTTTTTTGGAGAGATTAACGTTTCTTCTAGCCTTTACCGTATGGTAAGAGAAAGGTTACTCTTCTTGGAGTGGTAAAAATGTCAGCTCAAGATACTGTGTGTAGTGTAAGTATGTCTCTCCCCATGGAAACACTTGTGTGTGTGTGTGTGTGTATGTTTTCTCCCTTCTAGTTTATTTTTGTCAGTGAAAGTTTATATCTGGAGAAAGATCTGAATTGAAGTGTCAAGAAAAGAACAGTGATTTCTTCGTAAAGAAGAAAACACTCATGTTTGTATGGTTGTGATTTGTACTTTATTCCCGGTCTAAGCTTTAGCCTTCTTCTAGATGATCTTTAAAGCAGATTTTTTTTTTTTCTTTTCCTGTCTATAATTTTAGAATTGTTATCCTACTTTGGACTTATTGAGAATGCCTTCTATTGTAAATAAAAGATAATAAAAGTCTGGGGATGCTACTGCTATCTACAAAGTAGCTTTATGGAAGACAGAATAAGGTAGGAGGCAAAGCTGCCCATCCTGTCTGGGGCTTCTTCTGAAGTTTGTCTCAGGTTTCATTCTAAGCAGTTCTTTTTAGTCTATACCTTCATCCTCAGCTGTAAAATAGTGCTCTTTGATAGGGCTCTTCAGATTTAGCAGAACAGAGCAAAGTGCTTATACACAACTGTACTCCCACAGCATGAATGCCATGGAGAGTGTGCCTGGTGTTTCCCTTGGGCTTGCTGTGGGTTTTTGGAGGCATGTAGGCAATAGGAGACTGTAAGGACTTGGAGTGTGGTCCATGGTGGCTTATTCTGTATCACTGACATTGACAGGTTTTTATGTAAACTGCGGTCTCTGTGTTTATGCGCATTTCTGTGTGTGAGAGAAAGATACCTTTAGTAATAGCTATTTACAATTGTTTTGTATTAGTCTACTGACCCAAAACCTCTATCTGGGAAGCTTAGCAGGAATAACAATAAAAAAAGTTTATTCTGCCTTAAACCTGAAAGAATACATGGATTTTTCTAAGTGCAGAGCAGTGCAGGGTTTCTCCAAAGCATGTGTCAAATTTTTAGATCAATACCTTGATCTATTTTGTTGTCTCCCAAGAGATGATACTTCATACACAAACAAATGATGAGATCACATGTAAGGCCACAATTGTCGTCTTGTGTTCTATAAAGTACTGTATTCAATATCTATTTTTCTTTAACCTTGTGGCTTGGGTTTAGCATTTTAACAGCAGTTGCTATGGAAGAGTTAGCCATGTTTATTGGGTCATTACAAACGGCAACAGCTGAAAGACAAATATGGTATTCTGTTTTAAGTATAAGGTGGGCTCAGAGCCAGAGATCAGCAGCTTCAGAATGTAGCTAGCCACAAAGCTGGATCCTAGAGTCCTGACGCACGCTGTAGTTACTTGGGCGTAACACTTAAATTTAGCTTATACTTTAAGTATTTTCCTTGTTACAATTTTGATTTCTTTCTGCTTGTTGAGAGGACACTGTCAGCTTGTTCATGGCCATGAATTAGTTTCTTAACAGCAAAAGAAAACACTGAATGGAAGTATATAATTATGCATTTCACACCTTTTTGCTTGCTTTTGTTTAGTGAATGCAGGAGTAAGTGCGCAGGTTTAAGAAAACATTTGTAAAAGTTGGCTGTATTGTGAGAAAGTATACAACTGCAGCAGGGACAAAACCAGCAGAAACATAACTAGGACAAACTTCTCAGTTTTATTGACGTGTAATTACTCGATCTGAAATGGTCAATGTGAAAACTGGCAGATATGCGTATACACAAACAGACTTAAAGCTGGTATTCATATATCCACTATTGCTATACTCCAGCATGTGGGGAGTTGTTATAATTCATACCATAGTTGGGAACTTTTGCTCTTGAAGTTTTCTAGTACCATAGTAATGCAGGCCAGAATTTGAGTGTAATCCCTCCACAGCTTTGCAAAGGATAATCCTCTATCTACAGTGTGAAGATGGGTAAATTGTGGTATATACAGCTAGTGCTTTGAAATGCGAGTAAGCCTTGCCCAACAAAAATCTCTCTGGACACAAAGATCTGGAAACTGTTTTGCTTACGATCCTTACCCCCCGCCTCAGCCGTGCCAAAAAAAATGAAAACAAAAAAACATTCAGAAACACAAAAAGAGTCTCCCTGAAGCTTGAGTTTTTCTTTTGTCTGCCTGTTGCACTTTGGCAATTTCTATTTTGCGCTTGCCAGAGCTTAAAAGTAACTTGCCAAAGTCTCTTCAGGTGAGGGAATGTCAGGATGTTTAAACTCGGGACTCTCTAACCAACACCGTAGTTACGTGCTGTGGGAGCTGTTAGCCAGCATCCATTTTATGGCCTGATGCAGGAGACCTCTTCCGTCTTTGGAAATTCTGGATTTTCAGTAATGATGACCAAGATGCCACAGGTAATGCTTTTGGTAGACCTCTCATAATGTCACGGCAAGAGCCAGAGCGCAAGACCTCGAATGGGATAAACCAGCATCGCAGTGTTTTTCAGTTGTGACCTGTTTCGTACTTCCATGGTTATCTGCCCTTCCTTCAGCAGTCTCTCACCTCCGGGGCTGACAGGAAGAGAAGAGCGGTCGAACAGGAGGGAAAAGCAGGACAGGTGGCCCTTCAGGGCGGGCAGTCAGAGGCCTGTGGAGCCTGGAGAATTTCAGAAATGGCTCGACTTCTGCCGAGCTTGCCGTAGCAGTTTCTGTCTTCCCCTGTTGATACTGCTCTTTTCTCTTCCTAGCCACAGGGTGTGTGTGGTGAAGGAAGGCGGTTGGCAAGGATGGCTCCGTGAAATAGGCCAATGTCTCCAAGGCCTGAAACAGCTCTCCCTGGTCTTGTCTGCCTCCGATGTCCCAAACGGATTGCTCTTTCTCCACCAGTAATCACCCTGCCTCTCTGGTTTTGTTTTTAGCTTTTACTGGGGGGTTGGTTTGGGGTTTTTTTTGGGGGCTGGGGAGGTGGAAGACTAACTTAAGCTATATTTCTGAAACATCTGCTGTTTCTGTATCTGAGGTACAGGATGTGCCTGTGAATGTGTGTCTGTAAGTGACACAATTTATTTTAATCTAGTGATTTTTTTCCCCCTGTATTAAGGCAATGGTTAAGACCTTAAAGGACCAAGGACCTCTTGGCATGAGCGTTGTACAAATAAGCTGCAGAAGGCTGATTCCTGTCTCAAAGCCTGTACTGTTTATGACCATGCAGTGCAATAGACAAAGGAAGAGTGTGTTGCAAGAAATGGAGAGGGTTTGGATAGTAAACAGTAGTTTCAGGATGCTACCATTTATCAGTGATGTGTGCTACTGAAATGTTACTTTTCTGTAGCAGATTAAAACCCAGCAGTTTTGTAATTAACACTGTGATGATCAGAAATTGTTATCTGAGACTGATGTAGGTTTGGGCCAGTTTCTTTATCTGACCACTCTTCTTTAGAGGTCATTAAATGGTAGGTACAAAAATTTTGTACCCCCCTATAGCAGTCTGCTTGCTTCAGCACATAGGTATGGATTGGTGGCTAGCGGAGGTTTTTTTTTTTTGTGTGTCCTAGATGTTTCCCTGTGGTTTTGATTGCACATGGCTTTCATACTTTCTGCTTCAGATTGTGTGTAGTGCTGCTTTGTGCCTTGTACCTCAGAGTTGGTTGCAGGAGCAGATGAAGTGAATCTATAAATAGTTCCTAGAACTCTTCCATGGCATGTAAGTTTTACCCTCTACTACCTCAGATGTAGTGGACACATTCATTTGTTCTCTTTTATGGTTTAAGGAGGGAGGGGTTGATTTTTCACCTGTTCAAATATTTCCAGTTACATGTGAAAAAAACCCCTATCTATAACAGATGAATCTGTGGTAGTGTAAGAAAAGCCTTTAGCGGGTCTTAAGCCAGCCAGTATTTGTACATGTTTCACATTACAGTTTGGAGCGTTGACCCAGGGAAGCATGAGTTGGGTCATTGCATGCTCGGAGTTTATCTAGCAAATCACAGTGACAGAAGCAGCATGATGACCCACTTAGAACGACATGTTCAGTTGCTTTGGTGTTCCCCATCTGCAGTGCTGGTTTCAGTTGTATGCTTAACTCTGTGTCAAGAAAAAAAAAACCTTGATGCAAATGACTGAAGGTTTGATTATTATTTTAACATGACAGTCTGTTTCCTTGGTTCTGAAGTGGCACTTGTAGAAAGTCTTGAAATAAAATGGAAGCATTTTATTTTAATGTAAGACAGCCAAAAAAGTCATAAAGGACCAGATCCTTTAAGATATTTAAATAGCCAACTACTGTTCAAATCAGTTGGACCTAGAACTAGGCACCCAAAGTGGACCCACGTGCATACAGGACCCTCTCTTGCAAAGGAGAACAGTGGCTTGTGACAGAGAAGTGTGTATCCTCCTTTTTGGAGGGAAGTATCAAGAGTTGCTTTGTGTAACTCTCTGGTAATTCTTCACTGGTAGAATAAATAATTACATTATTCTTGGGGTATTTTTTAAAGTGGTTTACTGATTTCTTGATGGATGGAAAATGTAGGAGGATTACTTTGCTATGCATGTATGTGGGTGATGAAATAATGGCTTCCAAGTTTGTGTTGGCAGCAAGAAACATAAATTTTTGAGGTGTGAGTATCTGTACTGAGGATAAGCCTAGCAACGCATTTCTGGTTGTCAGTCAACATTTCCCCCTTGCCCCCCCCCTCGGTGTCACTTGTGATGTAATGCCATTCTGCTGAAGCGGAACCCTGTGTGGACCCGATCTGTAATTAGATGTGACATCGCTGTACAAAGGCTGCTCAAAAAATTGCTACGAGATAGTTATTATAGGCATTGGAGCTATTTTACACTAAGAATGCTTTCTACTTTCTGGTAATATTAAGTAGTCTGTTAACACAGAACTTTCCTCCTTCTCTATGACTCTGGAAACAGAAGTTAAATACTAGAAGGCATAATTCTGTAATGCTTTATATATGGGATTCACATGGATGCGAATGAAACGGGAACTGGGAATTTTGGGTGCAGGTGCACAGTGTAACCAACCAGCAGGATTATGCTAAAAATTGTACCTGCAGGATTGTTCAGGCTCTTCTCTGGCTTTGTAACTGCATATTAACCTAGAAACTTCTGTTATTCTTTTCATGTTTCAGAGGTGACACAAACTACATGAATGAGAGCCTATATGTCACCAGTATCACTTTCTTTGGCCTAAATAGTATCTGACTCAGGGCAGTGCAAGCAGGAATTCATTCATTCTTTTGTTTCCTTTTCAGTGGCTCTCTGTCATATTCTGCATAGGTATATGTAAAAATATTTTTAATTTTCAAAGGAATGTAACTTCACTATATTGATGAGAATAACAGAATCTATTGGGCAACTTTTAGTTAGGACTTAGGAACTTAACTATCTGGCTAGAGCGTGGAGGATAAAAGTAAAATGGCATTTTTTGCATCCAGTCAAATAAATAACATGATGTTGGTTACCTGTAGAGTTGCAGAAGAAAGTCTTATTAAATTCATCTTCCCTGCATACTGTGTATGGACGAGGTACCAATTTCTACATGTTGGTCTGGCAAGTTCCCTGCTCTATAAAGTGGGTGGATTCATCTCTTGGTCTGATATTTGTTGGATTAACAAAGGGTTCTGCTGTGTAAACATGTTTCAAAATTGAATTATTGGCTCTTTCAATATGCTTTTGCAACTTTGGAGCCACATACAGTTTGACTTTAAGCTAACTTGCCAGTTAGGTACTAGAGAAGGGAAGTTATCTGCTGTGCTGTGTAGTGGGAACAGTTAAAGAACTCGTTTCTGGTCTCTGCCTGCACTCATACTTGTCGATATAATAAAATCAACCCAAACTGGACATTCAGTTGCTTCAGTGCTTCTCTCTTGTGCAGTTTTCTTTTCAAGCTAACATAGAAACTGTATGACCAATACTGTGGGACCTGTTGACTTCAATGGAGCTTGCTGTTAACAGGAGCAAAGGCCGGGTTTCACCATGTAACTATAAATGCTGTAAGGGAATATACTTAGCAATGACCTAAGGTCCTTCTAGAGCTGCTGACTTCATGTTTCTAGCTTCCCATTGCCTCATGCATTGCTTTTTCAAATGCACAGGAAGCACCTCGTGCTCCCATCAGGGTTCTGTACATCAGCATTTAAAAGAACTAGTAAATACCAGGCATCGCAGAATGACAACGTGCTTTGCTTTGGCACGGGTGACTATTAAACCTGCTAGGGTGACCCTTCGCTTAGTTTTGGATATAGAACATTACTTGGAACTGCTCATACCTCAGTCTCCTTGGCTTGCTGGTGTCTTACGGGCTTTCTTGTTTTAAGAGGCCTTTGCCTCAACAGCAAATGCACGGCTTGCTGCAGGGTAGGCACTGGAATCTACTGGTTTTTACGGACACTCTGGTTATGTTACCTATTATCTGTAATGTAGCACAACTATGCAACAAACTTGACTTCATGTGGACTGACACAGACTTTTCTTAGTCTGCTAACACAGCTGCCATGTCATAGCATTAAAAGAAAATCGTAATAGAAATCAAGATGCAGGGAAATTGGTTTCATACATGATTTTCTAGAAGAGTCTGTGAATATCTGAGGCTTTTAATTGATTTGTCCTGGTCTCTTCCCAGATATTAAACTGACTGGCCTCTAATTCCCCAGCTCTCTTTTCCTCTGGCCATAAAGACAAAGCACCACCTAGTCCTGTGGGGTGTCCTTCATGAATTTATAGGGGTCTATACAAAGAAGCTCAAAAAAATTCCTTCAGTCTGTTGCTTAAATAGCATAGGCAGGATTTCAGCAAACTGAGCAGATTTGAATATATTTGGTTTACCTGGATATCAACACTTCTCTACTTTCTGACTAAAACATTAACACTACAGTTTTTCCTGAAGTGTCAATGACTTGTTATTCTTACTGCAATGGCCAATCTCGTCCCTTCGTTCATTCCCTCTGCAATTAGCAAAGAGGATGCCATTTCACCCCTTAGGCACTCACACCATTAACCATCCAGAATTTCTTTATATTAGTGAGACTACATCAAGTAGTTGGTGTTAGGAGGCTAGCTTTTATAGAAAAAGACTATTAAAGCACAGTAGTTTCTAATTCTTGCAGTTCTTACAGGTATATGGCACAAAGCAGTGCTTCAGTGATGTCCCAGATCCCACACTGGGTCACCCAGCAAATGGAAAGGACAAACCACACATTTGATTGTATCTTCTAGTATTTGGTTATAGGGCTGTAAGAAGAAATGCACGTGGTGGGTTTAAGCTACCTTAGCATAGGAAGGGCACATTTACCTCAGTGATAATAGTACTGACTAAATTAGGCCTTGTCCAAATTGAAAGCATTCCCAGCACCAACAGTGTCTGTGCTGACAAAGGAGTTTATCATCTCCTGGAGTTTTAACAGCAGTCTCTGGTCGTAACCTTCCTGTAGACAAAGTTAACATTTTAAGCTACATACTCATGTATTTATTTAGAGGTGTCAGTGGCTTTGCATTTTCCAGCCCAGCTATTGTAAAGACAAAACTGAGCATGAATCAGACTTGAGGAAATCGATGATTCTTGTGCAAATGCAGGTTGGTGTTGTGCTGCGTTCTTCAGTGGTAGAAGTACAGCACATGCACCGTTTGGGAGAAGGCAGCCCAGCAATGGCAGCCAGTGTGGCTTGGAGCAGAAGGACTAAAGAGCTAGTCTGAGGTACCAGCAGTAACCAGTGAAAAAAAAGAAACCAGAAACCACCAAGCTGTTGCTTGTTTGCTTTGCTTCTTGTTGCAGGTTTTGTTTCTCTTTGAACAGTTGTTCCCTGCCAGACAGAGACATTAGTATAGGGTAATTCAGTTTTTCAGGCAGAGTCCCAAGGGTAGGATGCTCCCCAAAAATCTGTTTTCATAGAATGGTTTGGGTTGGAAGGGACCTTAAAGATCATCTAATTCCAACCCCCCTGCCATGGGCAGGGACACCTTCCACTAGACCAGGTTGCTCAAAGCCCCATCCAACCTGGCCTTGAACACTGCCAGGGATGGGGCATCCACAACTTCTTTGGGCAACCTGTACCAGTGCCTCACCACCCTCACAGTAAAAGGATTTTTTTTCTTAATACCTAATCTAAGTCTACCCACTTTCAGTTTAAAACTGTTACAGCTTGTCCCATCGCTACATGCCCTTGTAAAAAGTCCCTCCCTAGCTTTCCTGTAGTCCCCCTTTAGGCACTGGAAGGCTGCTATAAGGTCTCCCTGGAACCTTCTCTTCTCCAGGCTGAACAACCCCAACTCTCTCAGCCTGTCTTCACAGGAGAGAGAGATGCTCCAGCCCTCTGATCATCTTTGTGGCCCTCCTCTGGACTTGCTCCAACAGGTCCATGCCCTCCTTACGTTGGGGGCCCTAGAGCTGAACACAGTACTCCAGGTGGGGTCTCACGACAGCAGAGTAGAGGGGCACAATCACCTCCCTCAGCCTGCTGGCCATGGTTCTTTTGATGCAGCCCAGAATGCGACTGGCTTTCTGGGCTACAAGCACACATTGTGGCTCATGTTCAGTTTTTCATCCACTAATACCCCCAAGTCCTTCTCCTCAGAGCTGCTCTCAATCCACTCATCACCCAGCCTGTATTTGTGCTTGGGATTGCCCTGACCCATGTGTGGGACCTTGCACTTGGCCTTGTTGAACTTCTTCAGCAGGTTGGCACAGGCCCACCTCTCAAGCCTGGCAAGGTCCCTCTGGATGGCGTCCCTTCCCTCCAGGGTGTCAACTGCACCACACAGCTTGATGGTGTCAGCAAGCTTGCTGAGGGTGCACTCCACCACCCTGTCCACGTCACTGACAGACAGCGCCGGTCCCAGTACTGATCCCTGAGGTACACCACTTGTCACTGGTCTCCACTTGGACGTTGAGCCATTGACTGCAACCCTCTTTGAGTGGGACCATCCACCTAATTCCTTATCCACAGAGTGGTCCATCTGTCAGATCCATGTCTCTCCAATTTAGAGACAAGGAAGTCCACTAGAGCTAGGAATAACCTATTTTCCTTAAATCTTGCTTCTATGGTCTCACTTTACAGAGGAGTTCTTGTTTTGCTTTTGTTGAAGGATTAGGGTGTGGGAACTTTTGCCAGGTATAAAGTGTTTACCATTGAGTGTTTTACCTTTGTGCTGCTGGAGTGAAGGGTGGCTCTGGTAACAGAAAAATTATCTCGGATTAGCACAGTCAATGCAAGAAGTCCATAGTATTGCTCTTGCAGTCAAGTGTTTTAGGGATGACACTGAAGTGGAACAACTGATTGCTGTGCGGGCAATGCTAGTTGCCCATCTATATAACCAGTGCATGCTTGGTGGTAGAAAAAAAAATCTCTGTACAAGGCAAAACTATTTGCATAAAAGCTTGAAGAGTTAAGTGTTTGCAACACTTAAGTAATTTTGAGAAATAATGGGGGAAACAGTTGTGTACTCCAAGCAAAATTTATTAGAAGTCTATTCAAGAAAAAAAACCACAGAGACCTTTTGCTTGTAGGAATTCAAAGTCAGTTACCTGAAAGCCAGGTATGAAAAACCTGTATTTTTCTAAAATCAGATACAGAGTAGAAACAGTACTTTTTAAATATCACAGGCAACAGATATTTAAGTCTTCAATCATAAATGGCATCAAAGATAGGTATTAATCTCACAGCAAAGCTGCATGCAGATCTAGTTTAAAATTGAAAGCCTTTGAATATAAAGCTTTTGCCATGAAATCAGCAATAATAAAGGTATGCTGCACAAAGATGTTTCTTTACCTTTGTCTTAATGACATTTCTCAGTAATAAAGACATATGTACATTTAGATTTGGCTGGTAAACCATATTTTAATTAATAAAATTTTGCATAAAATGCTATCTTACAGAATTGCACTATCCAGATGTGCTTATGGTAAATAGAGCAAGAAAAGAAAAATGCAGTGAAGTGTTCTGTATGTGAAGAGGGCAAAGATCAAATAAGGAACTTAAATTTTTTAAAATCAACAACCAAATGGCTCTGTACAAAAAAGCAAACGTATGTACAAAATGCTACAGAGACTACATACATTTTGATAATTTCAATCCTTTACCCATGAGAAATGCAGTAGAAGCTTTTGCCATCTATAAGGTGCTGAAGAAACCAAATCTGAATTTTTATTCTTATAAAGCCATAGTCATTATCATCCTGTGCCTTAGTTTCATTTGCTATTTATGCTTACCTTTGCTTATGGAAAATGTATGTTTTCAAATACTTGTTTCATTCAGGAAAAAAAGGAAAACCCACCTCTAAAATGTATCAGTTTTAATACTTGTGACTTTTCTTTTCTGTACTAAATTCCTAAAAAGAATGTGTAACTCAGGTTTTGTTAACGTGTATATATATATATAGTGAAGTAAATCAGTACATGATACTTTTTGTGAATATTTTTCAGGTGGCTATGTTAGGAAAAAAAACCCCAAACCCAAACCAACAACCCTTTGCACTAACACTGTTTACTTCCTGCTTCTTAAGATTCCTGATACGTAAAAACACTAACCTCTCAAATTTCATGTTGCTTACTATTACAACATTTTGATTACAATCATTTAATGTCAGACATCAGTAGCAGGTTATTATTGTCTATGCTTATATCATTGTCTGTCTCTTCATTAAATCCTCTTTCCTGAGGTTTTATGCTTCATGCATTTCTTGCCTTTTAACAGAAAACACTACAGCTTTATTAGGGAAAAAAGAAAAAAAGGTTTAGCCAATACCATTGCACTCGTTCAGAACACTTGCAGTTCTTCCATTTTTCACTACGCTTGCTGGAGATTTTACAATCACTGTGCATATGTTACAACATACAAGTGCAGGCAAAAAAATTATATTATAATTTGTCATACATTGTAAACCAGTACAATAGGCAAACCTGTGATACGGCAAAGTGAAAGCAACAAATGCTGCCAAGCTAATAAGAATGTGGAAACTCAAAAAATTTTTTAAAATATAGTAAACAGCAACTTCCCTCTGTATTACACGCATGCTGAAAAAATCCCATCAGACTTCATGATAGTACCATAAATGTCCAAACCAAGAACAGTTTCCCACCCTCCCATTGCAATTCATCTGTGTACCTGTCATCAGGCTTCTCCTATGGTGTTTCAAATGAAAAGACATTAAAGCAGGGAGTATTTAAATGTTGAAATGATTCCTCTTGTTTCAGAAAAGCTTAGTTATTCACACCGTGGTCGTTGCTGTAATACTGCTGGAACGGTTTGGCGGGTGGGATGGGATGAGGATGAACTAGATGGCCTCTAATCTGAGACTGCAAGCAAGAAAACAGAAGGCCAGCGTAGCATGTTTTCTAGCAGCTTTATGCAGATGTGTTGCAGAGATGCAGCATAAATAAGTAGAAAAAAAAATTCACAGCCTCTTGACATAGTTTCCAGGGAAAGTACCAAAGAATTTGGTTCTTCTCGAGGTTCCTGAAATTAGAAGCAATAGATGAAAGATGGGAATAACAACAGGAAATCGCTATGTAAGCATGGCCTTTAAATTTTTATGTTTAATATTGCACAAACAGAAATATCTACAGTTCTTTATAATATAACTTCAAGAAGTTATTTTGAATTTCATTTGTGAGTTTTAACCAATTATAACTGCAGGAAGGAAAAAGCAAATAAAGATGCATATTTGATTAAATTGTTAGGCCTGATTAAAAGCTGTGCTAAAGTTTTGACTTGGTACGTAGAAATCATTTAATTTCAACAACATCAAGTCTATTTAAATAATTTGAATTTTTGAAATGCTGGGGACTAGTTAGGTGATTAAGTTAGCCACTGTGTGCGTGAGGGTTTATGGAATGATTAAGCCTAGTTACGGAATCTCTGTTTGTTCAGCAATACTTGGTTCTCACAAGTAGTCAATTTTGTAGATGTATTCATGCGATTAAGTTTTACATTACCTGGTCTTTATGAAGAGAGCCTTAATATATTGTCCATTTTGTGTCACATGAGAATGACGACAGTGCTGTACAACAAACTGGAGGCACATGTCAATTTGTGTCCATCAATTCCAAAAGACAAAAGTGTAAAATTGCCCACTAATTTAGGTGGATTTTGGTTGGGATTTCTCCTGATAAAGCCAGGTTCAGGTTTATTACACTGAATACCAAAAATTACTTTGTTTAAAAGGCACCAAGCAAAGAAGGCAGCAAAGGTCAGGGGAAAAAGAAAAACTAAAATGAAAAAGCAACCAAATTAAAACATACCCACAAACCATCCATCATCACATTTTTCCATCACATCAATGACATCTCCCTCTTTGAGCTCCAATTCATCTTCGTTCCTAGGAGTATAGTTATATAGAGCCTGAAACCTTAAATAGGACAAATGATGCATTTTAAAAAGAAGTAAGAGTTCTTTGCACCTTTGCTGAAGTAAAGGAGCTGGTTTAAACATTAACTAGTAAGTAACACTTCTTGCAAATATAGGGGAAAAGGGTTTATTTTGCCTGGTGGACTTCAGGGCTAGGTACTTACTGTAGTAAATAAACAAAACTGTATCAGAAAGGTAACTCATCAGACACTAAAGGCTGTGGGGACTCAAGGCAAGCCTGATGGCTCCTCAACCGGTTGCTTTGAACACAGAATTCTAGTATTTTTGTTTTAGCATTATTTTATAGTTGAGTCACCAAAACGGAGGCCTTCTAGAGGGGAGTCTGCAGATGCGCTAGCCCCTTAACCTGCTGCGATCAGTACCTAAAACTGGCTCTGCCTTTAAGCTCCGGAAAGCTGAACCTAGTGTTCGCATTCTCTGCCCCAGCAGAGCAAAGCGCCGCACAGCATTAGCGAGGTGCCAGGCGTCCTTCGGCAGTCGGGGCGCCCAGGGCTCTCCTGGCTCACGCGTGCTGCCGCTGGGACGGGGGGACCTCCCTGGGCGCCGCAGTAACAACTGCTGAGGACGGGCTTGGCACTATAGGAGCTCTGCATGTCAAAGAGGTGCCTTCCTCTGTGGGGAAGGTAGCAAGCAATTGCTCTTTGGAAGCATACAGCTGTAAACCCTTCCCTGGTTAAAACTGATTATATATATATATATATATATATAAATATCTCTGAGAGTGAGGGAGAGGCTTGAATCGAATCAGGGGACATAAGGATGGAAACTCAAAACAGTATTCAGACACCGGCTTGTACCTCCACCCTGGCCAGGGGCTGCAGATTGAAGGATGTAAGGTGGATAAATGGAAAGAGGTATGAGATTACCAAATCTACTATCTTTCATTCCTTGTCAGCTTTTAACTGAGTTTCTTGGAATTGAAAGAATGGCAATAAACTCTTAATAGGGGTAACTGAAGGTGCTTGGGCTGACAGCCCATGGGAAGATTGCTGCAAAAGCCTGTGAGTTCTGCAGAATCAGAATCTGCCTTTTTTTCTAACCATCTGTGCCCCAGCTATGACCAACCACATGTAAGATGCAGGGTACAACTGCAGAAATGGTACAAAGGAAATAGTTTTAATTTTAAAATATTGAAACAAAACATAATCATGTCCTTTTTTCCCTCTTAACAGCAGTTCACTGACTTTAAAACCTTAATGCCATTACACTTCCTCCAATAAAAACAAAGTAACTCCCCCTTTGGTGTGTTGGTACTGAATATTTCCATTAGCTCTGTATCATTCAGGCAAAGTTTCCAGGGCTTAAATGGGATGTTTATTTCAGTAAAAAATCCTGCTTCTTAAAGTACCCTTTGAAAATCCTTCATACAGACTGGTGCTAGGGTTACTGTAATGATGGTCACCTTGAATAAGCTACACTTATTTTTCACATTGCTGGTTTGGAGAACTAAAAAAAAAAAAAGGACACTGTTCCACAAAAAAAAAAAAAAAAAAAAAAAGATTTTAACTTAATTTCTCGTGATTGGCAGTTATCTCCACAAATCTGAAGTCTAATTTTATATTTTAATCACATTAACAAAATGGAACGGGACTGGTTATTTAAGCAATTACCTCTCATAATTTGTGTAGCAGGAGAAAGAACAAACTGTGCAAAAAATTAAATGGTAATACCATTTTCTGTCATGCTTATTATTATTCCAGGAAAACAGAGCTAGGATGATATTCCAAAATTGATTAAATGCAGCTTCCAAAGCTACAGGAGTTGCAGATATAATGTGTCATGAATAGGATTCAAGCCAATTACTCAAATACAGTAACAAGAACTTCCCAATTAGCACACTTCGTACTTTAGAAATCTAACATTACTCATTTCTAGAGAGTCCATTTTAATAACTTTTGTAGTATTTTCACTCTTTCTTTGCTAATCTAAGAATTTCTTAAATATGAAAACTCCACTACCATTTATTACTCTAACAGAATACATATTCAAGACAAAGAATGGTTGGTTGGCAATTTAAGTAGATTTCTGTTTTTAATTTTAGGAATAAGTAAATTTAGTCATGAACTATTTAAACTATATTGAACAACAGTAATTCAATGATTATTGCTTATAAAACAGTTGGGTGCTTCAGTATGCTCAACAAAACCAACAGGAGCTTGTGGTTTTAGTGAGATTGAAACCCAAATGTCCAATTTTCATTATGTATTTATTATCTGTGGTATAGTTATTTGGTAACTTTTTGCCTCTCTCTCCTCTCTTGCCATTTCTTCAAGTGACTAACAGGTAAACTTTTAAATATTTTTAGATGCAAAGCCTTAGTTATGTTTAGGAGAATTCATCTGTTAGGGCATACTCCACTGATGCTAGAGGAAGAATGGCTACTGGTTTCAATGATCACTGAAGCAGGACCTGAGTGCAAGACTTGGGGGGGATCAAAACAATCTTACAAACTTGCACAAATAGTTTTATGTGTCTTATCCCAAGTGCTTACATTGTTTGTAAAAATAAGACTTGAGATCTAGGTTCTCCAGCTTTCAGAAAGGCTTTCTTTTATCTAATTTTTAAATAGCACGTGTAAATTACATGAAAAAAGTGTGAGCCTGTGTTCCTATAATCATTATCAAGTTGGTTTTTTTCTCTCTATTCACATCCAGAACTGTTTCTGAATAATTTGTGTCAAGTCAGTAAAGCAGATGAGTTGAATTAATGTTAAATCATTAACTGGCATTCTGCTGAGATGTAAAAATGGAGAGAATAAAAAAAGTCAAACTTTATTTTTACAAAATTATTATCCCCTTTAAGTAAAAATGATGGAGAACTAAGTTGGCATGTCTGTCTGAATCTGATGTAAATTAAACAAGGCTTTGCCCTCTGGGATTGTCTTGGATATCTTCCTACATCATGTGTTTATCTGTAAATTTCTGAAGTCTCTTTATAATTGTACTTGGCAGGTTAACAAATTATTTGATGATGTGCTGGCTATTGCTTAAATGTTAGGTTTTTGGTTTAGTAGACAAGAAGTATACTTACGGTTCCCCCCCACTGTGTATGTTTTCATGAGCAAGCACAGGGCGCTGTGGCTGAAATGAAATGATTTGAAATGTAATAAAGATTTATAGTCGAAGGTCCAAATAGCTGGATAGGGGCATGATACATAGTTGCTTGAGAGTTCATATTCTACCTTGGGTAAAACAACACTCCCTCCTGCCCCCCCTCCAACTCACAATAAATTCTTAAGAGACATGGCAAGCAACAGAATCTTGGCAAGTTTAAAGATCTGATTTTTGGAGGACATAGGAAAAACTAAACCAAAACTGTGAACTTTATCAACAGTCCATTCTATTTATAGTATAGTAGAAAGTTGGAATAGAACCCTTCTGCCTCTTCACTGTGAAAGAGAAATAGCATTAGAAAACTCAGATGCAACTGATGAACATTATGCATTCCTTGGGTGAGGTATATTTTTTAGATAAGCAGAAATAAAATCTCCTATACTTAATGGCAGAATTTAGAATATTCATAGACAAACAACATACCAATTTACATTACACACACACAGAGTACTAACTTGGCAGGCGTAACATGCTATGCTTTAATTAATTCTGTTTCATCTCACGGGGGAGCACAAAGCCATGCAGGCTGTTGGGAGGTAAGGAGCAGAAAGAATTTTTGAAAGAAAGCATGTAATTATGTGAAAATAACAATTAACACTTTTACTTCAGAGGAAAAAGTAGTTTGTATTTCCAGTGCAAAGCTTTATGAAAGCAACTACTCTCCTTCTTAATGGAACATTACCCACCACTAATAATC
The DNA here is from genome assembly GCF_929443795.1 of Astur gentilis. Taxonomy (NCBI): domain Eukaryota; kingdom Metazoa; phylum Chordata; class Aves; order Accipitriformes; family Accipitridae; genus Astur; species Astur gentilis. The sequence goes on from NC_064882.1 coordinate 12,669,754, forward strand.
CAATAAATCTGGACGCAATGGAAGTGAAAAATATTAACCACCTACAGAAACTATATCTTTATTAGAAAGACATTGACTTAAACCAATTAGAATCTGGCTGGGACCAGAAACAGTGCAGGAGCAGCTGCTCAGGAGAGCTCTTGATGTGAGCAGTGATCATGTTCTCTGTTGACTGAGGATGCCCTACGGTCATGCTGTAGAGACTGACAGTCTGATACAAGTCTGGAAACCGTATCTGTTTTGGAGTGTAGATATCAAACGCAGCTCATAGCACTTCCTTTCATGAATTGAGTAAACTGCAACCTGATCTTGAAGCCATGGGATTTGTCTTATTGCTCCATGGTTCTCTTTTTTTCTCAGGTTTGACTATTTCAGTTCATATTGCTTCAGTTTACTGTTGAAGATGATGTGGTCTTCCATGGGAGAAGGCTGTGGTAAATAACCTACAGCCTGATGATATCAATTGAATGAAAAATGCACTGTGTTCCCTCCCCCTTCCTCCTAACATCTCCAGATGAAATTGAAGTAGTTAGATTTCTTTTTATCATGTTTATATGTGTACATGTAGAAAATATTGTGAACATTCTCCACTTCATTTTTACAGTCTGTCGAGTATAATTTTAAAAAGGTGACTAAAGATGCAGGCAGGTAGATTACAGGAATTCTATTAGTATTAATGACAGCTAGGTGGGAAAGAGGTTTTCAAAGTAAAAAAAATTCCTTTTATACTCTTTGACTTTCTTCTCTCCCTCATTTAACTCTCCTCTGCCAGTGTACAAGAAAGATGGATAATTTTTACTGAAGAATCCAATAGTAAAGACTGCAAATCAGACATTTCAGTTCTCAGTAAACCCCCTTCAACAGTTGGCTTGTCAAGTAAGAAGAGAATATTCCACTGGGCAGATTGCTTGGTATTTGGATTGGAATCTGACCTTACTCTCTGCTAATCTTTCATCAGGTCCGTAACTGAGCTGAATGCCAAAGATAGTCAGAGATGCAAGAGAACTCAACCAAGGTTAAGGATTTTTCTTGCAAATTATAAAAGTCAGTGTCCTAAACAATACTACAAATGATTTAATGCTTTGAACATATACCAAGCCAGGAAGAAATTAGATAGGTCAGTATTATCTTTTTTTTCTGCATATGCTTCAATGCTTTAAAATGTTTTATTGCTAGTTAACTACTGTAGAAACAGACGATAGAAAATCAAGGTGAGTGAAGATTTTCAACTCCATGTTATTGCTACAGAGAAAACTTTGACAGAATTAGAATCTGGGAAAACCAGGTGAAGTAATCTGTGGGACCTCGGAGCTTGTTCTCTATGCAAATGCATTTGTCAATAGTACCGCAGCTGACATCAAGAAGCTTTCTCCCTGTTTTCTTTCCCTAAGCTCTCATTCCCATACACAGTGGCATTGGCTAGAATGGGGACTGTTGCAAGGTCTGGCTAATTGTGCTCAAGAGAGATCATGAAATGCATCACCCTATTGATAGGTCGCTCTTGGTGCTTGGGATTTCTAGTTTCCAGCTATGGCTCAGTTCACTACACTATCGTGTTTGCTGGGAAAAAATGTAGGGCCTAATCCCCCAAACATTAAAAAGTGTGGAGTCAAGTCAATGGTCCCAGTTGTACACCTGATTTTCATGCATGATAGATATGCGCTTGCATATAATAGTTCTGTATAGTCCTCAACATGCAAATTAGGTGTACAATGTGCTCTTGTAGTTTTGGAATTAAATACACAAGTGCACTAAACACTGACCAATACAGTCCTCTCGATATATTGATTACATGCCATTCATTTGGGGAAACATGCAAAATTAAAATAAGGCTTAATCCCCTTTTTTATGGATCTTATTCCCAGCTGGATGTTCTTTGGGATGGTGTTGATCCGCTACTACAAGAATCCTGGCCTTCCTATGATTGATTTGTCTCTCTTCAGTAATGAAGAAAACACTGTCCCCTCATACTTGGTAGCAAACAGAGGCCTGGCAAGACTTTGAAAAGTTACACAAACCTGCATATCTTAAATAAAAATTCAAATTTTAAAAAGGGAACCACCAGGAAAGACAATAAACTAAAATCAGCAGCAACAGCATGGAAAACAGTTCATCCTGTTATCAATTTTAAGAGCCAAATGTTAAGAAACCAATGCAAAGAATAATTTAGTCCTAAACTGAAAGTAAAACATGACCCATAAATTCTCATTCTCATACAGTTTAGGTTGGGTTTTTTTCATAATTTAGATCACCTTTTTGAGTGAAACATGTGTCAACTCCACACAATCTGACTTTCTTGCTAGGTAAAATTGTTACAGTTATGTTACTGTTATACTACAGATATGAAGGGAAAGGCTAAAGAGTATGACAGTCTGGAATAACAGTACTTGGATAAAGAGGGACAGTGCTGAGTGAACATAATATAGCAGCAACAAAACATTTTGAAAAGAAGGGCATGGCTTCAAAAACAAGAATTCAGCCTGTATACATGCAGTGAAGGATAAATTCTTGACTCTTAGAAGCTGTGATTTTAATAAACTAGAAATGCTTTGAAACAGAGGAGTAATTTAGGAAAAAACAGGCTAAATATGAAGAACTTTGATCTCTCAAATCTTGTAGCACTGGAAATACTGTGCAGTACTGCAGAGATACAATACACTAATGGATTTATGAAAAAAGTTTTGGCACACACAGACCTGTTGGCTTTACTCAGACATAGCACAGAAGCACAACAGGAAGAAAACACGGCATACTGATAGTATTGAGACACTTGGGCAAAAGCAAAATACTGAAAGACTAGACATGGAACTCCTTTTCTATGGAAATGCTGTTATTGCACACTGGGCATCCAATACCATACCCTGTGTGAATAGCTGTGACCTCTGACAGGTGAGCTGCAGGATCTCTTAGTCATCACTGGGCTACGAGGAGGTTTACCCATAACAAATATCTCTCTCTTTAAATTAGCCTAGAAGAACCACAAAAACTGAGTCAAGTAAGAGTTTAAGTGTGAAGCATCATGGGATTTTTCTTGCTTCATTCATACATGCAAACTGGACATGCTTTTCTTGATAATGAAAACCAATTGTGTTACAGGTGCAAATAATGGTACTATTAGTCTATGGTATTTTCATTGTTGCTACTATATCTTTTTTCCAAGGGTTTGCTGCTCTGGCACATGCCTTTACACATTACAGTTAAAAGATTAATCACATACAGTTGGAGTAAGAAAAGTTATTGCAATTGTACCCACTGAAGTAGTTCAGTTAATAATATAAAAAAGCTCAACAGCACAGAACAGAAAAACTATTTTCGAGATGCCAATGACAAATGTTGTAATTCCTTGCTGTTAAACAGAACATAGACCTTAAATTTGCATTTAGAAAGCAAGTAAATACTTGATGGAAAGTACTTCAAGGAAAAATCCTTGTTTTGTTAATATAACTATAAATCAGCTAAATAACTTTCAGAATTTGGCTCCTAAGGGTGCATGCGCAGCAAATGTGAATTCTCAGGGGCAGGGGTGAGTTGGGAAGAATGTGAGAGGAGTGGAGTGCTGACACTGGAAACCTTTTCTTTGTTATTTTTGACTGTTTGCCAGTAGAATGTGACAAGACGGAAAAGCCCCCTCTTAGGAGCTAAGAGGGTGAAAAATAAAAAAAAAAAAAAAAAAAAAAAGATATCAAGGGAGGCCAAGGAGGCAGGAAAACATCAGCATTTCTCCTTGGGAAGTGTCTTCAGAGTTCTTCCTTTGGAGGACACATCCCTCCCATCAACATGGAACAAAGTGACACTTCCCACCCATAGCTCCTTGTATTCTACTGCCCAAAGCCCTGGTCATGCTTTAGATTTGAGCTACATTCCAAATATATATATACACATATGCATATATATGTGTGTATTTTTATATCAACAAAAATTACCAAAGTATCAGTATACAGTTTCAAGAACTCTCTGAAGAACTTCCCTTCACTTGTGATACTTGAGTCCTGGAAATGTCTCATGTTCTTTCTGCTGTTGCAGTTGAGAGCAGGCTTTAATCACGGACAACATGCACAAAGAGAAGAGGATAGGAACTGTCCTTCCTTCTCAAGTCCAGCCTGTAGACTAAGGAGCAAGAAACGATGACAGCCAAAACCTGGCTACACTTATTTTAATCCAACTCTCTATCCTGGCAATGCAGTCAGTGTTGACTGCTGAAAATGGTTTGCTTACACTTGGGAGGAAATAAATCTTTATCTCATTTTGGAAATATTGTACAAAAAAATCTGTCGTTGGTAGGACTGTATCTAATAATTTCAACAATTTTCAAATAGATAAGTCCGTACTGATTAAGTTTACAAAGGAATCTGTTCCCTAGACTTAAAAAATAATCCAGGTTTGAAAACAATAATTAAGAGCCAGAACTCTGTAACAACCCCTGCCCCAGACCTCTAGTTCTTCTCAGTACTCAGGCTCTTGTGTCTGCAAAATGGAGTCATCTCCTTGGTTACTTAGAGTCTTCCTTCCTGCCATGCCCAGTGAAGAGCAGTACACTGTCTAGGAGGTTCCCAGGAGCAGATCTTTTAACTCTCAAAACAGGTATTCCTTCTCTCTCTCTCTCTTTTTTCCCCAGCTGGGATTAACATGCCTTGCTCAAACAAGGGTACGTAGTATCAGGGTCACCTAAAAAGAATTTCAGTGTAGGTGAGGAATTTTCTGAATTTTGTTGGTTAGGCTAAGCAAAAAGTGCCTATCAAAAGCACTGCACAGCTGATAAATTATTCAAAGTTGCAGAAATGAATGCATACTGTGTTTTAACCCTTCTTGAGGTGAAACATACCTAAGTCCATGACAGATTCATGCCCTGGAAAGAATCCTTATGGCTCTCCCCTACTTCAGAAAGAAACCAGCAGATCTGGTGGAACTTAAGACTTAAGTCCATTACGTCTGGGTTTTCCATGAACATACATTGTAAGATGTGGTAAAGTTTTTTTAAAAAAAAGGGTGGGTTTTTTTGCCATAAATGTAATGATCACTTCTTCTAGGATAGTTTCTCAAACTTCTTACATGACTTTTTCTCCTTTTCATGAGCAAATGGACATTCTGGAAGTCAGCACTGGGAATTGACTTTGTCTGTCTAGAGCAACTTTCCAGATTTTTCTGCCACAGAGCTGCAATGCTGACACAAAGTGTAGTCCTGAAGAGGGAATAATCTTTGTCCAGTCCTTGACTAACAGAATTGGATTTAGAACATGACCCTCTGCAGTGGTGCTTTACTGTGAAATTTACGACTGTTCTCCCAGGCTTTGGATTGAAATTGAAAACACTTTTAAACTTAGTTTCTGCGTACTTGAATATGATTCTGTTTCTTTCAATTAATGAAGAGTTGCTGATGTCCTGGTGTGGACTTGAAACTGAGTTGAAGGCTTTCTGCTTTCCTGCCTGCTATCTCCTTCAGCTATTTCATTGTATCATAATGGTTATAGCTTTACTTTGCGTTTCATTTGAAGAAGGCCTATCTTAATACTATGTTATTTAATATTAGTAAAGGAAACGATACACCGGAAAAGATCAAACTCAGTGTTAGCCTTGCAGCAATTTAGTATACATGAAGATTTGCAACAATCCATACTCAAGATGTGCAGTTACCTTTAACTTTGGTGAGTCTTTCTCCTGCTGATGTAAGGGTTTAGAAAGGAGAGGGGGTGAGAGGGAAGCAGTAGACGGGGATGTTGTAGGAACAGAGGGAGAAGTTGGTGCCTTGGCAGAGTGAAATGGAAGATTAGAAGAAAGGTGGAAAGGAGGATCGGAGTCTCCTGATGTTCCCACAGAAAGTAGAGCTGGCTTAAATGTTTAAGAAAAACAAGAATTGTACTATAAAACCAGCTGTGAAGGACATAAAATACTCAATAAGGAGTCATGTAACTAACCTGAACAGTCAGAAATGTGATGCTAATTTTATTATTAGTCAGTCTACTTTTCTGGATGAACATTCTTCCCTCAGAAATCAAAACAAGTTGCCATTTGTGGCCATGGACTTCATCTCTATTCTTACGGTTTTCTCCTGTGTTTTTCAGGTCAAGTAACGGTAGAGGCAGCCTGCAAAATCTTGCTAATTAACTAGCTTTACATTTGGCCTAAAACATATTGTCCTAAGCATCTGATTTACACGTTTGCACGTGCCAGACAAAGCAACTGCCTGAAGAGTCTGTTTAAATAAGTGCTGGACAGAAAAAGTCTGTTCTAAAACTTTGCCTAGAAACCACACAAACTGTGTAGCAATAGCCTGCTGTTTAATGGCTAGCACACATTTGGGATAGTTCAGTGTTGTACTGTCCCAAAGAGGAACTGGGGAGGGCTTTAGGGGAAGCATTTGTTTAACTGCCAAACATAATCTGATCTGTTATTATTAGTCGTGTTCTCATAACTACTATAAATATATCAGCTGGTGAAGTGACACATGTGAAGTACAAACCGCTGAGTCTCTGCAGGAAGCATGTCCCTCCCTCTGAAGGCTGTTCATAGCATTTGCTTGCTGGGGCCTCTGGCTCAAAAGGGGTGGCATGTAATGGGCCAGTGAGGAAAATGGTTCACTGGCTTTTCACATCAGAAGCTCGATGGCAGCTAGCAAGGACAGAAGGGAAAGGACCAGCAGAATTGATACGCTGTAGAACTTACAATGGTGTATATGCCTGCTTCTGAGAAGGGACTATCCCCTAACACTGGCAATTTTTATCGAATACAATAGTATCAAACTGTGCCTGTGCGCAATACAAACCTAAATACAAGAAAAGGCAGAGAGTAGTTATATGGAGTAAGCTATCTGAACACAGAAGCCAGGTTTTTCCAAAATTGAAATACCTTATCAATATTCGGTGAAGTGTATCCTTCATAACATACCATGGAGTCTCCTCCACTTGCTACTGGGAATTCTAAATTGTCTTGTCCCAGATCCTCCTCTATATAGAGTCTTGTCAGTTCTTCTGTTGTGTCTTGTGCTCCTCTGTAGAAATCTGGTTCTTGAGGCTTTGACTGATCCCCTGTATTAACTGACAGATCTGCAGTACAGATTTCCTCTTCATTTTCAGCAGTTGCAGCTAGCACTGTGGAGACGGAACCACCTTCATGTGGCGAAGGGATGTTACAGATAGCGCCAACATGTTCACCTTCTCTTGTAGTATCTGACAAGTCTCCAGGTACTTCGATAACTGAAGAGTCAAGTATACCTCTCAAGTCTTTATCTTTTCCTGGTTTGGTATGGCTGCTGGTATGCTTGCATGCTATGTCATGAGATGAGCTGGCTGAAGATGAGACAGAGGTAGACAGAAGAAAGGACAGAGGAAGAGCTGTAGGAGAGCTGAGAGAGACCTCTGTATTTGGAATAAAGTGATCATCCTTAACCTGGAGAATGCTGTTACCTGGGGAGATTGCTACAGACTGGGGTATTGTTAATGCCAAAGAATTGAGTTCTTCCAAGTCACAAAGAAAACTGTCTGGAAATGGTGGACGAGGTAAGATGCACACGCTTGAAGGTGAGAAACCAACGGTCCTTGAAAACCAGTCACTAGTGGCAGCCTGGAGAATCTTTTGATCAGTGTGTGACCAAGAGGAGGAAAGGTGTCTGGAAAGTGGGGACAGTGCTTGGGGAGGCAACTTCAAAAATAAGAAAAATATGGGAATTTAAATAAATAAATAAGCACGACAGAGAACCAGGGTATGAGTAGACTGGAAAGAAAAATGTCTATGCCATCATCTGGATTATAGGGTATCATTTCAGTGAGCACGGGTGTCTGAAATCATTACTACATGAATCAGAACAGCAGCAAAGACATTTGAAAAATGAAACTGTATCAGGTTCTGGCTTGTGGCTTAAATGTCAAACATTAAGACAGATCTGAATCATTACATTCATGAAGGCAACTTGCATTTGACCTGCTAAAGTTATGTTACTTATGGTGCTCTGTTATTGAGCCTGTCACAGGTTATTAAATCATACAATTAATATTAATGTAATTTTCCCCAAACCATTACTGATACTTTGAGAATAGCATTTTCAGAAGCACAGTTCAGGTGTCATTAAGTATTTCTTTTAAACTATAACAACTAGAGGTGATTTCTAATTATCCGGATGTTAATACTTCTACTTTTTCTTAGTACTTCTGAGTAAATGTTTAAGAAACATCTTTAATACATTGCATACTTTTATTAAGGCATGAGCAGCTACAGAATGCATTTTTTTTTTTTTCAAAAGTAACCCTATTAGTTCAAAATGACATCAACATTTGTGAAAGGTACATTCAATTCTAATTGAATGTAGGCAGTCAACAATGCTTTTAAAATAGTGACAGCACAGTACACAGCAGTATATTTTGAGTACCGTTACATAATATTGATTGAAGTATCCTTCTGGTAAAAGAAACGTCCTTTTGTAAGAATGAGAGACTGGTGAGTCATACGTACACAGCATCAGTAGATATCCATTGCTTCAATAAATACTGAAAATGCATTTTTGTTACTATTAATCCTCAAAATTAAAATTGAGTGAAAAATATTTTGATCTCATTGTTAGAATTATCCAGAATAATTAGATGTACATCTCTCTTAGTAATCTGGACTACTTTAGACTTTAAGTATTACTCTAGAATAGGAAAATAATTTCAAAAGACTAAATTAATGTCGCAGAATAGGAAGGTTATTTTACTTACCTTCTGCTTGAGTTTTCTTGAAGCAAGTAGCTTTATTTTATAGCTAGGAAAACCGTTGTTACAGAGTCTTCTGTACCAAAGTAAACAGTATAGACTGACACAATGCAGTCTGCTAAAACATAGCTAGGCTGTTACAAGCAATACTTAATCTCTTTCCCTCAATTTTCCTCTTGAAAAAGGGCCTCTAACCTGTGGTTTTAAGGTCAATAATACTGCTGAGGAGACATTGCCATTTTTAGTTTCCTGTGACTACAGGCTGCACTAGAGCTAAAGATATAGATAGTCTAGGCCCAATTAAGGAGAGCAAAGCTTGGTCCTGACTTGTGCTACTTATTTTCATTGCCATTAGGCCAGGGAAGTTTAGTGCAATTGCTCTAGCACCAGGGAGTGATACGTGCTAAAAAACTCCAAAAGAATAGGAAAAGTGATATCAGTAATTGTGGTAAACTCCAGAACACCTTCAGGACTGCTAAAGTCCTTCTAGTTAGTCAGGAACAAGATGTCTTCTTACATGGTATTGACATTTCTGAATATAGCTGAATTCAGAAACAAGATGTCTGCTTAGGAGTGTCAGTAGAAGCTTTTTTATTAATTTTTTTTTTGACTTACGCTAGAACCAGATGATTGCAAAAGTTTCCTATGTTACAAAAAAGGCTTCTTCCACTTTCCTCCCCTAGAGAACTAATTTACTAATAACTAACCTAATAATAGTGGCAGGACAGTTCTGTAATCTGAATGCAAATGCTCTGAAGCATCACTTATGCTCTACGAAGGTTATAGGGGTTGCACAAACACCAGCTTTAGCTGCAGGAAGCAAGCCTGCTCCATAGAAAATGGGGAAAGAGGCATCTCCAAATAGAGAGAGACAGCTCCGTAATATGGAGCACCTAAGCTGCCTCATACGTTTGACTTGCCTTCAGGAACCTCTAGGTTCCTGTAATAATAAGGGGCCGTAGCTTATCAATACCTCAGTCTGCAGCTACAGAATTTGATGCTACTTCAGTTCAACAGTTTTGTCGGAATGGAAGAGAGAGAAGCTAGTTTTCTGTTGTGACATGTTCTGGAAAACCAGACAAGACCTGTTCTAGCAGCTGTCCAAAACCAGTTAGTATTGTTTAGTCATAAGCAGTATTTTCAGAGGCCACTGTTGTCTATAAATGACATCTTTTGGTAGCTGTCCCCAAAGCTGCAAATAAATGTGGAACTTATCTCAAAGTTGAAGCACGTAAATGAGCACCAGTATGCAAGTATATGAAAGTAGAAAAGGGGACAAAACCAAGTGAAACAAATAGAGATTAATAGCAGGATAAGAAGTTTATAATTGCACACAAAACCCACCGCCCATGCTGAAGAGATAAATAAGAAAGGTAAAGAGGAAGATTTAGAAAAGTTTCCATCTTGAGTGTTCAAAATCATCAATAATATGTTAATGCTAATCACAGTTTGTATGCAGAAACTTTCTTAGTTTCTATCACTGCCAAAAAGATTATGTTCTCCGCACAGGTGACTGTGAAATCTCACAAGTGAATGATAAATTGGAATACAGTAATCTTTTTGCAACATCCTGTAGTATGATTTGTGGTGGTTATATAGCCTAGGAAGGAAAAGAATTCAGAACCTACAATGGACATTTGGTGTGAAAAATTACAACTATAAAGGTCTGAATCGAAGTTCATTGACAATGTGATGACATTTGCCTCACTACTAAACGAAACAAAACTGTCACTGTTGTACCACTCTGAAGAACCTTGGTTGTACCAACAAGCCTCCTTCTAGAGTGTGAATGGCAAAAGGAGGAAGGTTATAGTACAGAAGCATTAGTTGCTCTCCTTTACTTTGAAAGGCACAGAACTGGTCTCCGCAAGCTGTGTCCCCACACAAACTGCCCTCTCTTGCCCTCTGTATGCTTATGGGACTGCAGGACAACTGTGTTATGGGAATGTCTCACATTGCACTGTGAAAAGTCTGCTAGACATATCCTTAATGCTTAAAATGCTCAAATTCTGTCTAAGATTCCCAAATAAATTTTGTTCTGTCAGTTTGATTCTTCTGCCCAAATTTTGCCTGGCCCTACTCTCAATAATGTAATAGCTAATGAAGAAAAGAGCAAAAGTCCTCGCAGAATGTAAAACACACACTCAGCTATTAAAATATTTTAAAAACAAGTTAGTAATGCAATTCTACCTACGCAGGAAAGAAAATGTAGTGTACTTAATGCATAAATAATGTATTATCTTATGTTATCAAAAAAAATCTGAGGTCCTTCTAAGGCTACTCTAGGGGTGATAGCAAAGAAAAAAAAATCCTTACCTTTGTTGAACTTAAATGGTGTATTCTGTCACTAGAATAGCTTTGGGGTATTGGAGGATCAGGGTAGTCATCAACACTTTTTGATGCATTCTTTTTGATGACTTCTACATAGGAAACAGGGAAGATGCCTTGTCTGTTGGTTCCTGGTATTTTACCTTCATACCAGTTTTGATCAACTCGCTTAAGAAGAATTACTCTGTCTCCCTGAAATGCATTATGAAAATGAGTTGTCAGCAGATACGTTATAAGTTAATTTTTTGAATAGTAGATATTATTTTAACACACAGTATTATTTTCCCTGCAGTGCTGTTTCCCATCAGTCTTGAGAGTTGTCTCCATTTTCACATTTCTCCTCCCATTTATTGGACTGCAAATGCTATTCTTTTATCAGAGGGGAATCTCATGTAGTCTCCTACTCTTGGTTGGGGCATTAACATTAAACTTTTCTTTGGAACATAACCTGTTCTAATTATTGGCCAAACTACTAGCTAACACCCTAACTGGAATATGCAATAGTGACTGCTATGCCCATTTTTCCTTAAAAGTGATAAAAGTTAAACAACAAAATCCATGCAAGTGCTTTGTTATCAGTAAAACTGGAATAAGTGGAGGTAGAAAGTTAAAAGATGAGTTCATGGGAAAGATGAGAGAAGGAAGTGCTTCTCCTGCGTAAAAAAGATGGGCAGTGGCTCACTTACTGTTTTTAGAGAGCTTAACATCTGAAATGGAAAATAGCAACTTTCTACTCAACCTTTTCTCCGTAGTGAAACTTCATGAGCTACCCACTTTTTGTTTTACATGATGTGCTTTTTACCATGTGTCTTTATGTAACAAATCCTTCCCTATTAGTTTTGCATTCTCTCGGGTTTCTGTAATTTTGTTTCTGTAGTTGATTTGTGGAGTACCCAAAAATGATCTTTAGTGGGATGGAACAAAAGAAAATCAGTGCAAGGTAACTTTTGAAAACAAACCCAAACTGGGCTGCCAAGGTTATGACCACCACAATAAGCACAAAAGATAATTTTAAGAGGAAATAAATCATCAAACTATCCCCAAACCCCTAGTTCTCTAAGTTCCCATTCCTGATTTTTTTTGTAGACCTCTTTGATCTTTACCCATCTCAGATGAGTGGAAAACCACCCATTATCTTCAGTGATGGTTGATTAGGCTCTATGTCAGCATCAAAAAACTGTATCCTTACTCTTATTTCAGAAGAAAAACAAACCACTGGATAACTTCTATGAACTCTTAATTCCTAAAAAAAAGGTAAGAGGCAGAACTTCCCCATGGATAAAAAGTATATACTACTTACAACTAAGTATATAATACCTGCAATAATAAAGTTCCTCTACAGTGGTAATATTCCAGTGTCTCACAAACCTCAGAAATTAAACATTTATTTTGCTCCTGTGCAATAAAGTATATCCACCAGGATGTGCATAGAAAAGATAAGAGAATGTTATAAAAAGCGGACTGTTATTAAATGAAATATTTGCAAGAACTGGTACATTCACAAAAATATCTGAGCCTTTTTTCTGTATCTTCTATTTTCTGTATTTTTCTATTTCTTCTATATTAAAACCCTTACCATGATAATTGTGACAGCAAGAAATAATTATTTTAAAAGGAGTGGATAATTGAAGTGAAAACTAGAAATTTAGGTGGGCAGTTAGCAGATGTTTGCATATGCCAATCTACCACAATCCAGTTTACATGCACAACATATTTAAACTATTTGCAGGTAGCTGTGAAAGACCAAGCCAATAAGCTGCTATGTTTGTACCTTCCTACTATTACATTGCTTCGCGCATAGCAAATATTGAATGCAGAGTGCACCGAAGCACAGTATTTACCTATATACTAATTCTGTGTAACAGTAGACACTATAGCAATATTTTGATAAAGATAGTTCTAAACTCTACCTTTCTAAGCGATAACTCCACATTTGTGTCTGCACTGAAATTATATTTGGCAATGGCTTCTCCAATCTCTCCAATCTGTGCAGGGGGAGGTGGCCTGGCAGGCTGTGCTTTTTCTGGGGGAGAAAGTTTCTAAGGAAAAAGAAAAACCACAGATTTTCATCATTCTCATGCAGTTTGTGGACCTATTACCCAAACTAATTCAAGGAATTAAAAGAGAGAACAAACCTCGACATAAGAAATTGGGAATATTCCAACTCTTCCATGGTGCTCACCCTCATACCAGTTTTGATCAATTTTCCTGAGGATATAGACAGTATCTCCTTTCTTAAAGGACAGCTCTCTGTAACAAATTTATTTAGATCAGATGTTTACAGCTTTACATTTAACTCTTCTACCTCCATAGTTTCTGAGACCTTTACAGTTCAGAACTGATGTAGCAACTAAACATCTGAAGAAAAAGTGTCACAGCTGTGGTACATTTACCAGTTGATTATACCATATAAAATGAAATGATTCACATATATGAAACCCAGGTACTATCTGTAAGTTAGAGAGGCCTGTTTTACACTGATTCCAAGGAAGTATTGCTAGATATTAACAGAACACTTAGTATAGGGTCTGCATGCAAGTATCATGTCTTTTGGATGGCCTGTTTAGATGCTGTTTTTATGACAGGCATCTGAGGGGTATTTGGTGTTCCTTATGGCATTAGTAGGGAAAACTACAGAATATATCCCATGTCTCTGTGACCTATTACTACCTTTTTGCAGCAGCACAGCTTGGTGTGCTCCTGCTCTACACGTTTTTCTTTCAAGACAGCTGTTCAGAAGCATGAAGAACAGGATTATGTTCTCACCATTTCTGATACTCAGGGCCTGTGATATGTTTAATGTTGGATACCAGAAAAGGGAATTACCCAAATCATTAACAGTATTTTCAGATCCTGGCCTGTGAGTTCATTGCCGTATCATCCATTTGGGTTTTCAAGAGCTCATCTGCTGTTCTGATAATTCAAGTTGTGAGTTTTCCACCAGAAGCAGCTAATGTAATTCTAGTGTCGATGTTTGGCCATATGCTAAAAACTGTTTAAATGCCCCAGATCATCAGAACAACAGCAGGAATGAAATACAGGAACTCTACTTGGACTCCCTCATATCCTAAAACAGTGTTTCCTGATTTTGTTTTTCTTAAACCACAGGACCACTGTGGTTTGTGTTGGTATTGGATATGTCACATCCTGCAGAAAGTCTGTGTGTGTTAAGACAGACAGGAAGATGCTGAAGCATTATACATAATTTTTATAAGCACACTATCTATGACGGTATTTTAAGCAATGTACCTTAAATACAATTCACAAAAAGTGAAGAGCATTCAGTAGGTGACCCTCAGGACCCATGCTCTAGAAGGCTGAAGATGCACAGCCATTCATGTATTTAAATAAATACAACACAGACTATAATAATTTAAGACATTTTTATTACAAAATAACTTCTCACGCAGTTTGCTAATGCGGAGACTACTGTGAGAGTTGAGCAGGGTCCTCTGCTGTTGAAATTGCCTAGAACAGCAGTTAGCTGCCAGAAGTGCTAGAAAAAGTTTTGTTGAATTAAGAATTCTTAAATGAACAAAAGTCTAGTACTTACTTAGAAGTCTGAGCTTTAAAGTCATATACAGCTCTAGCTGGCAGTTTCTGAAAAGTAGGCAAAGTGATTAATACATTCAGGTAGTATTACTATATGGTAAACATGTTTCAGCTTTTAAAAGGTGACCAAGATCCAAAAAGAAAAGGACATGTGCCTTACAGTGGTTCTTGCAGTAATAGGCAATTAAATACAGAGCTTCCTTTTTCAAGGCAGTTAGGTGTTTCGGACTTGGTATTTTAAAAATATTCTATTTTAAAAATAGAAACAGCAGCTAAATTTTAATACAGACTGCTTTGCAATTTTATGTTTAAGAGAACTACAAAAGTAAAAAAAAAAGATACCTAAATGCCAGTGTGACTTGCAGGCAACTAGATCTCTAGGTACAATTGAAATTCACATGCTTAATATTCTCTAATACTTTAGATGCCTCTTCTGTTAAACTTGTTATCTTCAGGCTAATTTCAGCTGCAAATACTACATCACATTTTATATATATGTATAAAGGAAAAATTACTCTGACAGCTGGAAAATGTTGGGAATATTTTAAATTTGTGAGTCATCTGTGCAGCTCTCTTGCTATCACAGGGAATCACATAATGTCATTCCTTTCATTTATTTATAAAGTTCTATCACCAAGTATCTGTAAACTCAATGCTGTTTCAAAAATAAAACTGTAAAACAACCCTACCTCTCCTCACCTGTGTGGTTGACGCTTAACTTTCACTGCTTTCAAAGCTGTGTTGAAAACACGAACTGTGATCTGACCCAAGAGCCTCACTCATCTAGTGTTTACCTCTGACAGACAACCAGCACTACATACTTCAGAGGAAGGTGCAAGAAGTGATTAGCAGTATTATGTGAGGATATTTGGTGAAGTGATCTAGTCTTTCTCTGCAACTACTTGCACATATGAGATTGCTACATTTAAAAAAAATCTCTCTAGGATATACTAGTGACTAGAACAAGCTGATTACACTATTTCTGAGAAATACTATTTGTAATGATGTAAGGGTGCATATCTTTCTGTAAGAGGAATAAAAAGGAACACTTGTAAGTTTTGCATTTTACCTTTCTTCGAGGCCAGATGTTCTCAACTGGGTTCCCTCCCTTCTGGTCAACTAAAGGCTATCAAATTTAGCATACCTAGAGCATTGTCTTCGCTATAATAAAAAAGTCCCCAGAGTTATTACAGGGATACTGTTAACTTGCATTTTGTAATACAATACAATTTTCCATTACAGGTCTCCTTCAAATAAGGTAGCCTAAATTTAAAAGCATTTTTCTGTTCCTTGCTGCTGTTAAAAATAGTCTTTTAGATGGGAGGGGATATTCATACCATCAACTGTAGCTAAGCCCTTTTCACTCTTTCCTGATTTTGGTACAGCTGGTACTGTAACTACTAAAGCAAATAATGGAAGAAGGGGGATAATGTTACAAGAACAGTGGAGCTGATGAGCTGATTAAGTACAAAATTCTTTGAAATGTACAAAATATACTGGAAATAGAAAAGCCTTTCTTCTTTCTTTTTAAATTACAGTGATGCTAAGAGTGGCTTGTTGTGTAAGTATTTTACGTATTTTCAAATTGAAAGATGACTTTCAATGTCACAAAATTCTTTAAAAAGAACACACAATACGGCTCCTGGAACTTTTTTAACCTTTACTTCGTAATAAGCAGTCTTTTCTTGAAATCAGACTCTTAATCGAATTGCAGCAATATAACCATGTCAGTGGGGTGTAAGTGGATCTGAATGCAGATCCTGTAACCAGTTCTAACCTGTACCACCATTTAACAAGGTAGATGGCCCAGAGCAAAAACTTAAATATTAGCAATTAAAATACAGTACTCTCTTATGCTGCCATTGTTTTGTGCAATATTTAATAAAAATCAATGGAAAATGTTAACAATCTATGGTCTGTAGATGTTGGTTAATATAAATGTACTTCCTTTATGATTGAATAAAATCCCTGAAGCCTGGTTGGAGAGCATTTATAGTTCTAGATCTAGAAATATTCTTAAGATACTGATTGATATACTCCATTTTTCTGTGTATACTTTTCAGTGATACTTTGTGTTACTTTAAAGGTTGTATGCCTGCTTCCATTTCTTCTTCCAAAGCATTAATAAAGCAATCTGTATATAACTACAATCACCAACTGTTACAGAAAATAGAGACTGCCCTTAGGATAAGTGGTTTTGTCTAACATACTAATAGCAGTGTTTTTGCTTTTTCTGAACAAAAATAATGGTGAAATACAGATGTTCTTTGTTTTGGTTTTGAAACGACTGAGGCATTTTCTGTGCAATGCTCTGTTTCTCAAGAAAAGCCTTTCCCCAGTCACATCTGCTATTCTTCTTTGTCCTAATCACCCACTCCGGTCAACTTTGACAGAGCCTGTCACTGACTAGTAAACTTATGTCCATTATCTATTTAAACATAAATAGAAGATACAGCTTATCTTAACACAGCTTGATATTCTTTCAACTTCTTGAAGTACCAATCTCCTTAATGAAAAAGAAGGATGCTGCCTCATCTGATGATAAGTAACTGTTCCTTTGGTCTGTATCATTACAGTGTTTTAAAACCAACACAAATCTTGCCTCAGATATGTTACCAATTTTCCATATGGATATTCCTGCATTATTTATTGTTTCACTACCTCTTTGTCTGTAGTTCCTCTTCTCTCCCTTGGAGTACATCGTCCCACATCAGTGAAAGCAGAAGAATAGCTTCCAGGAGACTCCTGGTCTACTGAAAACAGAAACTATGTGAAACTACAATAAATTAAACAAAACCATTCAAATCTGTGATGCTGCTTGGTTTCATTTAGGAGAGAGAAGAGATATTGAAATCTACTATTTTACCTTTAATAGAAAGAAAAGCATGTGATATGATGAATAAAGTGCACCTTTACAGAAAAAAAGAGATACTAACTCTCAAGCAAAGGCAAAGGCTGACCTCTGATCCACAGCAGAAGAATACGTGAGAGAGGATCAAGAGAGCAAAATTATGCCTCACTGTACAAAGGGATGCCACCCTACTGGACCAAGGGGAAGACATGACAGCAGTACTGGGACTTCATAAGGTTGCATGAAACTGTTTTGGAATGCCAACAATATGAACACATAATTACATGCACAAAACATGATGAAAGCATGCTTCAATGAGAAAACAGTGAAGAAAAATTGTTTCCTCCTAAGTGATCTAAGATGCATTTCTACTTTACCAGGGGCACGTGTTAGGCAGCACAAGGGAATTTAAAAGGATGTTGCCTCATAAAAACAACTCTGTTTTAAGAAATGGAGTGTAAATCATTAGTCACCAATCTATGTGGCAGATTTTCTCTAAAGCACAGTTTACCGATGGTGTATTATAGTATGATGAATAAAATCGAAATCTTAGACTCTTTATAGCTCTGCAAGTTGCCAATGTGAAATGAAAATGGAATTATTTCAGACCAGAGGATGAAATAAACTGCCTCTTGACTTTTGAGATTTACTATTTTAGTCTCCTACTGCCACAGTAATACCTGCTAGTGGACACATATGACTGATGTTTGTCTTCCTTTGACTTCGTTCACACGATCTGTTCTTTACTAAGCCCATACATTTCCACAGAAGTACAAGTGGGGAAAAAAAGAACTGAAAGCATCTCATCCGTTATGTTGGGGTCTTACAAAAGACGGATGTAAATAGTCTCCAGAGGGCTCTGTTGGCCAAGCCACAAAAACTTAAGGCTACTGATAAATACAGTGAAGGCAGAAAATGAGATAATTGTATTATGTCATTGGTTGCAAGCATGTCAACACCAACAAGTATATTGCAGTCCCAGTTCTGGACAGCTTTCTTGATATGGCCTGTGTCTGTGAATGAGGATCTATGCTCACTGTATAAAACTAAAGATATAATGCCTCCAAACACATCTGTGGGGTTTTTTTCTCTTTAAACTCTAGCAGAAAGAGAAGGACATGGGAGGGAAGGAGTGAAAGGCAGAAGCTTTAGGAAGAACAATTTCCTTTATTTCTATACAGCCCCTTATGCAGTCAATATTGTAGTTTTCAGTGTTTTTTTGCTATGGCCTTGGGGTCTCTGTGTGGATGGTGGCTGTAAGAGACATACAGAGATCCAACAAAACATGTAACTTCATTAGAAGTAGAGTGCAGCCATGACTGGTGCTGATAGAAGTCAACGGAATATTCTGCTGTACTCATTCTCCACGCTACTTTAGGGATATTAATGTTGACAGAGTGTACCACTTTCTGCATGCCAGGCTCTTTCATAGCTGCAGAAGCTATTAGGAATCCATATTTACTCTGCACTGTGGATTTTGTTATTATCAGGGACTGGAAAATTCTCATTTAGCAACTGTGATATGTGACCAGCGTAATTTCCAACAACTCCAGTCTCATTGTGTAGTACTGCGTGCCAGGGTTAATCATCATCAGGCCTCAAGATTACTAATTCAATTCTGAACTGCATTTTATAGCTGCTTTTTTTTTTTTTTACCAATTTCTGTGTTCTCAATATGTGTATTTTAACTAGTTGAGAAGAGATGGTAACAGCCTCAGTTCTGATTTCTCTTGAAATATGTATTTACTAGTGTGGTACTTGCAAAAGTTACAGAAAAAGATGTGAGATTAAACATAAGTAAGATGGGCCTGATCAAATATTGCATAACTGATATATTAAAGACATTCTCTCTTACATCCATTAGTGGTTCCAAGAATAGCTTTGTAATGTCATTAAATTCTCAAAGATGCTCTGTCAGAGGGCCGTATGTCTAGAAGCAGAACGCTTTAACACAGAAATGTTACCATTTAAAAAGAGAAATAAATTACAGACTTGCCAAAGACATTAATCTAAATCATCTAGGATACACCTTTGTGCACTCCTGCGATGAATCTAGTTTGCTTCTTCTAACATTTCAAGGTTAAACTTTAAGAACATTTTAAGCTCAAGCAATTTTTTTTTGAGAAAAAGAGAAGCAGAGCAACGAACAACTCAAAGTAGTAACTTTAAAACCAGATCACTGTCAAGACAGACTTTTAAAAAAGTTATACTCACCCTGACAATTTCATTCAAGTTTTGATTATTGAGAATTTCCCTTTTAAGAGGACAGGAAATTACTCAAAACTTCATAGATATATTAAAATTCTATGAGAAGAACTAGTTTTACTGCCACAGAAATTGGAAATTGTATTGTCTGAAAGGTGGAAATGGAAACTTCCTAAAATGACCTTAAGGTCTATTCACAAAAAGTAATATAAAGCAGTAGAATTAGTGTATTTTCATTAGAAAACAGAATCAAGCTTTCTATGATACCGGCAGAATTAATAGCAGTTTTATCACTTACATGTAACAAAACTATACAGTATAACACGTTTTAGATGCAGATTTTTTTTTAAATAATAAAGAAAGGGCTATCTGCGTATTGTTTTCTGTTTGACTAGCATCTTATGAAGCATACATTCACTTTCTGTAAGGTCATTTTCTTGGGGAAAAGCCCCACATTGCTTAATTTAATAACACCACTGTAATTTATAGCACTAATAATCTTTTACTTGAAATACACGATTACTTCAGTTGTCCAGATTACTGTATTTTGTGAATAGACAGCAAATCTATCTATCCTCATGACCTATGTAAAAATGACATCCTTCATTAAGAATTTTGTGGGATGAAAGCTTCTTACAGACGACACAAATAAAAATGGAATGAGAAAGGGTGGGAAATACAGGGAGTAAGGTTGGATAAGTAAATCACAAGGATAGAGGAAGAAAGTTAATCCACCTTGGAAACACAGTGCGCTATCATTGTTGTTAGTTGCGTCCATGTCTGGAAAAGAGGCACTAAGAGGTAATCTTCCACAATCATTCTGGTACAGTGGGCAATGGATAGCACCATCTTGAGGCAGTGGATGAAAAGGCTGGTGCATGGGACTCCTTTTCAGAGCTTTAAGAGATGAATTCCTTTCTGGAATGTCTGGAAGCAGCTCAGTAATAAGCCTGTGTAATATACTGTTGTCGGGCAAGCTTCCCCGTCTTTTTTCAGCTTTAATTTGGTCACAGATGTCTTTAAGTGCAGAATCTAGTGCTTCAAATACAGATGACTTGCATTTTTTCTTTTCAGTTTGTTTTTTAGGAGCTGCACTTTTTTTCCTCCGGAAAGGCACTGGACTGACTAGAAATGCTATCTTAGAGAGGCCAGATTCTGCTTCCTGTCTCCTTGGATCTTCAGTGGTTTCTTGTTTAGCCCTTTCGTGTTTTAGCATGGTGGTGAAGCGGGTGTAGGATGCTGGGCATCGCCCTTTGCAGGAGCTGATGAGATGCCGGTGGTGGTGGTGGTGGTGGTGGTGGTGATGGCCTGATCCATAAAAGCTTTCAGATGACGTGAAGGAAAAGTGGTCAAAGTCACTTTCACTACAAAAGGATGAACCCTCTATCTGGATAAAGTCACTGAGGTCAGAAACCACTCCATCTTGATCACTGTCTGAAAAATCCATATGCGATCGTTGTGGCTCATCACTGGTCACTTCAATATGAATTGGCACCAGGGTTTTAGACTTGTAGCTCCGTTGTATCTGAGAGGGATGCCTGCCTTGATTTTCTTCTTCCAGCAACGATTCGATAGAAAATCGCCTCTTTGGACATAAGCCATTTTTAGGAGGCTCTAGTGTAACAGCTGACAACATTTCATCACCTAGGTTCGGCATTGATTTTGACTTCTGAATTAACTTTTCAAATTCCGATATTCTGGTTGGCACCATGTCTCTGGGCACCTCTTCAGTAGAAGACTCTCTCCAGCCTTGAAGAATACCTTTGTGCTGTTCTTTTTCATATTGCAGTATTCTGGACTTCACAGAACAAATCACCTCAGAATTCATCAAGTCCTTGCGATTGATGCGGTGCATCTTTTTGTACATTTTTAGGAAACCCGGGGCATCGTGTGCAGATCTGTGACGAACTCTTGACCTACTACTAGCACGGCCCTCAACGTATGGGGAGGCCCAGTTCATTGAGCAAACTTCTTTAGAGTCCTCCTCACATAACAGAGAGCCCATGCTTTCAGACTTGGCCTGTGCATCGGGAAAGCTATCGCGATCATCTGTTAACAGATCATCACAGCTACGAGATTTTCTCTT